>NC_056767.1:29646473-29973091 GCF_018687715.1 Carya illinoinensis
TGTGGATTACCAGAGGCTCGGAAGGTGGCATTTGCAGAGATGGAATTAAGGGAGAGTAGGGATTGGTTCTGATGAACTAGCCGAGCTTCATGGTTTAGAAGATAACCAAAAATTTGGTGGGCAGTGAGAGGTTCGAGCCGAATGGTGATTGAGGAGATGACTGATTCATACTCAGTCCCTAATCCGGCCATAAGGTAAACAATAAATTGGGCTTGAGAGAGAGGTTCGCCAGCAGCACTAAGAGAAGCCGAGAGAGATTGAGTTTTGTGATAGTAATCAGTGATTGATTCAGCACCCTTCTTCAAGGTAGCTAGTGAAAAATGGGTTTGAAGAATATGAGCTAATGATTGGGCAGCATAGTTATTCTCAAGTGCTGACCATATTTCATGAGAAGTTCGGCACTGAAGAACCTGGGAAAGGACCATCGGAGAGAGGGAGCTGGTGAGTGCTGAGACGATTAGCTGGTCTTGTAGTACCCATTGTCGATACTCAGGATTCACAACACCATTAATAGTTGCGGGAGGAGAGGGGAAGGTTCCATCAACATAGGTTTCAAGTTGATGTCCTAATATGAGAGGTACTATCTGAGCTTTCCAAAGGGGATAGTTATCACCGGAAAGTTTGATAGTGATGGAGTGATTGGCTGCCGTGACAATGGCAGTGTTGGGAGAGTTGGTATTCGAGACACTTGAGTTAGGAGTGTCTGTGTTGAGTTCTGGAAACGCCATAGAGGGCAGTCAAGAACTAAGAAAAATTAGAAAAAAAGAAAGAAAGGCAAAGAACACAGGAGGGGTGAAGGCGTTGGCCTTTAACCGGCTCTAGATACCATATTAGGCAATGATACTAGCAACTAGCAGGTGTTTGATAAAAGTCTTGAAAGACTTGTCTCGTGTATTCCATGTATATGATTGTCTCGAAAATAATGAATACAATTTCACTACAGTGTACAGGTATTTATAGACTAAAAACAACCAGATGTTACAATGAGAGTTAGCCATGTCTTTATTCCATTGGAGATGAATTTCATTCTTGAATAAGTACGGAGGCAGAGCATTGTGAGTACAAAGGCAGGGACAAAGGCAGAGCACTATGCAGCAGATGGCAGGTCCTTTCTTGTGTGCGTATTGGTGGTGCTTGAGCAATGGTTTTCTGTCTTAACACAGAGTACAAAGAAGGAAACCAAACCTCAAAATCACCAGCAATGGCCACTCCCTACTTCTTCTTATTCATCTTCATCTTCCTTTGTATTCCTTGCGAGATAAATTCAAGTAAGCGTGCAACAAAGTGTTGAGGAATAAATCCCACATTACCTGTGGACAAAGTCTTGGGCATGTTTAGAAGGTTGGGGCAAACCTCTCTCTTTGAACTGGTTTTAAGAGATGAGTTTAGCCCATGAATTTTTTCATGGTATCAGAGTCTACCACAGGATGAATGGGGCCTACACTACTTATCCCGTGACAAGGACTAGAAAAAATACTGACCTACACGTGAGGGAGGGTGTTGAGGAATAAATCCCACATTGCTTCTGGACAATGTCTTCGACATGTTTATAAGGTTGGAGTAAATCTATTTCTTTGAACTGGTTTTAAGAGATGAATTAGACCCATGAATTTCTTCACAAAGATCCAATACTACGAAATGAAATATCTTCTCTTAACTACTTAATTCCTTGAGAGAACTTTTGTTCCATGTTTCAGGTTCATGCTCGCTGAATTTCAGCCAATTCCCATATGAAGCACACAACGATTGCTTTGGCATAGCTGCAGGTTCTATCTCCTCTCCAGTAATGCGTTCACGCTGCAGTTCAGCCCTCCGATCTTTCTTCCAGGCAATTGCTATAAAAACCAATCAGTCTGGATCCATATTCCTCCAAATGGATGAAGCTCAAGATTGTTTTAACACATTCCAAAGTCTTCACCAGAGGACTAATCTCAATAAATGTGAAATCCAACAGTTCATTTCTTCCTCAACACCAAACCTGTGCTCAAAGGGAGTTGATTCAATCACAAATTTTCTCGGGTTTGAGAGATACAGCGCTGTCCAGTCCAATTGTAAAGACTTGTCTGCTTCTTATTAAAGTGACGAGACGTGTTCTAACTGCGTCTGCTCTTATAGACAGTCACTGCAAGCTTTGAAAGAAGGTGATAGTTCAAATGGACAATGGTGTGCTGAAGCTCTCCTTGTTAGTCTTGCAAGCTCAGATGTGAACACCCCAAACTGGGTCTATGGGACTTTTTCTTGTTTATGGAGTGAAATACGTACGTAAGATTTTCTAAGTTTTCACATATGTACTGACATTTTCATTTTGACTACTTCGTTTGAATATTTCCATTCTTGTGATTCAGAACTTCCAAGGACTACACAAAATCAGAAGAAAGGTGAATCAAATAAGCACTAAACCTTTCTTGTTTTGTTTAGCCTTATACATTAAATGAAATTTAGACTTAATCAGCTGATTAATGTGTAAAAGGACCTCTGCTGAGTTCCAAGGATCTCCTCGCTATAGTAATTGCGGTAGCAGTGCTTGTCATCCTAGCTCCAACACTATATACACTAACCACGAAGCAACTTCAACATGCAAGTGAAGAGGACATGGATAATCTATCAGGTGAGGAAAATGGTGTGTGTGTGTATTCAATACTGCAATCTTTTGTGAATGTCAACTCATGCAAATTTGTTGCTGCAGTCGTAGCCCTAAAAAAAGAAGTAGAAGATGAAGCCAGAAGTCACTTCGATTGCTCTGGCCTCTATGTATTCTCGCAAGATGAAATGAACAAAGCTACCAATTCTTTTGATAATTCAAACTTGATTGGAGAGGGAACTCTTGGTATGATGCCCATGACCACTTGTATATATGGTACTTGTGACTGAGTTCAAGTTGAATTAATTCTGAAGGGTTTATTTAGGGAAAATGTATGTTGGAAGAATGCCTAGCGGAATGAGAGTGGCAATCAAGAGACTTAAAGAGGGCATTAAGCTTCATACTCTTATTGATGATATATGCCAGAAGGCGAAAATAAGGCATCCAAATTTGGTGAGCACCCTTGGATATTGTGACAGAGGAGATGAGTGTCTTGTATCTGAGTTCTGTGTTAATGGTGATCTTGAAAGCTGGCTTCTTGGTAAGCTTCTCTGTTTATTATATAAGAAGTTTGTAGTAATCCACAAATTGCAAAGCTTTTCTTCGTACTAAGTTTTGCCATCTCCAATCATACTTAATGACATTTTAAATTACTTCATATGCCATATGTCTACTGCTCAGCGGAGACTCGTTTAAGGTATGTCATATCATTATGCATGACAGAAAATAACAAAACCTATGATGAAAAACAGCATTTTCCCTCCACGAAAGGTTGAAAACTTTTGATTACCAACTTATTGCCACAAGGAAGTGCATACAATGCTTCCTCTCCAAACATGCCACTGAAAACTACCATTTTTCTTGACTTTAAGAAATTTTTACTATCTTAAAAAATGTAACCATGAATTTGTGTGGCAGGTGAAAGAAGAGGGTCGATCTTGACATGGGAACAGCGGTTGCAGATATCTATTGGAATTGCAAGAGGTTTATGGTTTCTGTATGACAATCCCTTGCAGAAAATGGTTCATGGAGATATAAAGGTAATACCATAATTAAGTTGGTTCGCTGTTAGCTGATGATTGCCAAGTTACTAATAATCCAATATGGCTCAGTTAACAAACATATTGCTAAATGAGAAAGTAGAACAAACATATTGCTAAATGAGAAAGTAGAGCCAAAGATTTCCGACCCCATCTTATCCAACTCCAAGTTACAGAAGACTGATCACAGCTAAGGAACTTCCGACGATGTTCTCAAATATGGTGTTTTGCTACTTCAACTTTTGACGGGAAGAAAGTCACAATCTCTAGTCGAGGAGGTTTACTCTATTTAATCTGTTCTTTTCTATTGGAGCAAAATAAATTGGTAATTTTTTGGGTGAAAAAGCATACACAGAACCTGCTCACAACAACTGCAATGATAATGTCATTTAATATCATAAATGTTGTGTTATTAAAACGTGCATCAAAATTCAGAAGTAATTTATTGGGCATGCAGTGTCTTGTAATGGGTTTGGAGACAGATAGTAAGTAGGAAATTAAATAAGGAGATTCTTCGACAAGTATAGCTATAAGAGATGCATGTGGTTGCATCCCATATGAGGTGGTTTTTGGAACAGCGAGTACGAATTTATTTTATTTTTGTTTGAATGCGACTATTCTGACAGAACAACTTGGGGTTGATGTACTACCTAATACCTGTTTGTTGTCGTTAAATGCAGGCAACAGATGCAGTAAAGAAAGGAGAAAGTGTAAGTGCCATGGCAGATCCCCGCTTACGTGGGGCTATGTTTGGATCGGAGTTTCGAAATCTGTTTTCCATAGCTGTCTTGTGTACAGTTCCAAATGAATGCGAAAGACCAACCATGAAACAAGTCTTACAGAGGCTTGAAGAAACACAGATTCTTGTCTGAGCATTGAACTTCCAGTTCCAGCTGTTTCAAACACTTGTGAAACAGGATTGTCACAGCTACCAATCCTTCATGTTTTGTGGAGGTGTAACATCAATGTGTTTTTTCAACTAGTTTGAAATCACATTCCACTTTCATCTGTTGTTTTTTTGCCTTCACTGATTGATTAAGTTGAAGAAGTAGCCAGAACTTAACAGGGAAGAAGCAGCCCTGATGAGAATTGAGATGTATAGCCTAAACATCATCATGTGTATCTCGGATTCAATTTTATGATCTCCATTTGATATGTTGGGTGGTCCAAAAATCTAGCAACAATCACCATATTAAGTGAGGTTCTTATATACAATACTATTATCTTTCGAAAAAAAATTTATTCACCATCTATTTTCTTATTATCGTCTCATCATTTCATGATATAGCATTAGATCATAGATTCATAAGTGAAATATAATAAATAGTTACTAATCATTTAATACCACAACATAAAATAAGGAGAATTCGGATGATAAGTAATATTACTCTTATCTTTTGACCATTAGATCTGTTAATAATAATAAATTAAAGAGATTTTTTTATATAATATATAATATTATATATAATGATATGTATGATATGTATACTTTAAAACTGTACATCAATAATATAATATATAATATTTTTTATTAAAATATTAAAAAATAAAATGTTATATACATTGTTACATATGAAATTTCAGAGATTTAACTCTGGTAGTTGCTATTATTCAGTGATTAAAATGTAGGAGTCTGGTCTGGTGATGATAACTTTCTCCATAATTCGGCGTGTAGTGTCGTCCACGTCATCCGACGTGGCCTCTCCCCCGGAGTCGGTGGGAAAATAGTGTTCAGATTTCGGAAAAAGAAAAGTTACTAAAGTTTTGAGATGAAAGGAGGAAAGCATGAAATTCTGAGCCATACCTATATCAGTCAGTCGTCGTCAACAACACTAGCACCACCTGACATTTGACAACAAGCAGACACAGCGACCGTACATACGCCTGTATGTATGTAGTACATATCTATATATATATATTGGTCGACTAAGATGGCGTTGTTGCGGCGGTTCTTTTTCCGGAAGCCACCCAATGGGCTCCTAGAGATCTCTGAGCGAGTTTATGGTAATGTTGCTTGATGTTTTCTTTCTTTGTTTTTTTTTTTTTTTTAAGGAAAAGGTTCGGGGGAAGTGATAAATATTTCGAAGTTGCAATTTAATAAATGGAAAATTGTGACTTGGAAGAGTGTGGAGTTTCATACTGTGTATATATCTGAGCGTAAGGCACTGCTTGGTTGCTGAGAAAATTTTGGAGAAGGAATGGGATTATTAATTATTGGCCTTTTCCTGATCTTTTATTACTCATTATTTGAGGAAACAGTGAATTACGTTCAAAAGAGTTCGTTTGAGATTCATTTAACAAGAAATGATAAAAAATTTGTATTTTTTTCCCTTACTTTACCTCTAGATTCCGAGCAACCAAGCAGAGCGGACAGGTAGAAAAATCCAAGTTGTGGCTGGTATTTATAATCATGTACTAGAAGGATCAAATGGGATCTCAATGTCGGGCTTAGGGGACTATGTCAATGTCTCATTGCATTATGGTGGCAGAAGAATGGAACCCAAATTTTTTGCATTGCAATTAATAGTGCATATAATACATGGCCTTCACTAAACACGATTATTTGGTCTTTAACTAAGTTTTGGAAGTAAGTTTGTCAATAGTGGCTGATGGTTTCACATTCTATGTATATGTATGTATGTATATATAGTATTTGACTCCTGTTTCACTACCGAGGCTTGGGATGAAGAGAACTATAAGATATATACCGATGGGATAGTCAGTCAACTTCGAGATCACATGCCTGAAGCTTCCTTCTTGGTATTCAATTTTCGTGAGGGAGAGGCACAAAGCGAGATTGCTAATATTTTGGACACATACGATATGACCAGAATGGAATACCCTCGACATTATGAGGGCTGCCCTGTGCTGACAGTGGAGGTCATCCACCATTTTCTAAAATCAAGTGAAAGTTGGTTGGCGCTTGGACAACATAACATGCTGTTGATGCACTGTGAACGTGGTGTTTGGCCAGTTTTGGCTTTTATGTTGGCTGCACTGTTGATTTATAGGAAGCAGTACAGTGGGGAGCAGAAGACCTTAGACATGGTTTACAGACAGGCTCCTCGCGAGCTTTTGCATTTTCTGTCGCCACTGAACCCAATACCTTCTCAACTGAGGTATCTACAGTATGTATCAAGGAGGAATGTTGCCTTTGAATGGCCACCGTTGGATAGAGCGCTCACCTTGGACTGCATCATTCTCAGATGCATTCCTGATTTTGATGGAAGTGGGGGTTGTTGTCCAATATTTCAGGTATACGGACAGGATCCCTTTTTGGTTGCTGATAAAACCCACAAAGTTTTGTACTCATCACCGAAAAGAAGCAAGGCTGTCCGGGCTTACAAGCAGGTGATGTTATGCTTCTTCTTTTGGGTCAAATACCCTTTTCACACACAAACTATTGTTTTACGCTTTGCACTTGAAACTACCAAAAGTGACACATTGCACCCTTCAACTTCTGTCGACTGCTAAATAGCTCCCTCCTTCAAGATCTGACTCTCAAGATTGTGCCACATGACACATTGCCTACTTTTTACCTTAACGATCAGAATTGGACAACATGTGCTATTTGCTAGTTCCTGGTATTTGAGAGTACAGTATGTTAAATTTAGTATTTTATAGTGCAAACTGCAGAACACCTGGTAGTTTGGGGGCAAAAAGTGTATATAACCCTTAGCTTTATCCTTTTCTCCTTTCTTGAAATAGGTGGATCTTGTCTTTAATATAGACCCAACTGTCTATTCATCCTCTTCTCGGCAGGGAATGTAAGGTTTTCACGAGGTTGATCTTGAGTCGCCATCATAGTGTGAATACCTTCATTTAAAGGATTATTTTAGTTTCTTAGATTGTTCCATTTTCAACTCTTGTATTTTTTAATAGTATCATGGGTTCCCTTTCTTGGGGAGCATACATAAAATGTGTTGATTTAAAGGGTAGGTGTACAAAGTTAAGAAGCATAATAATCAGAATGATAATAGCCTAAAAATTGTATAGAATATCTAGCCTCTGGTACATTACTCGTGCATCAGTGCAATCGGTAATCCCATTGAAGGTCTCCTTTAAATTTTTTTGCCCTTGGGTAATTGTTCTACGGGATTTATTGAAATTATAAAAAATAATTAAACTGGCCAATCTAGGTTCAGGAGATCTCTTTAATTTGGGACTTCAGCATTGAGAAGGCATGGTCGAAGTTTGGCTTTCTGGTCTTGACTTGAAAACCAAAATGCATTTCGATGGGATAACATAATCGATTAGGATAAACCAAAGGGTAAGAGTGCTGTATGTTTTTGGAGCTTTATTTATTTCTGTTGTTGAGTCTGCAAAAGATTATCTGGATTGGGAGGTTGATATCTTTCTTTCTATGATATAATCTGCTTGGGAAGCTCACTTTCCTTGATTACAAAGTTTTGGAGGACTTATTATTTCATGTAAAGTGAAATCTAATCTTTGTATCATATGACTGTTTGTAACCCCTTACTATTGTGTTTCAGGCAGAATGCGAACTAGTTAAAATAGATATCAATTGCCATGTTCAAGGTGATGTTGTGGTGGAGTGTGTTAGCTTGAATGATGACATCAAATGTGAAGAGATGATGTTCAGAGTCATGTTTAACACTGCTTTTATTAGGTCCAATATATTGATCCTAAACCGAGATGAAATTGACATGTTGTGGAATGCTGAGGATCAATTTCCAAAGGACTTCAGAGTAGAGGTATTTCACATGCCAGATTTGTTTAGGCGTACCTATTTGCTGGTGCTCTTTTTTAACATGATGTTTATGATTGGTTATCATTTGGATGAAGATTCTCTTCTCAGAGATGGATGCTGCTGCTTCCATAGTGGTGGGTGATATCTCATGCTTCGAGGAGGAGGGCCTTCCAATGGAAGCATTTGCAAAAGTTCAAGAGTTCTTCAGTCATGTAGACTGGTTAGATCCCAAGGCTGATGCAGCACTAAATGTGCTTCAACGGATGAGTGCATCAAATATTGTCCACGAGATGTTGGAAAGTATTTCCCATGGGAGTGTGGAAAATAAGGCTAAACGCTCCTTATCTTTGTCCCCAGAGATTCAGTCCATGTCCTCACCCGAGCGATCTCCTGGTTCTTATCTGAGTAGAAAGGCAGCTGAGACTCATGACATTCAGATTGCGCATCAACCTCACAGGCAATCTGACATCCTTAGGCATGGGATGCCTCAATTTTCTCAGTCAACCTCAGTCTCCTGTAAATCTGTGCAAGATGCACTCGTAGCCCAAACTCCTGGCGTAGCAAATCAGCTACATGATCCTGCCTTACCTGAAAGTGCAGAAGTCACTCGTCTAGAAGTGGTATCTCCAGCCATTCCAGATCCAACCTTGGCAGTTTCACACATACCTGAATCTGCAGATACCAAAATTATTTCAATTTCACCCACCACATCTCCTCCTCCATCACATCCTTCCTCAACTGATTGTTCTAGAAAAACTTTTCCTTCTCCTCCCCTGCCTCCCCTCCTGCCACCTCATCATCTTTTAGAAACTACACATTCTTCACTTACCAACGAGATATATTATAGAGATAAGTTGTCAGTAGTTAGTCCCCTAGATAATCCTGGGATTCCATTCTCAAATACCCTTTCCAATAATTTGTTACCTAAACCTCCTCCAACTCCATCACTTCTTCCTCAAACACTTCCTTTGAAGGAAAATCAGGCTGTTAGGACTGGGCCACCTCCACCTCCACCTCCACCTCTGCCCCCTCATTCTGTGCAAACTGCAGGTCACCCAATTTCTGCCACTAATTCATTACTTAATCCGCCTTTAGCACCTTTAGTCACGTCATCAACAAGGTCTCTGCCTAATTTTCCTCCATCTCCTCCAACACCTTCTTTCAAGGAAAAGATAACTGGCGGAGCTGGACATCCTCCACCCCCACCCCCTCCACCTCCTCATTCTGGACAAGTAGCAAGTCCTAGAGTTCCATCTCCAGTGCCACCACTGCCTCCTGCACGCATTGTTTCATCCAAGCACTTCAACCATGCATCACAAAATTCCTCTCCCATTCCATCTGCACCCCCTCCTCCAGTTCCTTTTGTTAAAGGTTTGTCTAGGACGGATAGTAACAGAAATAGTGTGTCTGGATCCCCACTTAGATCTCCCAGTAGGGGGAAGGGGCATATTCTGTCACGCACTATAAGCTCAAAGAATAATCGGAAGAAAAAACTGAAGCCATTGCATTGGCTGAAATTGACAAGAGCAGCATCAGGAAGTCTGTGGGCGGAGGCACAAAAATTGGGTGAAGCTGCCAAGTATGTGCTTTTTTCCTCAGAGATAATTTTTGTCAAACTACTAATCATGCTTTGAGCTTCCCTGAAATTTAATTGGCTATTTCGTTTGTTCTCTCTCATTTAGGACTCCTGAGATTGACATTTCAGAACTAGAGAATCTTTTCTCAGTGGCACTTCCGAGTTCAGATCATGGCAAGAAGTCTATAAGTGGTTCACTTGGACATAAATCAGATCAAGTGCAACTGGTAGTCAAGTTTTTGGTTCTAAAGCTGTATTGGGCATAACTGTTTTTGTTCAATTTTTCTTACTTGAAGTTGTCTATATTTCTTCTTGAGATCTAAGCCCTGGAATATTTGGCAAAAGATGTGTCATTGGAAATCTTGTGTCCATTTGTAGAAACAAAAAAATCTCTGTTGTTGGTAAAATTTTACTGTGAAAATTCTTTTCATATTCTCCATCTTATAGTACTTTGTTTGCTTTTGGACAGAACTTGTATAGGATTGCATTTTCTAATGGCTACGGTAAGGGTAATTCTTAAGGATCTAATGGGTGAGAGAAAGTATTGGACTTTTTGGGTGAGTTGGGGATTACATTAGCAAAGGTTGGAGGAGCAAAATCTTGCAAGATATTGAGACAGATGTGCAGAACCCTTCTGGTGATGACTAAATTTAAGATTGGGTTGTTGAGATGATGGAATAAGGGCAAAAACCATAAAGAGTTCCAAATTAGGGTTAAGTGATGGAAAAATATAAAAAAAGCAGGGCTGGTGGATTTGGTCTCCCCTTTTCTTTGAGATGTTGTATAGTTTCAGAATACGATAAGAAGGTGTGGATACTATATGTTGGATCCCTTCCAAGAGAGGATCCAAGTGACATAAGTTTGAAGTGAAATCATATGATATGCTTTCAACATTGCCTACACTTTCACTCTCGAATGAAGGACCATTAGAGAGTGACTTTTTTTTTTGTCTAGATGGTGGCTTTGGGAAATATTTTGTCGTTAGAAAATCTGAGGAAGCGAAATGTCACTGTGGTGAATTAGTGTTGTATGTGTGAGAAGAATGGGAAGTCCACTGATCATCTTCCTCTTCATTGTGTAAGTAGTGAGAGACTTATGGTGTTTTCTATTCAATGGGTTTGGTGTTGATTGTTTGTGTGTAGAAAGATTAGAGACTTGTTGGAGAACTGGGGAGGACATCAGGGGCACGAATAATGTTTTGTTAGCATGGAGGTTGGCTACCACCAAGGGTGTTGGCTCAACGGTCTTTGGGTTACCCTATGTGGTTTGACATATACCAGGTCTTAGGTTTGAATCCAAATCCAGATTCCCCTTAGACTATTAGTATTAGTTGCGTAAGGATTCATTGAATTCCCTAGTGGCACTGGGGTTTAGGCTATGACTCAAATGTGACTTGAGAGAGTGCCTGCAGCTTCCTGCCATCCGGGCCCCTCTTGTCCGGTCCCTAGTAGGTACAGTGCTGCTATGGTCACGCCTAGGTAGGGAGGCCACTTCCAATTGCCCCCTCCTACCCTTTCTTACCCATTAGAAAAATGGAGGTTGGCTCCTTTATGCTTAATGTGGTGTATTTGGAGAGAGCAGAATGCACAAATAGTTGAAGATAAGGAAGCTTCCGTAGTAGAGCTGATGAAGATTGCCTGCAACTCCCTTTATACATGTACAATGGCTCATTATTCTTTGCTTTTTATTAGCTTTTAGGAAAATTTTAATTGTTGTTTTCCTTTTTATTCTGAACAGGGGTTCTTCCTATGTTCTAAAGCCATGCCTCTTTGCACTTGTTAATAAGATCACATTACTTATAACGATCTTATAGTTGATATGTGATTTGCATATTTTCTCATCACATTGATCTTGTTTGGCCAAGTTACATTTGTTATGAAAATTACCTCAATATCCAGTTCTTATGTAATAGTATCACACATTTCAGATTGACCACCGGCGGGCATATAACTGTGAAATCATGCTTTCAAAGGTGAAAATACCATTGCATGACTTAGTGGTAAGTTTGATGGCACTTGAAGAACGTACTTCTCTTTGTCAATGGAATAAAGTTTTAATTCAGCTTAAAATTCAAGCAGTCTAGAGCTCAACTCTACAAATCCTTATCCAAACTAAAGGCGCTCAGATATATGAATCTGTTCTATCATTTCACTATATCCAGGGCAATCTTTGTTTTTTATTCCCATGTTGTCTTTTTCTAGCCTCACATCCTTCTTGTATTTGACATTTTATACGCTTTCAATATATCTGTTCCAATATGGCTTCCTAAATGGCAGTACTTCCAACATTCCATTTGTATTTATTTTTGAAAAATCATTTATGCTTTTGCAAAAGCCATCCATATCTTCATCTGTCATGAATGCATTTCTAAAGCAGCAGCAGCTTGCATTTATTACTCCAGATTCCCAGAAGCACATCTCAACTGCATCCATTCTTTTAATTGTATAAATAAATTCACTTCAATCCTTTCATGAGAATATTTTAAACAAGGTAATGAAAATGGTCTTGCCTAGATATTCCTTTTTTCATTGTTCTGATGATATTTCAAATATGAAGTTTGGGTCCAACTGTACTGGTACTGTTTATTGATAAGATTCTGTAGTTTTAGCAATGACAAAAGAATGAAAAAAAAAAAAAAAACCTAATTGATTTCAATGGTCTGTGGATGAAATGGAACACCTTCCCTTAAATAAAGAGTTTTGAAAAACAAGTGACATCTCGTGAAAGCTCTTACTCTGTCAGTGTCAAATTATACATAGTGTATGATGATGTGTACTAAACGTTTGTTACTAATATAAGCCCTACAACTGTTTTACTTACAGCTTCTTCGTATATATGTCCAACTATGAGCGCAAAAGTTTTTCCTCCTCTGAAACTCAATGTTTCATGTTGTTTAAGGGAAAGATGTAATACATTCTTATGGGTGTCTTATGTTAACTTATCATGTAAGAGATGTAGGCCATAATAAAAAATAAAATCAGCAGTTTTAGCAATGTTCTTACGTTGTAGGCTCTATCTCTTGGTATAAGTCATTTTTTCCTCTGGGTTTGTTCTTGTGATACATATTCTATGTCCATGCAATGTTCTCATTGATTGCTTGCAAGATATGTGGTCTTAATCCCATCGTAGAAGTCATTATGGTTTCATGTGGAACATTGACAGAGTTCAGTGCTTGCTCTTGAAGATTCAGTTTTAGATGTGGATCTGGTTGAGAGTCTGATTAAATTCTGTCCTACAAAAGAGGAGATGGAGCTACTTAAGGTTTGGCAGCTATTATGTTGAAATCGAATTTAATATTTTTATCGTTTGATATCTTCTGCAAATGTTTTGTATTGAAGGAGTCAGGTCCCTCAAGATGATAGTTTTACCTGTTCCTTACAGGTTTTAATTGCATTTATATTTCTGTGTTCAGGGCTACACAGGAGAAAAGGAAAAGTTAGGAAAATCCGAACAGGTTTGTTGGATTTTTTTCGTGATGCTTGTATTCTAACCTTTTATTTGATGTCTTGAAAAATTCACTTTTGATGACATGCATATGGATACTTTTTGAGGCTTCCAATTTATCTCTGCTTCACAAGTAATTATGCGCTAAAGATATAGAAGTGAGCTACTATACTAATAATTTTGAATGAACCTGCAATGTTAGTTGTAATTGCAAGTCTAACTACCTAACATTGAAAAGTGTAGCTTTCCTTTGTATTAGTTTTGCTTTTTCTTGTGTACCTATAAATACTAACCGGTGGTACATTATAATTTGGTTAAGTATTCATGGCTGTGCTTATACTTGTGTATCAGTGTAATTGTAATGTTCCAAGTTTTGACAGCATAAAATGGTACATATGATCACCTAAATTTGTAAGTGTACTTCTTGATATGAACCTATAGTGAAAATGTAGCTGTAATCCAATATTAATTCAACTGATTAAGAAAAATGTATTGTTTTGGATTACCATTCAAAAACTTCATTTTGTAGGTAGAGGTTTTCTATGACACAAAATAGAAAAGGTACAATTGTGTGGTGGAGGAAGAAAATTTTTTGGTATCTCTCTGTGTATATGTGTGTACATTTGTGCAAAGGCGTGTATACATGTGTGCTCATGTCTATCCTTGTCTTGAGAAGGTTATTATTGTAGTGTGTGCTTTTGTGTGTTGGTAGTTGGGTAGTTCTACTTTTATCATGAAGGCATTCGTCTTTAAAATGTAAGTGTGTGATGTATGTACATACCTGTCTCTAGAAATTGCAAGTGCAAGTAAGTGTGTGTATGTGTGTGTTCTTGTCTGTTAATAAACCCTTCATTCTTTAGTATAAGAAAGTTTGAAGAATGGTTGGTGTGTTCAGTAGATGTATACCATGTGCACATTTTTCTCAGTACAATAAAATGGTTGTTTGCATCTTGGGTAAATTCAACTTCTTGTTCTCTAATGTTGATGTCAATATGTTGGTCCCTTGATCCTAGTAGTTAAGCTGGTATGACAGCTCAGTATGCAAATATGCTCTACCTGATGTATTATGTGGCAGCATCGTTTATTAATTTGTTTTGTAAATGTTCATGACAGTTCTTCTTAGAGTTGATGCAAGTACCACGTGTAGAATGTAAGCTCAGAGTTTTTTCATTCAAGATACAGTTCCACTCCCAGGTAAGAAAAAGCTCATAAACTTGTAAAAAAAAGAAAAGAGAAAAAGCTCATAATGTTCCTGCTTTTCGGAAAACTCCCTGATTTATGTGTTAATGTGGCTCATATATGGTTCCATATAGATTTTTGACCTTAGAAAGAATCTAAACGTTGTAAACTCAGCCGCAGAAGAGGCAAGTTATTCTCTCATATTCTCATTCTTCTTCCTGGAAGTGCGTTTGATGATTCCCTGAATACTCATTTCTTAGTTTCTTATTCCTGATGTTCTCATCAGATCAGGAATTCTGCCAAACTGAAGAGAATTATGCAGACGATTCTGTCGTTAGGAAATGCTTTGAACCAGGGAACTGCTAGGGGTAAGTTGATACTAAACTGGTCTGACTTCTTGGCTAAGCGCATTAAGAATGTTAAATTTACAGAGGTCAGCCAGTAAAATAACCTACGATCACCTTTAGAAGGCATCTATACTTTGGATATATTAGATTACATAGAAGCATATAAAAGAAGAAAATCCTCATACAAGAAGATAGTCCAGGAGTGCCTTAATTTTGTTGGCCATCACCAATACAAGGTGAATGGTTTGAGTTACTGTCACCAACATAGAAAGTTGTTATAAGTAATGAAATATGAGTATCATAGGAGAGTATAAAGAAGACGGAGAAAGTTCTTGGGCCATGCATAAAGAAATGCTCATTTATGCATATGATTACCAGGGAATGTGAGCATTGTTACTTGGCTTGAAAAGCAACTCCTGATTCTTTAGTACAGGAAATTGTGTGATCTTCTAAAAGGAGATAAAAGAGCATAATTCCTAGACAATTGGAGCAAGTACAACCCTAACAAAATCTTAGAATTAGATTTTTGACAAAGTTTTGCAGCAAATCTAGGGGCAAATGAAGGGCAAATCAAGGAGCTGAAAGTTATAGATTCAGGATGGTTTAACATGTGAGTTGCCTTCTTAAACTTCGAAAAAGAACCACTGAAGTTTGTAAAGAATCAGTCTAATTAATATATTAAAGTATAATTGGCATGGAATTGATCACCTGAGCTGTCTTCTTTAGTGGACCCCGTGAGAAGTATGGAAAAAATGAATCTGCTGATCTTCTGGTTTATAGTAAGCTTACTTGAGTGGTGGCCTATGGATACAATCCCGTATATGTGCATACCTTTATCCTATTCAACCTAGGCAGTGGCTCGTATGCTGATCTCTTGATATTTTTGTTGGTGCCCTTGAACATCAAGTTACCATTTTAATCCTCAAATCCTAACAACTTTGAGCATCATCGCCTTGCTCTGTATGAAAATACTTATTTCACATCCTGGTTACTGCCATGTGTTTCTATATCTTTTCAGCACAGTACCTTCTGCACTCAGCTGTGGAACGTGTCATATTCCTGTTATCCCATTCATGGAATCTCAATGCAATTTTCATCTTCTAACTCACTTCCATTGTTTTTTCTAGGATCTGCTGTTGGATTTAGGTTGGATAGCCTCCTTAAACTTATCGAGACACGTGCACGGAACAACAAGATGACTCTCATGCATTATCTTTGTAAGGTATGAGATGGTACTTATTTATTGTGGGTTTGTGTTATAACTTGACTTTCCAGGGGTTAGAAAATCGTCTTGGAACATATGGTTTGCTTATCAAGAATCAGTGGTTATTTGTGGTACCTTATTATGTGGTTTGATACTGAAGCCCAAAATGTTGATGAATTGTGAGATATTAGATCTTGGGTCATATCTTGTATAGCATTTCTAATACTTGCCAATGGAGAGTTTTACCTGCATAGTACATGGTTATGTTTAAGCTTGCTTATCAAGTTGTAGGTGCTTGCTGATAAACTGCCGGAAGTTCTTGATTTTTCCAATGATCTTGCCAGCTTGGAGCCAGCTGCAAAGGTATTCTTATTTGTTTCTGGTAAGAATCTTTTTAAGAATTTTTATTAGAGTTGGCACGTCTTGACATATATGTGTTATTTCCATCCAGATACAATTGAAATATTTGGCGGAGGAAATGCAAGCCATAAGCAAAGGCTTAGAAAAAGTTATACAGGAACTCTCTGCCTCTGAAAATGATGGCCCTATATCACAAAATTTCCGTGAGGTATATTAGCCAATTAATCTTTTTGTCACCGTAGACAAGATCTATCCTTGTCTGAATATCTATCCTTGGGGACTCTTAAGACTGTATGCAGCGTTCCTTAATTTTTGACTATTACAAAGTAACAAAATGATTAAAAGAGCATGCCAGCTACTTTGGTTTGGATACCGTGAAAATAATATTTACGATGCTTTATCCAAGGAATCCCAGTATCTTGCTTTTAGCATTCATTAATTAGGCTTCTTGTATCTTTGTTCTCAATCTGTTTCCTTGAAAATGTTTGCTCCAAGTATATTGTTCAGGCTTTGATGTAATCGTTTTCCTTTTCTCTTCAGACTTTAAAGGAGTTCCTTCTTTTTGCTGAAGCCGAAGTGAGGTCTTTGGCGTCATTGTATGCGGGCGTGGTAGGCCATGTTCTAAAAAGTAGTTGGGAGTTTTCAAGCAATTATAACAGTAAACAACCATTCTTTACCATCTGGAATGTTTTACAGGGTAGAAATGCGGATGCATTGATCCTTTATTTTGGAGAAGATCCGCCTCGCTGCCCCTTTGAACAAGGTATTGTAACTTAAAGTTCAAAAATTTTCAGATCGAGAATTGTATTAACTGATCGTTCAACAGAATTATGAAGCTCAAAAATCATTCCCGTTGATGTTTTGGTTTTGAAATATCTTGCTGTTTTAACAGTTTCTGGTTCCCAGGTTTAGGATACTTACTCTGTTACTCATATTCAAATTCACCAGAATCCTTGGTTTGTATTTATATGTCTATCCCTAGGCTTGCCATTGGATTAGAACTCGTGTGTAATCACTCACTTACACGAATATAATGTTGTTTCCCGAACCTAAATCTACATATTCTCATTCTTAGTGACCCTGATATTTTTTTAGGTGACCCTGATATATGCTTTTTCTGTATCATTAAAGACCATGTTGATTCAGTTTTTTTTTTCCTAAAAGATATACAGAGTTCTCAGGATGGCAGTTTGCTAATCTTGAAGTTGATCATCTTCTCTATCTATGTGGATGATTGATATAGCCTAGTTCGAGGCCAGCATGTACGGTTCTTTGCAATATAATTTAGGCTACCTTATTTACCGTCTGAATTACATCTGGCAGTTGTTTCAACTCTGCTCAACTTTGTAAGAATGTTCAAGAAAGCCCATGAAGAGAACGTCAGGCAGCTTGAGCTTGAAATGAAGAAAACAGCAGGAAGTGAAAAGTTAAATACTCCAATACACAGTGGAAATGTTACATTATGAGTGTTCAAATGAAGTATTGCATGGAGATTCAAAAGATGCTCCGGTGCGGCAAGAACATTCAACATTAGAATTAGTTTGCGCAAAAAAACAGTTCTTGGTGTGGGGAGAAGCATGTACTTTGGTCAGTGGATTGAATAAGAAATTTGTCCACTTTGTGGTAAGATCTGCCCCCATCTGTTCGATCAATTCCCTGTTTTGTTGAATTTAATCTGTCTATTGATTACTTTTCTTTTCTATAGAAGAGTTCATATAATTGATAATACTATTCTTTAGGGGGCAAAGATGATGGAGTTTGCACGATTCTGTTCTTGGCACGCAACCTGTACATCCTCCTGGTTCCACTGACATGATTCATTGTTACAAGTCTTTTTTTTTTATCATTACAGGGAAAAAAAAATTTCTCCCTTACAAATTTGTTTCTTGTCACTGCATTTAGATCTCCTTACCCTTGCTCGTTCCTTGATTTGAATATCCTCCTGTATGTTTTGCCTTTATTATTTTGATATACATATGATCTCTCTCGCTTTTTTTATTTATTATTTTCTAACTTGACTGTCTAGTATGACATCTGTTTTCAAAGATCAATTAAAAAAGCTAGGTTCTTTTTAATAGTGACCCTATTGTCTTTGGACGAAGAGTAATGCTATATATAGTTGAAGAATGTATAAATATCACGTAATCGTTTTAAAAAAAAAATCAGGTCTATTATTAAAAAATTAATTTTTTTTTATATAAGTCTGGCATTAATTTAATTTTTTTTAAATGATTGTGCATTACTTTCACACTTGAAAACATTATTTCTCTTCAACTAATAGTTACTCTGTCAGAGCGTGTCAATTAATGAAATAATCACTTAAAATAAGGTTGGTCAAGAAAGATGGCTTGAAACGTGGAAATAATTTTAAGAAAGAAACAGAAAACGATACTAAGACTGCTCATGTAATTCAGGTCCAAATGAAGTGGACAGAGCTCTTACTGCAAATCCCCAGATAACCAAATGGAAAATATCAATTAAGATCTCAAAGCAGACAAGTTCTGGAGCTTCTGGTCACCAACCTTCATACACCCATGCATATAAAAAACAAAGCATTTGTTGGTTTTCTCAAGCTCAGAGACCAGCACAATGGGTTATAGATCTGATAATGGGCACGAAATCACTTACCTAATCCTTTTATTTGCGAGTCTCACTCTTCACATCGTTAACGTGTACTTCATGTAGGATTCATCCCTCAAAAATTAGAATTTTAATTTTTTTTTTCCAATATGACATCATAGACTTGTTATGAATCTGTTCTCCACAACTGTTTGCAGGAAAAAAAAATAAAGAAGCCATGTCTTTGTATTTCCAAAGCTCTGTCAGAACAAAGTATCTCTCCAGTATATGGGCATAGGCTGTTAATGATAACAAGCTTTAAATAAAAGGGGCTGCAACATTGGAATCTCTTTGCTTTCGGAATAACAATCCCGAGGGAGAGAGAAGGTTGTGGCTGGATGGATTTGGGGGTCTCTCTCTTTTCAACTTCTTTTTCTCAATTTTGGTACATAATTTTACAAAGGCAAAGATGACTTTGGTGGGGTTGAATGATTAGGGGCGTTGAGGATAATCTCTTGTTCTTGGAATACTGAATTTATTGCCATTACTTTTATGTTGAAGAATCTTTGAGAGCACTATAGCCGAGGCACTCAGGAAGGTCTTGCTCTCACGTGCAAATAAGGACATTACCTATACTATTTTCTAGGGCAAGAGGGTTCTTTTGGAGCTAAAAAAGAAAGTTTCCAAAGAAGTAGATTCTCAGTGATCCAAAGCACACATAAATTTAGGCCAATTTCTCCTCCAAAGTTTCATATCTGCCCTTAAAAGGTGTTTAATTAACTGAATTATCCAAGTTCACACCATCAAACTCATCTTTTTTTAACCTTTAAGCAGTAAATTGAGGATCAAATTGCAGAAACTACTGTTCTGAAATGTTTGGTAGGCTGAAACTTTGTACTGTCACACTGTCAACAGAAGTATGTGGAATGTTTGGTCAAATGACTGACTGACTGATGGAATCATGAATTCCCACGAGATAAATAGACACCTCCATCGCTTTTTGCATCTGCATAAAATGTAGCCCATATCATATCAATTAGGCCTGCATACAGATACCCACAAACTAAAGTTTCTGGCCACCGAGAGGAGATGCATGACAAACTAAAGTTTCAGGCCACCGACAGGAGATGCATCATGCATGCCTTGGTTTATGATTATTTAAGCTTAGATTCTAATCTTGGTCTGAAAAGGAGGGAGTACATTATTTTACATGGCTACCTTGATTTTTAGAGTTAATTATTTAGTGCACTTCTGACAGCTAACTAAGTCAGTAGTAAGCACTATATAATAATGGTATGATTGAGAGCCTTGGGAGGGGCTTGTAGTTGCATTGATTCTTTGGTCCCCAAGCCTTTCTCTTGAACTTTGAGTCCTACATCTTTTTCTTTTTAATACCAAAAAGAAGACCTAATCTCGAAAGCAATACTAAAATAGATATAAATTAACACAAATTCATGTGATACATTATTTACAACATAAATTATGTTACTTTATGAGTTTTTGACTAAAGTATTTCTCCAATTTTAAATCCCGAACAGGAGTTCTTTCTTTGATACATTTATTTCACTGCTTTTAGTTACTTCTTAATTTGTACCAACTCTTGTTCAAATCTTTGTGTTGATTAGCTCTAAATTGATAATTACTTAAATTTATGGATACCTTAATGTACATGAACTGGGTAGGTATACATTTTGCCATGGAAAATGATGAAGAAGTGATTAATAGACCTAAAGCTTTATCAATAATAAATTTATAGAGATAAGCGTCAGTGTCTTGGGATTTGCATACTATATTGGGATTCAAAAGGGAATAGAGTCTGCTAAGCAAAAAGTTATGGCCATGGCCCCCAACATTATTGTTACCGTTGAAGCCAAGGAACAAGAAATTTTTACGACTCACAACAAGAGATGCCTCACTTCGGACAGACATTATTTTACAGGCCCGAAGTAGACGAAGAAAAAGGATGCAAACGTGCCTCCCACGATATATACCAACTACTTTTGTCACCTTTTCCATGATTTTCCATAGTCAATTAATTGGGTCGTCTACAGCTTTGACGACAAAATACTTTGATAGATTTAAAGCCATTTCATTACCTGTGTCTGAGTTATCCGAGAAACTATTCACGTAATCGTAAGTGTGAAACGTATAATTATTTTTAAAATAGTAAATAAATATAAAATTTATGTAAAAAAAATTAATTTTTTAATAATAAATTTTACTTTTTTTTCTAAGTGATTATACGACGCTGGCATATTTTACGATAATATTACTCTTAATACATAAACCTAGAATTTGAATTTATCAAATTTTGATCCAATAGGACAAACAATTCAAAAAGAAGTATTATAATTATAAAGAGATATCATAAAAGTATATTTATAAATTGATATAATTTTATTTCATATGTTATATTTATTTTTAATAAAATGATTTTACAATCTAACGTATCATATCAAATTACGTTAAATTTATTTCTATAAAAAAATATTTTTTATTTTAGTAATATGAAATTGCCTTGAATCCATCTCACAAAAGAAGATGAAATAGCAATAATAAAGTTTCATAAGTTTGGTATGGATTAAATTAGGGACTTGATAAAAATTGTAAACAAATACAATATAGAAGTTAAAAGAGAGATGGCATATCTACTTAACCAGTCAGTGTCAGTTTCTTCAAGTTGTGATTTACGAAGAAGTTGCCTTTCATGGTGTGACCATAAGAATTCATATAATTGGAGATTATTTTAGTCGCAGTTGTCATTAAAATAAAATTCTGCCTTTGGAATTCATGACCTGATCATCCTAAATTGCAGTGCTGATGTATTGAGGTTCTAAACTTCACTGAAGTTAAGATTCTCGATAAGTCTAACCCTGGAAGTGGTACTGTTTTGCGTATTTGCATATTTATTCGTGATTTCCACCAACTTCTCCGTCCTACCGCTGTAATCATCACCACAGAGACGAGCAGAGAGAGAGAGTGCAAAGCAAGCAATTAGATATGGATGTGGGTAGAAGGAGAAGTGTGGTGGCAGGGTCGGTGTGGGAGAGCAGAATGAAGATTGATGAAGTGAGAGGTGGGATTAAGGTATTCAATGGTGAAGAAGAAAGCTCTGAGGAAAGTAGGGCCTCCGTAAATAATGGTGGTGGTGGGGATACTACAACAAGGTTAAAGAGAGGCCAAGCTGGTGCTGTGGCCACCAGTGGGAAGAGGAAGACATGGAAAACCGAGAGCTTTGATGGGTTTGACAAGAGCCCATTTCAGGTATCCAAACTAAAACCTGAGCCGCTGAAAAATTCCGAGGAACAGTGTAAGGAGCTGACTCTTTCTGCTGAGGGAATCAAGAAGAGCCCAGCTCAGGCCAGGAAATTGAGATCTGAGGGAAGCAAGGAGGCTGGTGTTTCTGTTGAGAAGTTCGAGAGGAGCCCCATTCAAGTGAGGAGGCCAAGATCCGAATCACTCAAGGGGGTCGGTGGGGAATCTGGTGGGGGAATCGAGAGGAATTCGGCGCAGTTGAGGAAGGTGAAGTCGGACTCGGTTAAGGCTGTTGAAGGAAGCAGCAATGGGATTGATCAGAAAACTCCGGTTCAGCTCAGGAAGGCCAAGTCGGAGTTGAGTCAAACTGTGGATGATTCAGGGGAGGGAATTGGCGAAGATTCTGTTGTAGGACATGAGAAAAGTGCAGTTGATGAGTTTGGGACGGCTGGATCTGACGAAACTTGCAAGGAGTTTGGCATTTGCCAAGAAAAAGTTATAACAGATAGGAGTGTGGTGAATTATGATCCGAAAGTGGCGGTGAACAATGGCGAGGATGATGATCTTGATGTTGTTGATGCAGAAGATGAAGAAGACGAAGAGGAGGTGGATGAGGAGACTAAGATTGATGTTAAGAAAATCAATGTTCCAGAGTCCAAGAAGATTGTCACCGAAGAGAAGAAGGCCGTCGGTGAAGCAAAGAAGGTTGTCAATCAAGAGAGAAGGCTTCATCAAGTTAGTAGAAAACCAGTGATCACTGTAGAACAGTCTCCTCCACTTGTAAAACGTCGTGCCATGTACCAGAATCTATCAAAGCCCACTCTGAGGAACCAGGAGTTCTCAAAACCCACTCCAAGTTTGTGTCTTTACTAACCTGCATTTGGAGTTTTCTTTACAGAATATATCTGTAGGAATTTGGATTGAGCCTGACAGTTTTATTATCCAGGTTCTTATGAACAAACTTTTCCGGAAACCCACAGCAAATTGCAAAGTTTTGGTAAGTTCTGATATTAGAAACATAGAATTTTCAGCAATTTTATCCTGAGTTAGAGTTCTATGTTTGAGTTTTCAGTGGACTTGGTAATGTGGAAAGAAGTCCCAAGATCAGCACTTGTGGTGCTAGTTGGATCATTTTTCATACTCTCATCTTCCTACACAAAGGATCTCAATCTCAGGTTAGGAATCCACAGTAAAGGAAATTGATTTTTTTACCTGAATTCTACACATTCTTTGAGCTGCTATTCCTCTGGTTCAGAACAGGGCCAAGAATGAAATCCCTTTTAATTTTTGTATCTACAGCTTTATTTCTGTGATTTCCTACATGGGGCTTGTGTATCTTGCCGCCATTTTCATCTATAGGACCCTCATATGCAGGTAAATCCCTCAAACACTTGCTAATTAACCGGGAAAGATACTACCAATTTGGTCTCTTTCTAATCATTTTCCTTTCTATTTTCTGAATGAACAAACAGGGGAGTTGTATATATGGATGATGCAAGCTATGTGCTGGGGGAACAAGAAGCAATATGGTTACTGAGATTGGTTCTTCCTTACGTGAATGAGTTACTGTTGAAACTCAGAGCTCTTTTTTCTGGAGATCCTGCAACTACAATGAAGGTAATTTTTCCTCATTATTTTTCTTGGGAAGTTTAATGTCTGGAAAAAGAGTTTCTTTTTCTTTTTGGTTTGTCGGAATGTGCAAAAGATGACAAATAGTCAAAATGTGACAATGGCAGCTGGCAGTACTGCTCTTTGTTTTGGCCAGGGGTGGCAGCTGCATAACCATCTGGACTGTGGTTAAATTGGGTAATTTCCACTTGATTTCCTTTTTATTTTTTATTTGGTTAATATTTTTAGAGAGAGAGAGAGAACTGAAATTACAGTGTCTTTTATGTGGTTAACCTTTTGCTGACGCATTGTTGTGCTCTCACTGCCTCAGGTTTTATGGGTGTTTTCACAGTTCCAAAACTCTGCTCGTTGTACTCTGCACAGTTAACTGCAATAGGTAAAGTTGCTCAATTTTAATGTGTTTTCGTGGGAAATTCTGGTCCAAAAAGTCTGCTTTCTCTGCTCTTCATGTAGTGCAATCTAAGCCATATTTTCCTATTGCTGTGAGCATAATCTGGACAAATGCATTTAATTTCTACGAGCAAAATGGAATATAAAATATACCCCACATATGAATGAACAAACAAGTTTATTTATTTGGTTTGTCTATGCTATGGTTACATCATATTGAGGTCTTAGGAATTGCATTTCATTTTGCCTATTGAACCAATTCTCACTCTCACCCACACAACATGCCTCCCTCCTTGGCTTTTCACAACTCTATGAGTAGTAGTGCTATAGTCACAAAGAGATTTCACAAAATAAATTTATAAACTGACATGTATTCATGTGATACATAGACCTACCTTTAAATAAAAGTAACTTTATATTTTAGCCACGGCAATTTGTGAGTTTATTCATGTAAAATCCTTTTGTGATTAAAATATTTCTTTTTGAATAAATAACATGAAAATCTTGATTGTAATAAATGATCTTTCACTTGGAAATTGGTAAGAGTATTACATATAGTTTGGGTTAGTCCTTTATAAGTCTTAAAAGTGTCCTAGTTTCCCATTGCAGCTAAATTTTGGGTTCGGCGCTTACACGACATATGGGAGTCGTGCTCACACAAGAAAGCTGTGGCTGCAGCCATTATTTTTCTGGTCTTGAACCTATCCTCAACTGTTGCACGCTTTTGGGAAGGTGAGAACTGGATGCAGTCTTTTAGAGTTTTCAGGTCCATCAGTCATTATCAAACTTGTTCATAGCTTTGGTTTTAGAACTTTTACAGCATCTGATTGAGAACTGTCTTCTTGCATGCATGCAGTATTCATGCTGTATGTGGCTTTCCGATGCTACCAGCAGTCTTCTTCAGTGAGATATGATTGGGTAGAAGATGAAGCAGGAGTTGAAGGAACTTCATGACAAGAAGGATCAGGAGGATCAATTTGAATGTAGAGCAGTACATACACGTACAAGGGTGGCCAAATCATTAACCATTTAAAAGGGGGAACACATTTTGTTGCTACATTCACTAATAATACAAAGGAATCTTTGTTGCTAATGGTACCATTTACAAATTACAGTGTCAGAATTAGTTGATGCAGGCTGAAGTGGCTTATTAGATCGTTACAAAAGCTAAAATGCTCGAGGCTTTTAATTGAAGTTTCAAAGTTTCGATATAGAAAAATTCTATTTGCAAACCGGTTTACCGAAACACGAAACAAAACGCGACATAAATGTAGATGCATGCCATGGTAAGCACAAAAGAAATACTTTGTTTTAAGTTTTTTTTTTTATGAATGTTTTTGTTTTACCATTAACTTAACGATGTATTTATACACTGACTTGTAAATAATAGAACTCTTTGATACAACGAGACCTTAATTAATTAAATCTATGAGTTGCATTTAGTTATCTTATGTTAATCATTCATTGATAAATGTGGTAGAAAGTTAGAAACACATGATGGACCAACACTTTCACAAATTGTTTAATCAAGGTCAAGAATTATAAGATTGCAGTCTCAATATTTTCTCATATGATTATGTCTAAAAATTGACAGAAGTACGAAATTGGTAGGAAAAGATTGTTACAAAAATAAATTTTCATATTTTATATCGTAAGAATATCAGTTTGTCATTATGATTATTTGGGTAAAAGGTACAATATTTTCTCCTACAATTACAACCCGGCCATTTAGATTATTTGGGCTTAAAAAATATCCCAAATATCTATTTTTTTTTTCTTTTTTTTTTTTTTTTCTAAGCAAGTTTGCATATCAGTAAAGAAGAAGAAATATTACAAGATACTAAAGAGGGTCTTTCCTATTATCAATATACAGATACTAGTATGATAATATCTAAAGGAATACTACCAAACATGGGGTTTGTAGCTGTCCATTTCGTCACTACGTGTGCGAATCAATTTTGAGATCTATCGATTTTTTTGAAGGTTCAATCTTTATGAGATTTCAAAGAGCTTGCAATGTCTTCTGAGATCGGGAAAATTTGCCAAACAGCATTTTCGCCATTGATGGAAGAAATGACCAACTGAGAGTAACCCGCTAGACGGATGGATGGGAAATTTAGGTGTTCTGCCATTTTGAGAACCAACTTTATTGCTAAAGCTTCTGCCATCACCGGAATGGCTCTAGGATTTTCCTCAATCCATATTTCTATAATCTCTTCTTTTGAATTCTTGCTTACTACTGAGGCTGTGAAGGAAGAGTTTCTGACAGCTGTATCAAAAGAGATACAAATTTGGTTTTAGAATGGTTTCTGCCATAATTTCTCAACTGAAGCAATTTGTTTTTCTTGCCAAGCATGCAGATTTTCTTGATGATAAGAGTTCAACTACTGCGATGCTTTGTGAATAGAAAGATTCGTATTATTGTGAACTAAATCATTCCGAAGCTGCCAAATGAAGTCTATAATCAGTATTGCAAATAGTCTGAAGGGTTGTTCATCTTTCGTATTGAGACCAAACTTTTATTTTGGATTTAAGATGAAATAGAACCACTCATTCAAAGAGTTTATTGCCAAGGAAGAGAGGTTTAGAGGCCATTTACTCTCACTCCACAGTATTCTAGAAATGAGACATTCAATAAAGAAATGAAAAAGAGATTCTTCATTTCCATCACAAAGAGGACAATTTGTAGAGGGGATGCTGAGAATAAAACATTTTAATCATTCCCTAGTTGGAAGTATATCCCAAAGAATTTTTCGAGCTTGTGACGGTCATGGATTCTGAAATTCTATAACTCTTCCCAACGAATATTCGAGATGACATTTCAGATTGTGTTTGCCACGTTGGATGCAAGATGATGAGCTGTTTTGACCAAGAATCTCCTATTTTGTATTTTTGTCTAGATGAGACTATTCGATCTTTGTATTATTGTGGGTAAATGTATTCTTTAAATTTCCAAGACGCTACTCTATTGGAAAATGGATTGTAAAATATGAATATCTCAAGAGCTATTTGCCGGATTTATCAAATCTAAGACCATGAGATTTGGCGGAAGATTGGCTAGAGGGTCTAAAGGAAGAGGTTTAAAATTTTTCCGTTGAAACCCAAGAATCAAGCCAAACTCTCACCAATATCTCAATTTTCACTTACTCTATTTATATATATATATATATACTTAATCCAAAGACAACACAACCTTCATGCAAACAAATGAGACATTTTATACTTCATAATTTAATTTAAAAGATAAATTTTAAAATTTAATATCTTACAAATAATATTTTATCATTTAAATAATATAGATGATATGCTCTATATACTGACTTAAGAGAAGAAGGCTATTAATATAGAGAAATGATATATATAACTCCCAAATGCACAAACATTGCATAAGCCCTTTATAAAAAAGTAGACCATACATTGAAAAAATGTGAAAAACTTTTTTTTTTTCTTGATGAGATCCGCATTTTATAATAATAATATAAAAAACTTGTACATTGATTTTCTATTCAACATTACTCATTGATGCAATAAAAATTGGAAAAAGTTAAAGTCACTAAGGATGGGTCCTAATACATTTTTTTTTTTTTATTTAGTACTTAATGAAGTGTTTTTAAATAATGTTATGCTTTTTAAAAAATAAAATTTAACGATATTAAAAAATGAAAGGAAAAAAAAGGCCAAATCACCTTTTCGAGACCCATAATTAGGATACACTTTTTGTGGATGTAGCACGACTCATAAAAAAAGGATATGATGCAATTGAGACTGATGTCCCAACCGATCATCAAAATCGACAAGTGTATTTTTAAAAAAAAAAAATATTGAAGATATTTAAAAAATTAAAAGAAAAAAAAACCAAATTACCTTTTCGAGACCCATCTTTAAGCTACACACTTTGTGGATGTAGCTCGACTCATAAAAATGGTGATGCAACTGAGACCAATGTCCCAACTGATCATCCAAACCAACAAGTGTAATTTTAGTTTTTATTTTTTGGTTTCCTTTATCCAAATTTTTAACATATTTATTTAAAAAAATATATATAAACTCAATAACATTCACTTACTTAATAACTAATAAAAAAGAAAAAAGAAATAAACAAATCCGTCAAAGCATCGGTCATCTTAAGCATTACTCTTTTTCCCCATAAAAAATTGTAATCAGAAAAAAACGTTCGATTTTAAAACGTTTGATGACTTCTCCAAAATAAAAACGGCCTTAAAAACGTACCAATTGATTGGACTTTTCTACCCTTTTGGTGATCCTTTTTCCGGCTTTGCCCTCCTCGTTCTCTTCCCAGACAAGTCTTCTTTCTCGGTGCGGCGGCATCAGCAGCACTGGCCGAAGACAACTGGGGTGCTTGATTGGTCCTTTCAATACTGTCGTTTTTCTCTACTTTGATTCTAATTTTGTGCTACCCCCGAGAGACTGAGAGATACAGCCTAGACAAATCGAGGTAATGTGCCCTTCCTTTTCTTCTTCTTCTTCCTCTTGTTTGTCTTCGCTTTCGTTGGTTTTAATCCATCAAAACTCATTTCCGATCCAAACAAAAGTAATGTTATAGGAATTGTGTTTTCACTGTCAATTCTTTTGGTTATGTTTGGTGGATTGCGCTTAATATATGCAGATGAGCCTCGTGACCGATTCACCGGTGCACTCTTCGAGCAGCGACGACTTTGCGGCGTTCCTCGATGCATCACTTGATTCCGCTTCTTCCGAAGAAGCTGAAGATCCCAATCAGGTTGAAACGCAAAGGTAGGTGCTGTTTTCTCTGTTGGCTTTTGGGATTTTTCGGTTTGGAATACATACATATATATATCTTAATTTTTTTGTATTCTCCGAGTTTTCTATACTGTAAATGCATTAACTTGCAGGGTAAAAAGGCGCAAAGTTGACAATATGGAAAACATAGAGGAGCTTCAGGACCCCACTTCACTTGCACCCTCTCTAGAACAAACCGCAGGTAAATTCTCTCATTTAGTTGATAAGTTCTCTGGCCGTAGAATTTTGTGAGAAATGCCTTTTAACATCCCTCCAGCCAAATCTTGGGAAAGACAGCACCAGACCAACTTATCAGAAGGTTATTTGCTACCTTTCGTCATACCAATCTGATTTATGGTTGCATAGCTTCATAATTATACCGTATAGATTCCTACATATTTCTTTTCTTATTCATTTTGAAGCGCTGCTTTGGTTGAGTCTATGTATAAATGTACATACTAAACCTACATTCACACACTGTTCTGTTATACGCAACCATGCAGAGCCATCACTCTGCCATATTCTATAGCCTTCTCTGTGTGTGTGCCAGCTTCCATATTATTTATGAAAACTTCCTGGAAAACGACACACTGGATGTGCATTACTGAGTTTTACTTTTATCTGCGATTTATGCTAATTGGTTGAACTAAATTTATAAGGAATGTGTTATCTTTTGCAGAAGCATCCATGACGAAGGATGCTTGTACGCATCCTGGTTCTTTTGGAGAGATGTGTATACTGTGTGGACAAAGGTTGGATGCAGATTCTGGTGTGACATTTGGGTACATTCACAAGGTATGCATTCAATTATGTTTGGTAATTATGGGTTTTGGTTACCTTTGCTGCATATTGGAAAATATTATTTCAAGTACTTGATTTTTTTTTTTTTTTTATAGGTAAACGGTAATATTAATAAGAATAGGCAAAGCCCAAGTATACAAAATGTAATACAAGAGATAAGACCTATCTAGTTCGCTAAAGAAGAAAGAAGAAAGCCATGTACATTTTGGCCATTAAAGTCTAACGAAATGACCCAAAGAAGTAAAGTAGTGAAAAAAAGGGAGCGAAGCTCCTCTAGTGTCCTCTCCTTATCTTCAAATGTCCTTTCATTGCGCTCTCGCCAAATGCACCACATGATGCAGATAGGAACCATCTTCCACATTACTTTAATCTGTGGGAGTCCTCCTGGTATCCCCCAACAAGCCAAAACGTCAACTACCGTAGCAGGCATCACCCAGTTTAATCCAATTCTGCTGAACACTTCACACCACAATGCTCTAGCTATCTCACAATGTAAAAAGAGATGTTCCACTGACTCACCGGCTTTCTTACACATGCAACACCAGTCCCCAATAATTATCCGACGCTTCCGGAGGTTGTCGGTAGTCAGAATCTTATCCAAGGTTGCCGTCCAAGTGAAAAAAAGAGCTTTGGGAGGCGCCTTATTCCTCCATATTTTTTTCCAAGGGAAGTGAGAGTTTGGTGTGGCTATAAGAATCTTATAGAAAGAGCTTACCGAGAAGATTCCTTTACTCGCAGGTGTCCACCACAATTTATCTTCCCGCAAGCCATTCAGTTTCCAAGAGTAAAGTAGGCTGAAAAAAGCCTCAAAACAATCAACTTCCCAATCTTGGGCTGCTCTACTAAAAATAATGTTCCAATGGACTTGGTCCCCTGACCGAATTAAAAGGTCTACCACCGAAGCATCTGGCTCACAAGCCACTCGGAACATAGCTGGAAAAGCCTCCTTCAATGCCTCCTCCCCACACCAGATATCCCTCCAAAAATTTATACAAGTCCCATCCCCCATCAGGAATCTAGTATGATTTGCAAACACTCCCCATCCTTGTCTAATGTGTTTCCAAAGTCCCACCCCATGAGGCTCAGTCCCCTCTCTGGTACACCATCCCCCCATGTTCTGCCATGCCTACAATCAACTACTAGTTTCCATAGTGCTTCTGGTTCCATATTGTATCTCCAAAGTCATTTTTCAAGAAGTGCCCAATTAAACGTTCTTAGATTCTTTATCCCCAACCCACCTGAATGGAGTGGTCTGCACACTTTATCTCACCTGACTAGGTGAAACTTAAATTCCTTCCCCATCCCACTCCATAAGAAGTCTCTATAAAGTTTTTCAATGCGTGCCGCCACAGATGCTGGAATAGGGAATAAAGACAAAAAATAGGTTGGTAAGTTGGAGAGAGTACTTTTAATAAGAGTCACGCGACTGCCTTTCGACAAATAAAGTCTCTTCCACCCTGCCAGTCTTCTTTCTACTTTCTCAATGACTAAGTCCCAAATGGATAAGGATCGTGAGGTAGCTCCCAACTTTCAAGTACTTGTGAAAGCTTCCAATATGTTGTGGCATTATCTACTGCCAATTGGCTGCGACCTTTCATCCACAAACAATCAATCCCCTAATACGAAAGAATTTTAAAATCAGAACTGGAGAGATGTAACCAACTTAGAATTTTTATCCATTTTTCCAAACATGCAAGAGTAAGATTTCCTGATTAATAGTGATGTTTTATAGTCTCAAATGGAATATGGTTTGAGCCTTTGCAACATCTGTATTTGTAGGGACTTAGGCTTGAGAATGATGAAATTGTCAGATTGAGAAACACAGACATGAAGAATTTATTACGCCATAAGAAGCTTTATTTGGTCCTTGATCTAGATCATACACTGCTAAATTCTACTCAACTTATACATATGTCACCACAAGAGGAATATCTAAAGAGCCAAACAGATTCATTGCAAGGTATTTCTGTAACCCTTTTTATGTGAGTGTGTTTTGGTAGTGTAAATAAGCATTTCAGAATATTACTGAGATTGTTTTTTGGCTGTAACCATTTATTTTGTATTTCTGTAACCATTTCTTGTGAATTTGATAGGTTAATAGTTGGCTTTTACTTTCATCTCAACCTGCTGCTGCCACAGAATATGGCAGTTTTTTTTTTAATTGTTTTTAATAAAATTGAGTTTGGTTATGCCAGTTAATTTTCTTTGAATTTCTGGGAATATTAGGGACTTTTTGTGCCTGTTGCCTAATGTAATTCATTAATTATGAAATGGACAGATGTCTCAAAAGGCAGTCTCTTCATGCTGAGCTTTATGCATATGATGACCAAGTTAAGGCCCTTTGTTCGTGCATTTTTAAAAGAAGCAAGTGAACTGTTTGAGATGTACATTTATACAATGGGTGACCGGGCCTATGCATTGGAAATGGCTAAGCTGCTTGATCCTCAAAGAGAGTACTTCAGTTCTAGAGTTATATCACGTGATGATGGCACTCATAGACATCAAAAAGGTCTTGATGTTGTGCTGGGGCAAGAAAGTGCTGTTCTTATTCTTGATGATACAGAGAATGTAGGTACATTTGTGATCAGCTAATCTTTGCATTATTAATCTGGTTGTAATTATTACATGTGCAAACCAGTCCTGAAGTTTTTCTTCTGTGTGTAACCTTCCCTTCACCCCCCTCTTCTCCCCACAATAGGTGACGGTAGGGAATGTGCTTTCTTTAAAAAAAAAAAATGTTTCTTTTTCCATATTGTGTGATGGTTACAATGATTTTTTATAGTGAAATCCCTCAAAATAAAAAGGAGCTTTCTCCATTAGTTTTGTCCTGGTGTATATAGAAGCTCTTTGCAAAACCTTAGAGATCTGTCTGAAGCTGAAAGTATGCACCCACTCCCTCTGTGTAAAGATATTATTGCAACAAAGGAGCTGAATGGGAAATTTTATGAAGTATTTCGTAGTGCCAGCTTGCCTGTGCTTCATTCTTTGATATGGTGCGCTCATTCTTGCTTCAAAGATGGATGAATATTACAAGATACATTGTATTTTATCTGATTCACTGGGTTTCATTTCTGTTTCTTTGAACTTGCGTTTTATCTTTGTAGATTTTTGTGGACCACAATCATCCTGTTACTATAGGCTAGTCTAGCTAGAATTAAAAGGTTGCTATGCATTATTGTAGGCATGGACAAAGCACAAGGACAATCTGATATTGATGGAAAGATATCACTTCTTTGCTTCAAGTTGTCACCAATTTGGCTTCAACTGTAAATCTCTTTCTGAGTTGAAGAATGATGAAAGTGAGACAGATGGAGCACTTGTAACTATACTTAAAGTTCTTAAGCGTGTCCATGGGATGTTCTTTGATGTATGTCCCTTTTTGTTTCTCTTTATTGATTATCGTTGTTAAAGTTTTGTTATGTTATGTTTTAACATGGGGGAATCTTCTGGTAGGAACTTGAGGAGAATCTTGTTGACAGAGATGTGAGGCAGGTAATTGTTTTCTTGACAACCAAAACATGACTAATTTCATTATAAGCTTCGTTTTCAAGTGTCCTATATTTTGTTCTTTAGACCTGTTCCCCACTGGCAAGCTCACGTCAATTAGTAAAATCTAGTAGTCCTTCCACGAGGATGATATCAATACAGTCCATATTATGGGATTAGAAAAAAGTGTGGAATTAAGGATTTTTTTTAATATTTTAAATGATTTGGTGTCTTATGTTTTTGTTAGATTCTTGGGCTTGGGCTTGGGGGTATGCTCCCCCTAGGTTTAAGGTTCAAATTCCCTTGGGTGCAAACAATCTCTAGGGGCCATTGGACTGGGAGATTCTCTTTGAATTACCTGAGGTGCACTTGCAAGAAACTCTTTGCCGAGGGTCTGTGCACCCTTGGGATTAGTCGGGACGTCTTTCTTGGGCACCCGGTGCCAATAAAAAAGAAAAAAAATGTTTTTGTTAGATTCTTATTTTCTACCAACATCTCTCTCCCCCCCTCCTTCTCACTCCCTCCTGCTTTTGGCTGGGTTCCACTAATCTGGCATGGGTTCTGACCTATTGGATGGTACATCATCTGAAGTCATTCATCCCAATCATATGGTTCTTTTCTATTTTAATTTTTATCTTGACAAGTAACATCCCAATCATATGGGTCCCTTTCTTGGCCATGAATCGGCTTTTAACTGTTGTAGCTTGGCTTCAATAATATTCGTTGTCGATGACTTCATCTCTTTCATAAATTGTTGAATATTTTCTCGTTAATCATTTTTTTTTTTTTTTTACTTTTCTGTATGTCACTCTCTGCAGGTGCTGAAAACGATTAGGAAGGAAGTCTTGAAGGGCTGTAAACTTGTCTTCAGTCGTGTGTTTCCCACTGGATTCCAGGCTGACAATCACCTTCTCTGGAAGATGGCAGAGGGATTGGGAGCTACATGTTTGAAAGAGCTCGATCCATCTGTGACGCATGTGGTCTCAACAGATGCTGGAACAGAGAAATCTCGTTGGGCAGTGAAACATAAGAAGTTTTTGGTCCATCCACAGTGGATAGAAGCTGCAAATTATTTGTGGCAAAAGCAACCTGAAGAGAACTTTATTGTCAACCAAACTAAGAATCCATGACTGACCTTCTAACAATCAGCGCTAACACTTGGTACTGATGCATTAGTTTGAGGTGCTTAGCTACTCTCTAACTCTGTAGACCAGCTTGTTTAAAACTTGGGACACTTCATAGATAGGTGGACTCAGTTTTGATGATTTTAAATCGCCTCAAAGGGTCAATAATTAACTAATGGTGGATTGATTGGGATACTGAATGTTGGATATTGCTCTAATTTTTTGTATATACATTTTCTCTATCTTATAGTGAGATGAGCCTTAAATTACCAGAGAGCGGCTACCTGTCTGGAACCTGATGTCCATCCCCTCTCTCTCTCTCACATAGATAATTGATTTTGAGTAATTGAACAGCAACCCAAATAGCCCTCTGCATCAAGTATTCTTAATCTATGCTAAAATTCATGTGCAGCTGGCTAAAAGATAAAGTTACGTCAATTTATAAATTTATTTTTATGAAATCTTTTGTACCCACACAGATCTCATAATTTAAAATATTGAAAAATCTAATATATTCACCCTGTCTTTATAATTAACTAATGTAACAACACCTTACTCTACAATAAGACACCCGATTTCAACAAGGTTGTTAATGATCTTGCGCGGGCGCAACCTCAACCATTGTCTACCTTAGAACATATAGTAGAACATGGGCTTGAGTTCATTCGGAGAATCGGAAGTGTTGAATATATGTGTTGGGCTTTAGGATGTCTATATCATTGATCTGTCTAAAACAAGAAGGGTTCTTTAATAAGTTGGGCTGGTTCGAACGCGTACAATCACTTATAGATCAGTCAAGAAATTTACCTGAGGGTTGGCAAAACTTATATATATTGTAACAGTATCTCTTTTAAGTACTCATTACAGCTTGATATTTTCATTGAAAATTATGGTTTTGGAAAAGAGCAAGAAATGAGTCGAATCAATTAAAAAGATGATAGAGAGAAAAATCATGTCCTTGGGTTTATAAAATGTCTTTAATTTGACATTTAAAATCTTTTTGGGGTTGAAATTTTGAGATGAAAAAAGATAGATTTCATTAAATATTTCAAAATTTTGTGTAATTTTCTAAGGAAGCTGTTAGGGGTTTCAAAATCTTTTTGGGGAGGTGGGGGGAGTCTCGATCATGTCTAATATTATTTGAGAAGAAAATTACATGTGAATATAAAAATGGATAATGCCTCTAATCATTCTCGAGAGAGATCCTAGCCATACACTAATCAATAACATAGAAAAAATTAACTTTGATTAAGTTGCATTTGGATATTGAAATTATTATAGATGAACTGACTTGATATGTGAATAGTAGTTTTTGTGAATCTCATTGACATGTATTTAAATGTAAATAAGTTGACATATATATTTGAATTAATACATTAAATAGGTTGAGATGAGATGACATGAAATCATTTCTATATCTAAACATAGTCTTACTAAAAGTCCCGAAAAGTTGGGAATTGAAGAATTTTATATGATAATATTCCTAGAACCAGATAGATCATCGATCCTCCATTAATCCTAGCTGATCTTCTTGTGATTACCAATAATTTAGAACTACGGCAAAAATACTGTCGTGAAGACTGATCACGATGAAATGCATGCTGCGTGTGGGACTCCATCTCTCTCTAGTACTAGTCTTCAACATATATCAGAGTTTGGAATACTTTTGAAGACTTTACTTCCTTTGCACATGCTAGCTACACAATATCATGATCATGGACAACGAACCTACGTACCAAACGAAAACTATGTGGGGAAAGAAGAAAATATATATATATATATATATAGTTGCATTAAATACTTATTGGAATTAGACCCATCCATGCATGCATGCAAGTTGAGATTTGGGAAATTAAAACATTTTTTCTAATTTAAAAAAAAAAAAAAGAAGTTGCAAACAAAAGTTCATGTTTAGCACAAAATTACATGAGAAGATCAGAAATACTTTAACCACAAAAAATTCTATTAAAATAAACTCACAAATCGATATAATTTGATGTGATACGTTAGATTGTAAATCAGCTACTTTATTATAAATTATATCTAACATTTATATCATATGAAGTTACGTTAGTTTATGAGTTTATTTTTATGAAAATTATTTGTTTGAATCATACAATGAAAGTCTTGATGAATCATGAGGATTGGGTACAAAATATTATTGCATATTATTTATTTATTTTAATTAGAACATTGCATTTTTATTTTCAATTATCTGAATTTTCATATTGTAGAAGAACTTGCAAGCTAAATGGTAGGTAAATGTATTTATGATATTGTGAGGTGATAGAATTGAATTAATTGAGTGGCCATTGTGATAGCTTATCATATTATAAATATGTGGTCTATATATGTATTTAGCATTTCTAGATCAGCTCAGTCTATTTCTAATTACTCTATTATTTGATTTGTATCTACCAATTCTCATATTAATTAAATCTTCATACCCACTTGTCACTTGCAGAGTTTTTCAAAAAATAATTAAATTAAATTTAAATAAGGCATAATAATTAACACCTGTCATCAGGAGTTTAGGACCACCTCCTCCCCCCCAACTTAAACCTCAAAAAATCATGTGATATGATATTAAAACATCTATTTCAATGAAGAAAACGCCAAAAAATGAAAGTACGTGGTACTCATGAATGGGATATTTGTAGTTTTAAAATGTATAAATTTTGTATATTTTTTTTAAAAGTGATTTAATTTGGGATGCAAATAAAAGAATTATTATTTTTAATAATAAATCTTAATTACTTTTAAAAATATTATTATAATTTGTATATTTTAAAATAATAATACTACATACAGTTGTAGAATTACAAATACCGAGCAATCGCTTTAAAAAAGAGTGAGATCCACGATTAAAAAGTTAATTTTTTTTTCATGTGGGTTCCATATTAATTAATTTTTTTCAAAACGACTGCACGCCGCTCGCATAACTACAACTGTAAATATCATTTCTCATTTTAAAACTGTATCGCACAGAACAATTGGCAACCTATATAGAGATTATATAAGAGAATTAGTTTATTTATTTCTCGTAAGAAAAATGATATTTATAGTTATAATTGTGTAAATATCGTATAATTTTTTTAAAAAAAATAAATTAATATGAAATTTACATGAAAAAAATTAAATTTTTAATTATATATTTATTTTTTTTAAAATAATTATATAATATTTATATATTTTACAATTATACGTTACATCACTCTTCTCGTAAAATATCTTATTTCTCAAATAAATGTCTAGTTCAAAGGACAAGAGGTGTTATAAGCCATCTGGTCTACTCACCTAACAGCAGGACACGTAATTAAATCTATCGAGACACGTGTATAGCACGGAATGTAGCATTTTTGTTTTTATCTTCCTGGGTGAGCATCAGCGTATCAGTATTTCACGGTTGAAAAACGCGCAACACATCATTCAAAGCAGTTATCCATTTTTGTATGAAGTCAATGCGCCGCTGTGGTTTTCTTTGGACGGTTAAAGTATTTTATATCTTATCATTTACTTATTATAATTTTTTAATAAATTTAATATAATAAATAATTTAATTTTTTTAATTTTAAAATAATAATAATAATAATAAAAAATAAGATTTTTTAACTTTTTATTTTTATATAAAATTATCTCATTTCATCTTATTATCTCATTTGAGCATTATAAGTCAAATTTTATTATTTTTATTTGATAAGTAGGATGAAAATTTTAAATTTAAAATAAAATATAAAATATTATATTTTAATAATATTATTTTTTTAAGATTTGAAAAAGTTAAGAAAAAGTTAAATTATTTATTATATTTTATATGAAGATTTGAAAAAGTTGTAATGATAAGATGAAAATTTTAAGTTTGAGATGAAAACTTTTTGTTACCAAACCAAACCTTAAGGTTTCGTTTGGTTATACAGATGAGATAAAAAATATGTAAATAGCAGTGAGAGAGTTTGTGAATAATAGTGAGATAGTTTGAGTTAAGATATTTTATAAAATTTTAAAAGAAAAAAAAGAAAATTTTTAATAAAAATATTATAAAGTTAAAATATAGTTTAGACATAAAAATGAATAATTGTTGGTACGTTACTTGTCCATCTGTTGGTTTAATATTGACAAACATGTGACGATAGTGGCCCAAATCATGTGCTTAAATTAATCAGAGTTTATTTTGGACTTATTAATAGGCCTAATGGCATTAGTCAAAATCAAATCACACTAACTTATATTAATTCTTCATAACCTGTACATAAAATATTAATATCACAAGCTAAACACGACAAAATTAATTCTAGTGTTTTTAATGGAATCTATTCTAACCCTTAGCACTAGCATTGGCTAGCTTATGCATCTTCATCTTTAAATTTGAATAATATCTCATTAAATTCACCTACATTAGCTTCTATGTCTTTAAATTTTTACATAATTATAAATAATATTTTTTCAAATTTAAAGAAATACTATTTATTCTTCAAATATTATTTTACTATTTATTCTGTCTCATACCCATTAAAACCAACTTTGTATAATTTCTATTAAGATGATTTTGATACATAAAATTTGTATTAAGTTGATAATAAATAAAAATATTTTATTATCATTTGATTCAAATATGCATAATCTAGTGTGAGAGTTTTTCTTGATATGCAAAATCAATCATCAAAATATGTGATTTTGAAGATGCATATAGAAAAAACAATGCTAGTGGTTAAGGGGTTGGCCGAAGTGATGAAGGCCTAGGTCTTGGGGTATCACTCCTCTCAAGGTCCAAAGTTCAACACTTCATAAGTGCAAACAATATTTTAGGGCTACATTCTCTAATAAAAAATCAGCGATTTAATTAAGTTTCGTATAAGAAAACTTTCGAGAGTGAGGTACACATGATTGAGGTTTACTCTGCAAAGGTAGATCTGAATGACTATACCTAGCTTAGAGAGGTTTCATCTGCCCCTAATTATTAATTAGGTGATATTTTTAGAGGAGTGGTGATAGGTACTGTACACGGGACACATTAGAAATGGTCTAAATTACTGTTTGTAAGCGTGTCTTAATAGTTAGAATATTTGAAGAGAAATATACGTCTTAGTGATTAGATATTTCACAAAAGTCATAGCTTGATATGATTTAATAGGGTTAGATTTTAAAATTATTTTTATTATAAAATAATTGATTTAACGTATTATATCAAGTCACGTTAATTTATGATTTTATTTTTATGAAAATCGCGGTTCTACTCTCATTTAAATAATCAATTTTTTGGATTAACAGCTATGCATGTAAAATTGGGCATGTGGATCAAGCTTAATCATGTAATTAAACAACCCCAAAAAATCATACGGAAAAAGCCGAAATCAAGACAGAAAATGAAGTGTGGGTAAGGCTATGGGTACGTAAGGCTATATATGAATATTCAATCAATCAATCAATGCTTTAAAGATAGGAAACATATAAAAACACGTTCACTTTTGCATTCTATTTGCGAGATGTGATCTCTTGATTGATATACATACATACATACATATATAAATATATATATATATATATATATATATAACCCTACTACTGTCTCTGATCCAAGAACAAATTTTCTCGGATCATATTCGTTCAAATAATGTACAATATAATATGTACAATATCCCACGGGATAGGACTGCGCGCTTCATCCGGCAATTTTCGAGACCATAAATATATAATGACACATGATGAACATGTTCATGTGTGGGTACGTACACGACATCAATTAATTGTATACTACTATCCTCGATCGATGCCATTTGCTCCAATGCTTCTACCTCTTTTTGGCTCATTCTCGTTCAGTTACACAGTTTAGATAAGATGTTTTATTGAAGGTTAAATAAAATATTATTATAATATAATTTTTAATATTAATTTTATTTTAAAATTTGAAAAAGTTGAATGATTTATTATATTATATATGAGAATTTTAAAAAATTATAATGATTAGATCATAAGATTAGATGAAATGATATAGTTTAGTATTTGGTAACCAAACCATGCCTTTTATGCAAGGAATATAACATCAACTTCTTAGCAAATTAACAAGTAAACAAATAAAGAGCTCGGTACAGAGTATGTCATTCACATTATTTAAACGGTAAGATTCGCTTATAAAATTTAAATTTTAAAATCACTTTTCTAAATCTATATAAAAATTATATAAAAACGCTTTACTGGATGTAGTATTAATTTTTACTCTTTCTTTGGAAGGTCGCGTTTCTCATTTTTTATCATTTTCAGCATGCACGTGAGCGATACAAGCTGCATGCATGCAGTCTTATTGAACAGAGCACAAGGACACAAACAAACACATCCATCTGATGATCTTTGTATGCGTTCGCATCATCATTTCAGAGATTTCTGAAGATTCATTTTGGTGTTGGGGTGTGAGAATATTATTGGCATGCACCCATGTGAAATCGCTGCATCCATCTCTTGGTCCTTCTTTCAAAAGATCGACTTGAAAAGATTGGATTCATTACACTAATTAATTGAAGGCCAATGTGCCTTCAAATCGTCATGCTTGATCTACATAAACATTAATATTATAAATAACTGTAAAACTCGCATAGTATGCTGCTAATTAGGGAGAAATTTTTTAGTTATAAAGAGATTTTAAAAAATAAATTTACAAATTAATATGACTTCATATGATATATTAAATTTATTTTATAATAAAAATAATTTTATAATATAACATAACATATTAAATCACGTAAATTTACGAGTAAATATCTCTATATAGGTAAAACATTTCTCATAATGATTATTAGATCATCCAATTCGATTAGAGTGTCTGATCTATTCATTTTCCACGAGTTTGCATGCTGTCTCCTCCTCATTGTATCCGAGTCTAAAAAGATCGATCTCTGGTGCTATTTTCTCTTCTATTTTTGTTCTCTCAACAAATTAAAGAGAACATGCATATAAAATAAATGACACGACAGCACTACATAATTTGCGAAACATGCATATAAAAATAATATCATGAATAAATATTGCTCTCCGAGTCTTCCATCCATTAATGACAATCAACGTGACATACATAGGACAATCATGTCCCGGTACCCACATGATGTTGTGATGGATCAGCTTTTTCAGGTAATTATTGGTTCAATGGTGGCCCATTCATATACAAGCATGAAAGAGGACTATTAGATAACGTATAAATGACGTGTTTTTTTTTTTTTTAAGAAAAGATATGCTTCACTTATATACACTAAACTATAAATATTATTTACCTTCAAAGATTAAGCATAAAAATAAAAAAAATATTTTAATCATAAATAAATTACATAAAAATAAATTTATAAATTCACATAATTTAATATAGTACGTCAGATTATAAAATTACTTTTAGTATAAAATAATCTAACAATCATATAAAACAACTTTAATTTATAAATTTACTTTTATGTAATCTCTTTATATTTTTAACAGTTCTCAAAAAACAACGAGTCATATATTATATATATGTATATATACCATATATACGGCCATCGATCTCAATGTATTGATAATTTGATATATATGTACTAGTCGTTAATCTGATCAATATTGTCATAACAAGGCATGCATAATGAATGTAGAGACCAAAGAGGAAGAGCAACAAAGCCATTTAGTATATATGTAAGCATACATTTAAGGAGAAAACATTTATACGCACGTAAGTCTTGGAAGACATGACATACACAAGTTGGAGGATGAGCTAATTCAAGTGGGGCCCGTAATTAGACACTACAGTTCTGCTGCCAACCTCCACCAGAAAAAACCGGTCACCACACGTCTATTTCTGTCTGGAATCTGGTTTCCTTTTTTCTTTTTTATTATTTTTTTGAATTAATTAAGATAATGTAATCAATAATATAAATATTAAATTGTTCAGGTCGTGCATAATCTTTTCTATAAAAACAAGTAATGTCTATTTATTATAAAAAAAATAAATATTTGTGATAAATTATTTACGATAAAAATAATTATTTATAAAAAGAATAGACTTATTTTAATAAAAAATCATCATTCTAATATGAAATAACTGATAACAAATAAAAAATTCACAATTATTAATATTTTTTAAAAGGAATTTAAATCTCATTTCTCTATTGTAATAATAAAATTAGAGACGTACTTAAGTTCACATTCCAACTTAAATTACAATATTAATGAATTAATGCACCATTAATATATACACTTTCAAAGACCCGAAGAAAAACAATGGGTTGTCAAATTTGTCTGCAAGTGGCCGCCGAAAACGAGGTAGGCTGGCGGGCTGGCTCGTGGTGCTTGCTAGCTGCTTGCTCACTGGCTGATTATATTGCTTTGATATCATTTTCCTCCCACTTGCTGCATGCATGCATCTTCTACAATAGTAAGATAGATCATCTCCACCTCTCCCATCAGATGTGGTCCATGCATGACGTTGCTCCATCCTTATCCTTAAATGAATTGCACGCCTAGTCAGGCATGCATGCATAGTTGTACGAGTCTTATTTTGCATGGCGAGTCGTTGCCCATCGATCTACACCGGCCACCTCTTGGAGTGTTGATGATCATCCTAAGTCCTAACAATCCATTTCAGTTTTTCAACTTTCTTCTCCGAATGAAGTTAAAAATTGCATCCAGATTACTGTCCACCAATTGAACTCGAGCAGCCTCTTCTTTTCAGGACTGCATGCAACCGCCCATGCTCACAGCTCACGCTTAGTCCTCTCATGTCCAAGAACAAGAAAGAATTTTTTTTTAACATTTTCTGTCACATGCGACAGAGATGGATGGATATTTTTCATGAACAGAAGGACTTGGTCCAATTTTGGCCACCGAAATTAGTGGTCCTTCTTCAATCTAATTTTAAATTGATCTAACGTTCAAATACTAAATTTATTTCAATTCAAAATCTCTTTATATATAAAATTTATAATTTTTTTTAACTCAACATGATCTCTTTATATGCAAGACTCACAATTCTTTTCAATTTTTTATAAATACATCTAAACTTATCTTTATATTTAAATATATCTAAACTCATTTTAGATGAATTTTATAAAACTCACTCCACAATCTTAACTCATTATTATTTATAAAAAATTTAATTTATCTCAATTTATCTTAATATTTAAACAGGATGATACGGTTAGTTGTCATCCTAATAGTATTTTCTTCTTCTTCTTTTTGTTTTCTTTTTTCGAAATAAAATATCCCCGACATAATAAGTAATCATATTGATAAATATAATATAGGTGCTGAAAATACGATGTGATAAAATTTGATTTATAAAATTTAAAAAATTTAATATATCAATATATATATTTTTTGCACCGAATTATAAATAGAATATTTTACGTAATAATGTTGTATTCAAATCTTTAGAACTTAATATAAGAAAAACAAAATTAAAGCTGCATGCACGACACGTCTCTTTTGGCGCATATTTTTTTCATGCCTTACTTATCCGGTTGATTATTTCTTCCCATCATTTACGCGGCGGAGACAGTCTGACTTCGCAAGCATCTGTATGCCGTTTTGATTGATACGGTTGACTGTATTATATTTTTAATATATAATTAATTATATTAATAAAATATATAAAATAATATAAAAAATAATTATATGGAGAAATTTTAATTTTAATAATTCTGTAAAATATAGAAGAGATTGTAAAACTGATATTATATACTGAGTAATGCTAGATTTAAAAATGATATTACAGTCATGCTTGTGTAAATAATTTGTATTTTAAAAAAAAAAATTAATACAGAATTTACATAAAAAAATTTAACTTTTTAATCATAAACTCTATTCTTTTTTAAAATAATTACGTAACATTTATATATTTTACGATTGTATATAATATTACTCTCTTAGATTATATAAACCGTATTAAGCGTAGTGTATGTGGATATTAAATTTATTTATATTTTAAAAGAGAGGGAGCGATACTTACAAGACTGTATTTAATATTATTATATTATTTTAATTAGAATGGATAAATTTGCAATATGTATAGAAAAAATTCAAAAAATTAGAAGTAAAATGGTAATTAAAAATTATAATTATATTGATTGAATTTTTGAACCATGTTCTCTTATATTTATTTTAAAAAAAAAAATTAAAGATTTTTTATATTAAAAAATCAATTTTCTTTTTAAATATATTTTCAATGAATCTCAAATTATCTCTGAAATGTATAAAATTGAGCATTCTGATTGATTTTCTATTATAATTTAAAATTATTTCATTATCTTTATATTTTTTATTCAAGTTTAACAACCTATAGTCCCCACCAACTGACCACATACAAATTCACCGGGCCCCACAGCGTGATTATAACACGTGGCATGTGCCAACGGCCGTACAGAGTAAATAAATGGCCGCATTCCTTTTAATACTTTTTTTTATGGCTCTATCTACACAAGAAATTAGAATGACCTTAATTGATATTAGAAATATACCAGCCGTCGGATCAGAGGTCGGTCAATGAATCCAAATGATGGTAAGACCGTCGGATTAGGAGTACATGAAATTAAAAAAACTCTGGGACCCACCAGAATTATTAAGAAACTGAATACTAATATTTGCAAATTTGCCATTAGAGGACAAAAGTAAGGGTCCCCGCCTTGCAATTATTTTCCTCACATCCAACGGCTCGATTCTGACACGTAGCTCACGAGAACTGAGCTTGTCACCGTCAGATGAGAGTTTCTTGGAAACCTAAACTGCAGGGTGTAATGGTAATTTGGGTTAGGGAAAACCAGTATATAGCGGAAAGCAATCAGGCGAAGGAGAGAAGTGTGAGAATCAACTCCTGTGGCTCTCAGAAATCCTTCTAACCCTTCCTGGGATTTTCAGGTTTTTAGAATCGTGGAGAGGGGAACAGTAGGGAATGCAGAGAGATGGTAGGAGCTTTGTTGGCAAAGCCTGAGTTTAGTTTGCGAGGCAAGCGCTGTATCGGCGGCACAACTTGCCACCGGAAGCACGTGGAAGACGGGTGATCGTCTGGTCTTCGTCTTCGTCTTCATCCTCTTCTCCGAAATTTTCTTCTATTAATTGTAAAGCAGGAATCTTGGGGGAGTCCTCTGTAAATTTACGTACCCAAGATTGAGAATTTATTAGTTGTTATAGTATTTCTATTTTCAAGTGCAAGCTGCCAGAAATGGCTGAGAAAAGCAGAGATGGTAATACGACGGTTCTCCATGGCAAGTACGAGCTAGGTCGACTTCTGGGTCATGGCACTTTCGCCAAGGTGTACCATGCCAGGAACTTGCAGACCGGGAAGAGCGTGGCGATGAAGGTGGTGGGGAAGGAGAAGGTTATAAAAGTTGGGATGATGGACCAGGTCAAGAGAGAGATCTCGGTGATGAAGATGGTGACGCACCCGAACATAGTTGAGCTTCACGAGGTGATGGCCAGCAAGTCCAAGATCTACTTCGCCATGGAGCTCGTCCGGGGAGGCGAGCTCTTCTCAAAAATCTCCAAAGGCCGGCTGAAAGAGGACGTGGCCAGAGTCTATTTCCAGCAACTCATATCCGCCATCGATTTCTGCCACAGCCGCGGCGTCTATCACCGGGATCTGAAACCCGAGAACCTGCTTCTGGACGAGGATGGTAATCTCAAAGTCACCGATTTTGGGCTCAGCGCGTTCTCGGAGCACTTAAAGCAAGATGGGCTCTTGCACACCACTTGTGGCACACCGGCATACGTCGCACCGGAGGTTATTGGTAAGAAAGGTTATGACGGCGCGAAAACCGACATTTGGTCCTGCGGTGTCATTCTCTATGTCCTCCTCGCCGGTTTCCTCCCATTCCAGGACGACAATATCATCGCCTTGTACAAGAAGATTTACCGTGGTGACTTCAAATGCCCGCCATGGTTCTCCTCCGAAGCTCGTAGACTAATCACGAAGCTTCTCGACCCAAACCCAAGTACCCGAATTACGATATCCAAGATCATGGATTCTTCTTGGTTCAAGAAGTCGGTCCCCAATAGCGTGAGAAGCAGCAACAAGAAGGCAGACCAGCTGGAATTCGACGACGCGGTGTTCGAGAAATCATGCAAACAGCCGGAGACCCTGAACGCATTCCACATCATATCCTTGTCGTCAGGGTTCGACTTGTCGCCGCTGTTTGAGGAAAAGAAGAGGGAGGAGAAGGAAGAGCTGAGGTTCGCGACGACGAGGCCGGCGAGCAGCGTGATATCAAAGCTAGAGGAAGTAGCGGCCAAGGATGGCAAATTCAGCGTGAAGAAGAGCGGGTCCAGGATCAGGCTCCAAGGCCATGAAAGCGGGCGCAAAGGGAAGCTCGCCATAGAGGCGGATATCTTCGCCGTGACTCCGTCATTTCTGGTCGTGGAGGTGAAGAAGGATAACGGTGACACATTAGAGTACAACCAGTTCTGCAGCAAGGAGCTCCGGCCGGCGCTCAAGGACATACTCTGGACCTCTCCGGCAGCTGACAATTCTGCACTCGCTTGATTAATCATTAATCAGCGTGTCATATCGGTTGAGTGTTGTTTAGACCATTATTGTTGGCGACGCCATTCCTGTTGTTACGCTTAATATTGTTGCTTTCAATTAAGGTGAAATTGAAATATCAAAATTTGTATGTCGATCAATGTTTGTGTTGGTGGTGGTTGTGTGTCACTGAAAAAGGTGACTGTGTGAATAACTTTTAGCAGTTGTTGGTACAACTGCCCTGATGTTTTCATGTCTGTTTGAGCATGTTCAAAGTGGATTGGTGTGGGGTTTCTGTTCTTCTCAAATGAGTTGCAGGCTTCTTTTTTTACTTACACAACCTGATATGACGGGAATGTATTGGCGGAACTTTCAAGTACTTCATATTCTTCCAATTCAAATAGGCTTGGAAGCGTAATTTTCATATAATTATTACACTTCGATAAGTTGAAATGTGGTGATTTCTTATCACGAATCATTCTGCATCCATTAAAGCTGAAAGGTAATGCTGGTTCATGCTTTACAGGCCCGTGACGGGATGATAGGTTTTCATAACTTTAAGTTAATTGGATGAATTATCACAAAAACAGAGAAAAAAGAGAGCGAGTCACCAATATTGTGTCCCAATAATCTAATCGACAGCACGCTCGTGGTTGGAGAGACAGTTGTCATCCTAGCATTGGGAGTTCTTTTGAATTATCTCTGCTCTTTCTCAATTATTGTCCTTTGCCTCCCGTCAATGGCTTCCATCCATAACTTTTTATCTGCTTTTACAGGCGAATGGGCCATGAGGTCCCCCCCTCCTCTCTTTATTTTTCTCGGTTCATGATTTACATATCAGATTATTTATTGGATTTTTAGCACAAGAAATACAGAAATCGTTCGAAAAAGAGAGAAACAAGGTTCAATTCCATTTTCTTCAAGTTCTATTGCAAAGAAATCGTACGCATAATTATCTCCACTTATAAAAGGTTTTATAAGGACCTCTCTTTCTCAGGAAGCCATGCATTAGGATAATGCCAGGCCAGTCACTACACGACGAGCAGTACAGGAAATCTCAAACAAGTGGAGACAATCCCATTGGGAACGGATTTACATTTTGAGTGGCTGTAAGTTCAGTAACCCATTGAGGGATAAGATCAACAATCTTCAAGTTGGCCACCTCCATCGATCCTTGCATGCATGTTATTGGATATGCATAACTTGATTGCCTGTTTCATTGGGTTATGGCTCGCATATGCCTGCAGATCGGAAAAACAAGTCTTTTTCAGAAGTATATACGTACGTACAAAGCCTTGATGATACTAAGATTAACAAAAAATTATGATGATATCATTGATCAGGTAAGTAAATTTGTCTGGGCGGCACAGTAGCCAACTCAATGGAAAATCATGGTAATTTTTCAGAACTTGTTGGATTTCTGGGGATTTGTGATAGCCTCCGGTAAGAAAGTTTCATGTGCCATAATTTTTGGTACTCCATTAATATGGATGCAACTGATCCGGTCGATGTAGCAGTACAACTACTCCATGATTTATTGTAATTTTCAATATGCAATCATTTATAGCTTGATTAAAATAATAATAATTGAATTATGCAATCATTTATAGCTTGATTAAAATAATAATAATTGATTATGTGTCCTCTCTTATTTGCGAACGTTTGTCCCATCAAATCAAGATGATTAAGGATCAATAATTATATTCTACATGATTAATTCTTGTATTATATTCTGAGCACCATAAAAATATAATATACATGTATACAAGCTTAAGTGGGAAGACAAGAGGTCGGTAGAGCTGATTATTTCTAAAGAAAACAGCATAATTAGTTGTTAAATTGTCACCTCATATTTCTAATCTGTGACCTTTAAACTGATTTAGGATCCAAGGTGGCAAAAGCCAACTTAATTTTTGATATTTCATGTCTTTTTTCTTCGAATTTAAAAGAAAAATAATAATTTTACATTAATAATATTTACAAAAACTTTATGTACACTTACTTTTACATATTCTTTACATATTTTATTAATGTAATTGACTACATCATTTTAATGAGGATACTCAAAAACAATAGGACTTTATTACAATTTATAAGCGTTAGAATTTCTTGCATCAGTCATTACATTCAGAACATGATGATAAGAGAAATTAACCTTGATAATTATTAAAAGTGTATGAACCACATTAATTTAATCGAAAATCAAATAATTTTAGTGAGAAACAATTTCTTATATAATATGCAAAACATCATGACATATTATAAAGGGAATGAAACCTACCTACCTACCTTAATATATATAACATTCCAAGGATGTTTCAAGTCAAGGTTGATGCATGAATCAGTGGGAACCATTACGTTGATTAGTGTTGAAGAATGTTAGTTTGTGTTGGAATTTGATGGTTTTGGCATCGTACAAATTTGGTCTCGGAGGAGATAGGTATTATGTATGTAGCAGTGGTTGAGACATTCTGGGCCCAGAACGTGTTTCAACACACTTTCTCTAAGGTCCACAGTCCTCCAGGTACTTTGAACGTGTATAATCCACTGTACTACTGATCCTTTCTAGCACTGCAACAGCTAAACAGGGGAAATAATCTTAATCTCTCTCTTTAAGAAAGTACTACGTTGGAAATGGTACCTCAGCACAAAGAGCAACAGTTGATCAGTACTGAACATCACATTGATTCCTGAAAATCTGCAGTGCTCGTTCAGTCTTTCATGACTACTCTTAACTAAAAAGTTCAACATACCAACTTCACAAGTAGTACCATCAGACTGCAGATACAGTTATGTAAATAGAGACATTTTGCAGCATTCACTTGTATCATATTGTGTTATAGCTTGGGTGGCCTCAGCTCCTTTCCTCTTCAAGTTTCTTCTCATCAATATTATGGTGAAATATTGGACGGTTTTGTACTTCAAGTTTTGGTTCCGATTCATGCATCCGCACAAAATGCTCTATCAGCCTGCTCAACCAATTATAGCTGTCACTGTTTTCGCCTCTGTTACAAAATCAATCATGTAGATTAATAAGGAGTTAGCAACTTTCTCCATTCCTTTGCACTCACGAAGAGAAAGTACTAAAACTACCCTAGCCTTAGGCTTCAAAGGATTTTCGTACACAAACCTGTTCCAGCCCCTGGTAAAGACAAAACTCTGGCTGCTCTTCCAATTGCAGTAGCGAAATTTGCATATCCTTATCGACCTGTCACATGAGAAAGTTAGCAGCACACGAGCTTCCATGGTGCCTGGCCCCTTGTGCATTATCTGCAGCAGTTTCAGAAGTAGGCGGGAATTATGTATTTGATGGCATATTTCCTGGGGATGACAAGTCTATTAAGCTCCTACTTGTGAAAAAGTTGTTTTTATGTACAAAAGTCCCTCGCTGCTTTGCGCCCTAGCCATGTTCAAACCATGGTCTGTCTCGGCAAGGTGCATGTGAACATGTCATGTTGGGGACACCTTCAGCACCGTATATAATTTTATGAAAGTTTGGCTCTTCAACAGATAATATCGATCCATGGAGATTTTTTCTGGAAATCTCCACAACCAAGCTTCATATCTGCACTATCATAATTAGCCATGGCTGCTTCCTTTTCTGAATTGAAAGTACCAAGCCAAATCCAATATATTGTGATTGGCAACTGTCTATCTGTGCACAACAGTGGCCATTCTGCTGTAGTACAACACCTTTGAATTTATGTGAAGACATCGCTACCATTTCTTGCATGCTTTTCTTGCTGGAAGAGGATAAGTGGGGGGCTGCTTGAATCAGACTCTTCTGCAGACTCATCACTCTCTAATGAATTTTATATCATGCTTAAAATGTCCTCTTCCATTCCTATTCTGCATGCAAAAGTAGTTATCTATAGAGGAGATTAAAATCTCATCTTGAACTATGATATACATACATAGCAACCATTGAAACTAATCTTTAGCAGCAACAACAATGACACGAAACAGAATCTTCTTTTCCATTAAAAAGGCATGGTAACAAATGGAACATATTATAGCTGGAGTACAATGGAAGATAGGAAACAATTTGCCGATCTCTCAGATAGGAAGTCAAGGCACGGAAACCAAGATTTGGTAAGCATCACCCCTTCACCGATATAAACAATGTCTCTCCTCCGGTTGTCCCTTTCTTGGTCTCATCATGTTACATGCATGGACCTCAACCCCAACATTTATTCCATTGCGTGTTATATTATTTGATGAATGACCCTATTAGTACTTTTGATTGAGTCTCCCCACCCCTTTGATCTTGATTGTTTTAAGTAATCATTCATGGATTACAAAGAAAATTTATTAAGTAATTAAATTAAATTATCAACTCAATTGTAGGGAAAGGATTTCATTTCCTCCAAGAACTTGATGTTTCAGTACTTTGAAGTTGTAAGCTTGGAGAAGGGAGAAATTGCAAATAAAAAAAGAAAAGAGAGGTTGAAGGAACTCAAGGGAGGATAACCGAGAATTACCTTAAGTATTATAAAAGAACATTTTTTGGTCTTCAACAAAATTTTTTAGGTAACTTTTGGGCTTTAAAAAGCTTAAGGTAAAATGAGACCCTAGTTTTGGGCACCAAAGTTCCCAAGTTTTTTTCTGACAAATGTTATCAAGCCTTTACATTTTTTCATATGCTAGGAAATGTTTATCTCACTTTACTTACCATGCATGAACCAAAAGGGTAATTAAACATTAGAATATGACCAAATAAACAACTCATTGTTAATTAAATCGATTACTCAATCAAGGAACAAAACAAGAAGATACAACCCAAACATGTCATTTAATGTTCCCTTTGTCTCAAAAGCTTTTGAGAAAGAATCGCAAACAAAGGTTTTTCTTTTACTTAGGACTCTATAAAGACAAAAAGTCAAAAACCCGTGATCATCTAGATAAAGGATTGCCCATAATCCACAGATGAGTATGGCATGACCACCCAGCAACATCAGAACAGACTAAAGAGTTATCTATGGTGACCAATTCAGCATAGAAACATCAACTTGGCAAGCTAAATGCAGGTAACAATTTCATGAGTTAACCCACACAAGTCATTGCTTCTCTCATTTGCACTCTCATTACTATCCACTACTTCGAAATTCTCTCCTAGGCACTTCCATTATCAACCTCTTCAATCTTCAAAGCCAATGGGAACAAGAAACTTTTCAGTATTTTTGGGGGGTGGGGGACGGGGAAAGTGGGATATATATCTGTATTTTATTTTACCAGCTCTTCATATTTTCCAAAGGGTGGGAAGGTTGATCTGCTCAAGTCGATCAACACCCCTATTTAAAGTGAATAAGAAAGACATTAGTTGAAGTCTCATAGACAAATAGTGATAGGATATAACACACAAGTAGATACTCGCGTAAAGCTATCCTAGTGAGACTAGCTAGTATATATACAATGGTTTGAGCCCATAGATGCAGCAATCTTCTTTAAGTACTCAAAACAAAAAAAAAACAAAAAAATGTACTCTTACTAGAGCTAGCTAGAGCATGAGATATTCCGGAAAGACTGTCAACGAGGAATAATATTAGGCACCGTATTAAGAAAATTATGGAGGAATGTTAGGCACCATTTGTTGTATATAATTGACTTTCCATGTATAGTATTCGGTGGCATAGTTTATATAATAAAGAGAAATCTCAAGGCCAATTCATTCGGTCATTCACATAGAGTTTCATCTTATCTTTGATATGATATCAGAGCTTTCTTGAAATTTTTTCTTGTGTTTCGGTCTATCTTAGTTTCGGTCTATCTTAGTATTGTTGGCTTCGTGGTTCACGGCACACTGATTTGCAGGTTCTGTAGGTTCTCTCGGCAGTTTCTCGCCTACAGACTTCTTCCCTCTCCAATTCTCTCAACTCTCATGTAGGCAGTGCACTCTCTTCCCTTTCTATAGACTTCCAAGTACATCAATCCCAGCCTACTCCTTTTAATCAATTCTCACTCCCTACACATCTCTCTCTCCCTCTCTTCAAACCGACCTCACACAGTACCAACGTGAACTATTTTGGTCTGGGTCTCAGCAACCCAACGTGAACTGGGTCTCGGTGTTTTATTTTTTTTGGCAGTTTTTCATTTGTAGTGGGTCGGTTGAGAGAGAGTTTTGAGAATTTTCTGGACTTCCTACAAACAAACCATGAGGCGGTGTCTTTGTTTTTTTTTTCTTTCTTAATTTTTTAGTTGATTCGGACGAAGTTGCTTGTTGTTTTATTTTTTTTGTTTGCTTTTCGTTCTTTGATTTTTTTTTTCCTTTTTCCATATTTGAGTCGGTTAATTTTTTTTTTTTTTCCTTCTTCACGTGGGTCTCTTTCTTCACGGGTTGGCTCTAATTTTTTTCTATGGATTCTGCACCTGTGTGTATCAAGTTTACGGGCAACAATTATTCTACATGGGCATTTCAGTTTGAACTTTTTCTTAAGGGAAAAGATCTTTGGGGTCATATTGATGGCACTGATTGTGCACCCAATCCTGATAAATCCAAGGATTGGGCTATGCTTGATGCTCGAATTATGTCTTGGATTGGCTCAGTTGAGTCACATGTTGTCACCCACTTACGGCCTCATCGCACCGCTCAATTCATGTGGACTTACTTAAAGAAAGTATATCATCAAGATAATACTGCTCGTCGTTTTCAGTTAGAGCATACGATTGTTTCACATGACAATCGTTCCATCCAAGATTATTATTCAGCGTTCCTGACTCTTTGGAACGAATATTCTGATTTGGTTACTGCAGATGTTCCTGTTGCCTCTCTTTCCACTATTCAAAGTCTTCACGAGACTCGTCGTCGTGATCAGTTTCTTATGAAACTCCGTCCCGAGTATGAATCTGTTCGCTCTTCTCTGCTAAATCGCTCTCCTGTTCCTTCTCTTGATGTTTGTTTTGGTGAGTTACTTCGTGAAGAACAAAGGCTTAGTACTCAAGCCTCTCTGGAACAATCTCATGGTAGTTCAGGGTTCCCTCCGATGGCTTATGCTGCTCAACGACGAGGACCGCCTGTATATTCTAGCTCCTTACAGTGTTTCTGCTGCAAGGAATATGGGCATATTGCTGCTAATTGTCCCAAAAAATACTGTTCTTATTGTAAGAAGAAGGGTCACATTATCAAAGAATGTAGTATACACCCCCAAAATCGTCAGGTTCAAGCATTTCAGACTTCTATAGCACATGGCTCTTCCTCCGGTGCTTCCTCTAATCTTGCACCTCCTCCAACAAATTATTGCACACCAGAAATGGTGCAACAGATGCTAATTTCAGCATTATCTGCAATGGGGTTTCAAGGTAAAAATACAACTAAACTCTGGTATGTAGACTCGGGTGCTTCTAATAACATGACGAATACTCCTACCGCTCTGTGTCATGTTCGGCCCTATGCTGGTCAATCTGCCATTCAGACTGCCAATGGTAGTTCTTTGCCAATAACTGCTGTCGGAGATGCCTCTTCTCAATTTACTGATGTGTTTCTTGCTCCTCAACTTTCTACAAATCTTATTTCTGTTGGTCAATTAGTTGATAACAATTGTGCTGTTCATTTTTCTGGTGATGGTTGTGTTGTGCAGGACCAGGTAAAGGGGGAGCTGATCGCGAAGGGACCTAAAGTGGGGCGTTTGTTTCCACTATGTTTACCTGTTCACATTCTTCAGTTTCGTCTATTAAGTCTTTTACTTGTCATAATGTTCCTGATCTAAGTATGATGTGGCATCGTCGTTTAGGTCATCCCAATGCTCAGATCTTATCTCATGTATTGCACTCAGTTTTTTTTGATAATGAAGAACGTTCTTCTTTATCTCTTCAATGTGATTCTTGTAAATTTGGTAAAAGTAAAATTCTTCCATTTCCTTTACATGCTAGTAAATCTTCTCACTGCTTCGATCTTATCCATAGTGATGTTTGGGGACCTTCCCCGGTTAGTTCACATGAAAAATTTAAATATTATGTGACTTTCATTGATGATTATAGCAGATTCACTTGGGTTTATTTTCTTCGCTCTAAATCTGAAGTTTCTCGTACTTTTACTCAGTTTTTTGCGTATATTAACAATCAATTCTCTACGACTATTAAGGCATTACGCACAGATTCTGGTGGTGAATATTTGTCTACTGAGTTTCAAGTATTCTTGGCTTCTAAAGGTATTATTCATCAACGTTCATGTCCTGCTACTCCTCAACAGAATGGAGTAGCCGAACGTAAAAATTGTCATCTTCTTGATGTGGTACGTACTCTCTTATTAGAATCCTCTGTTCCATCCATGTTCTGGGTCGAGACTCTGAAAACTGCTACTTACTTGATTAATCGTTTACCGTCCCAAGTCTTACACATGGAGTCTCCCTATTTCCGCTTGTTTGCTAAACAACCTAGTTATGATAATCTCCGAATCTTTGGTTGTGTATGTTTTGTCCATTTACCTCCTCATGAGTGATATAAATTATCTGCTCAATCAGTTAGATGTGCGTTCTTGGGATATAATGTGTGTCAAAAAGGATTTGTTTGCTATGATCCTACTTCACATCGTCCACGCATTTCTAGGAATGTTATTTTCTTTGAAAATCAACATTTCTTTCCTGTGTCCTCTATACCCTCTTCTTCTACTGTGGTCCTTCCTCCTTTTGAACAGCAGTTCTCAGATCTTCATCCAGTCCACTCTCGTTTTAAACCAAGTATTGTGTATACGAGACGCTCCCGCCCACAGTCTCTTCCGGTGGCTCAACCGATATCTGATCCTACCACGCTCCAAGACCAGTCAGTTGCAGCACCTTCAGAGCACTTGGTACGTCGCTCTTCTTGAGTGTCAGTACCTCCAGATAGGTATGGGTGGTTTGCTTCTGCTCTTACTGCTGCATTATCCAATTTTGATATTCCCACATGCTACTCACATGCTGTCAAGCATGATCAGTCAAAGTCCAATCTGATGGAAGTTTGGATCGTTACAAAGCTCGACTTGTTGCAGTTGGGAATAATCAAGAATATGGTGTCAATTATGAAGAGACCTTTGCTCCTGTGGCTAAGATGACTACTGTTCGTACGATTCTAGCTCTTGCTGCTTTTAGTGATTGGCCACTACATCGGATGGATGTTAAGAATGCTTTCCTTCACGGGGATCTTAAAGAGTGTATTTATATGAAGCCACCCCCGGGATTGTTCACTTCTCCAACTTCACATGTGTGTAAGCTTCGTCGCTCTCTTTATGGTCTCAAACAAGCTCCGAAGGCCTGGTTTGATAAATTCCGTACAACTTTATTACAATTTTCATTCAAGCAGAGCAAGTATGATACTTCATTATTTCTTCAAAAATCAGACAAGGGTATTGTTGTTCTTTTAGTTTATGCTGATGATATTGTGATCACTGGTTCCGATTCTGTTTTACTTGACCAGCTCAAGACCCATCTCTTAGAGTCCTTTCATATGAAAGGTCTTGGATCTCTCACATATTTTCTTGGTCTTGAGGTGCATCGTAATCTTTCTGGTATTTCACTCAATCAACATAAGTATGCTAGTGACTTGGTGGCTACAGCTGGCCTACAGGAGGCTACTTCTGTTGATACACCTATGGAATTAAATGTTAAGTTTCGCAAAGAGGAGGGTGACTTACTTGTTGATCCCAGTTTATATCGAAAGTTGGTGGGTAGCCTAGTTTATCTCACCATTACTAGACCAGACATTTCTTTTGCTGTACAGCAAGTCAGTCAATTTCTTCGACTTCTCGTCATCTTCATTTGGCTGCTGTTCGCAGGATCATACGCTATGTTCAGGGCACTTCTGCCCGTGGTTTATTTTTCCCAGCTAGCAACTCTACCCGTCTTGCTGCTTATAACGATGCTGATTGGGCTGGTTGTGCGGATACACGTCGCTCCATCACTGGTTGGTGTGTGTTCTTAGGTAATGCATTGATCTCTTGGAAGAGTAAGAAGCAAGACAGAGTTTCTAAGTCATTTACAGAATCTGAATACCGGACGATATCTTTAGCTTGTTCTGAAATTATTTGGCTTCGAGGTATGCTTGCTGAACTAGATTTTTCAGAGACCGATCCCACACCTCTACATGCCGATAATACGAGTGCTATTCAGATCACAGCCAATCCTGTCTATCATGAGCGCACGAAGCATATTGAAGTTGATTGTCACTCTATCCGTGAAGCATTTGACGCTCGTGTTATCACTCTTCCACATATTTTTACTGAACTTCAAATCGCTAATATTTTCACCAAGGCTCTTACTCGTCATCAACATTGCTTCTTAAGTAACAAATTGATGCTTGTTGATTTACGGGCATCAATTTGAGGGGGGCTGTCAACGAGGAACAATATTAGGCACCGTATTAAGAAAATTATGGAGGAATGTTAGGCACCGTTTGTTGTATATAATTTACTTTCCATGTATAGTATTCGGTGGCATAGTTTATATAATAAAGAGAAATCTCAAGGCCAATTAATTCGGTCATTCACATAGAGTTTCATCTTATCTTTGCTAAAGACAACTGCATAAAGGAGTGTGGTAGAAAGCTCAGAAGAAAAGAGAAGTGGCTGGGGAGAAGATTAAGTCATCTGTAGCAACTGATCACTTTGCAATTATGCTGTTTAACACATCGCAGCAAACAATATCTTGCTCGGGAACAACACACCAAAGGAAACCCACGAGAAAACAAATTCAATTCAAACCCAGATATATATATAGTCTCTATATATGCTTCATACTGAGATCCCACACGGTTCATTTTCTATGAGTGAAAGCATACATATATAGTTGTTCATATAATTAAAAACCTCTAATTCAACTTTTGCAGCAGATCTTAGGGCCTGCTTGGGATTGCAGTGAGAGATCTAAAAAATCCGGTAGAACAGTCTAAAGTGCTTAAATGACAAAATTTATCCATTTGGTAATTTTACATCAAAGTACTTCTAAATTAAAAAAAAGCATAAAACTACATTTCAACAAAGCATCAAAGTGATGTTTTTTGTTAAAAGCACTTTAAAAAAAGTAATCCATATTTTACCGTACTATGTATATTACAAAATGACCCTCATCATTTTAACATAATGACAACTTTGCACATTTATATTTTTCATTATTCTCGTATAATTTCCTCAAGATTTTGCTCATCAATATTTTTCATTCTTCTCCTATCACTTATGCATCGTTGAAGATATTTTCTTTTTCAATATAATTACTAAAAAATCTATTAAACTATTATTGTTATTATTTTATTATAATATTTGATTTTTATCCAGTATATGCCCTTTTATGTCATTTCTATATTAAAAAATGATTTTTTAATTTGTTTCCAAACAAATCTAATATGTTTGAAAGTGTTTTAAACATACAGATCCCAAACAATAAATAGCTTTTTAATAGTAGAGCTTAATGTATTAAGCTTTAAGTTATAAGTATTAAGTTAAAAGTAATATTTTCCACCACAACCCCTAAACATGCATTATTGTACCACTATAATAGTTTCATCACAAGAGCAACCATTCACTGTTATCAAGAATTCCAAAAGTTGATTTGAAAACTCTCAAAACCTACTTCTTAACAATAGCCAAACTTAAAGGCCTGAAATCAGGCCCATATAGAGTATTCCAAGTTTCATACCGAAGTTAAGTACTCGACAGTGTTAAGGATAGTGAAGACTCACCACAATAGAGGAATGACAACAAGAAGGACACGACATACTCGCACGACAGCGTACAGTAGGACAATAAGGCTGCTGATCATTCCCATGATAGAGTGAAGGAATTGAAGTAGGACCACGTCTGTGACAGAGGAGGCTAGGAGAATAAAACAAGAGAATAGAGAATATTGGAATAACAGGATAGGGAAAAATGTCATAATATTAATGGATTAGGTTGTTGTAAATTGCCTATATTTATTGAAAGTAAATGCATTGTAAAGCACATGAAAAATATACTGAGTAATAGAGGACTGGGGTTTCTTTCTGAACTTTTGTCATATACATTCCAGGCTTGAATGTCCATAACTCAATATGGTAATCAGAGCCTCGTAAAGACTCACATCTACATTTTCTTTTTTTTTTTACTTTCTTTCCATTCCCTCATCTATGCCTGTGCTTACTTCATGGCAGACCCAGAAGTTTCAGAACCCGCACCTCACAATGCCTCCAATATTCCCTTCCCCACCCCCCATCACACAATCAAATACTGTCAATCCTAACATTCTCAACTCTACAAATCATTCTATCAAAATATCAAACTATTTATTGATAATTAACTTTTGTGGAAGGCTCAAATGATGTCTTTCCTCAAAGGTTATCAACTATATCATCACATGGATGGCTCTTGTGAAATGCCTCCCCCTATTGTTGATGGTGTTGAAAATCCGGAGTATGTTTTTGTCTGACAAACTTATTCTCTCTCCATTAAACTCCTCTCTGTTCGAGCAGGTGCTAGTGTAGGTCCTAGATTGTTCTTCCTCTCGTGAAGTCTGGTCTCCCCTTCAGAGTCTCTTTGTAGCACAGTCAAGTGCTCACATAATGCAAACGTAGTATCAACTTGTGACTCTAAAAAAAGGTCCCGAGACCATTACGGCCTATTTTCACAAAGCCAAAGCCTTAGTAGCATCTATGGGTGTAGCTAGCCAGCCTTTTTCGGACTCTGAGTTCTCCGTGTTTCTCCTAGAAGGGCTTGGCACCAATTATGACTCTCTTGTGACATCCCTAACCACTCGAGCTGATCCTCTTTCTCCTCACCGGATATATAGCTTTCTCCTCAACCATGAGTCCCGTTTAGCTCACCAAACAACCACTCTTCTGAGTGCAAATCCTCTCACAGCTAATGTCACCACTACTAAATCCTCTACATCGAATTCCCCTGGTTATTCTCCTTTTCATCGAGGCAGAGGGAGTCGCAATTTTAGGGGACGACGTGGTTAGGGTCGTGGTTCCTTTTTTGATTCTGGTTGTGGTCCTATATGTTAAGTCTGTCACAAGCCTGGGCACTCAGCTCTCAATTGCTATCATCGTTTTGAACACAGCTACCAAACATCTCCACCTTCACACTTGTCAACAAATATAACTATAACTGCCCCACCTTTTGCTCATATTCACTCATGGTTTCTAGATACTGCAGCGACTTCTCATTTTACACCAGACCTCACTAATTTCAATTTAGACTTTATCTCATATCAAGACTCCGATCAAGTAAGCATTGGAGATGGTTCTACTATGCCCATTCAGCACAATGGAGCTGCCAACCTTCATACCTTTTCTGGCAACTTCTTACTCTCTCAAATCTTACATGTTCCTTCTCTTACTAGAAATTTACTCTCTGTCCGTCAGTTTTGTGAAGATAACAGTGTCTATTTTGAATTTCATTCCATTTTTTTTCTTTGTGAAGGATTCTCATACTAGGGCGGTTCTTCTTCGGGGCATCGTTAAAGACGACTTGTATGTCCTAGCTGCTGACTCCACACCATCACCCATTCCTCTTCAATCAAACATTGGTGAGCGCACATCAACTGATCACTGGCACACTCAGCTTGGTCATCCTTCATCACGCATCACCAACCTCACACTTAAGAATTTTCAACTTCCTCTCAATTCCAACAAAACCATGCAACCATGTTTAGCATGTTTTCAGTCAAAGTCCCATTCTCCTCCTCCCCCCTTGTCCCCTTCTCAATCTAAGCACTTTGATTTAATGTTTTTAGATGTATGGATTCCGGCCCCAATGTTATCTTCGAATGGTTGTAAGTTTTATTTGCTATAATAGATGACAATACCAAATATATTTGGTTGTTTCCCATTTAGTCCAAATCAGAAGTCTCGGCTATTTTTCTTGCATTTAGGCAATTTGTCAACAATTATTTTTCAACTAAAATTAAAGCTATGCAATCGGATTTTGGGGGTGAATTTCAACATCTTCAAAAAATTCTTTATACTCGTGGGATTATACATCGTCTTATTTGTCCTTGCTCCCACGCTTAGAATGGGACTATTGAGTGACATCTTAGGCACATAGTTGAAACCGATCTTGCTCTTCTTGCTCACTCCTCCATGCCGCCCCTTAAATGTTGGTCGGAGGCTTTTAAAACTGTAGTTTTTCTAATTAATAGAATGTCTACGCCCATTTTACAAAATAAATCACCCTTTCAAATTTTATTTCATAAAAATCTTGATTACAAATTTCTTCATGTCTTTGGATCAGCTTGTTGGCCCAATTTACAGCCATTTAATAGACATAAAATGGATCTTCGATCCAAACTATGTGTCTTTATGGGCTATAGTCTTGATAATAAGAGTTATATGTATCTTGAACATTTGTCGGGCTGGACTTATATCTCTAGGGATGTTTTATTCAATGAAATCCAATTTCCCTTTGCAAATCATTCAACTCCGAGCCCAGTTAAACCTACTGGTTCTCTAAACAAGCATCCCAGCCTTTGGTTCAACTTACCTAAAATCCAACCAACTTGGTCCATTCCATGCAGCCTGTCTTCTGTTATATCCTCACACACGGTCACCTCAGCTGCCAATTCCAGCCCACCTATCCTCACACACGGTCACCTCTCCTCACTCCCACAAACACTAGCCCACCTCATTTCAGCCTAACACCTACTCCACCCTACTTACCCAAATGCAACCCAACTCACAATCAAATGCCTTCATCGTCTAGGGTTCTTGAGACTTCTCCTAAAAATCTCACAGCGGCGCCTCACAATGCTCCAGTGTCTCCTGCACCTTCCCACACCGATGAGTCATCCTCTAGACCTACCCATCCTATGATCACTAGGAGTAAGGTAAATACTCGAAAACCCCTCATTCATATGGATGGTACCATTTCCTAGCCTACCAAAACACACTCTGCTTCACTCACCACATCCACACCAATCACGGTCCCTAAGGAACCCACAGCATACACAGAAGCCATGAAATTTTCTGAGTGGCATGAGGCTATGCAAACCAAGTTTCATGCTCTGTTACATAACCGAACGTGGGACTTGGTTCCTCCATCTGCCACCTTCAACATTTTGGGTCCTAAATGGATACTCAAAAAAAAGAGGAAGGCTGATGGAACACTTGAGAGGCGCAAGGCTCGCCTTGTAGCCAAAGGGTTTCACCAGCAACCCGGGGTTGATTATGTCGAGACTCTCTCTTCAGCGGTTAAACCCACTACCATCCGCATTATTCTTTCATTGGCTATTTCATCTAATTGGTCTCTGCAACAAGTGGACATACAAAATGCCTTTCTTCGCGGTGATCTCGAAGAAGCTGTTTATATGCAAAAACCTGCTAGGTTTGTGCATCCTGAGTATCCTTCATATGTGTGTAAGCTCAGATAGGCCATTTATGGTCTTAAATGACCTTAAACAGGCTCCTAGAGTATGGCTTTCAAAACTCAGTAATAAACTGCTTCTTTAGGGTTTTCAAGAATCTAAATCTGATACATCACTGTTTGCATATAGAAATGCCTCCAATGTTATCTTTGTTTTGATCTATGTGGATGACATCATTGTTACGGGCTCAGATTCTACTTTAATTTCAGAATTCATTTCGGCTCTTGGCATTGCTTTCCCTATCAAACACCTAGGACAATTGCATTATTTCTTAGGTATTGAAATATGTCAAAATAGTGATGGTCTCTTTTTGTGTCAATCTATATATATTTTGGATTTGCTACAAAGAACAAACATGCATAATGCGAAAACAGTTTCGACACCTATGTCTGTCACCACAAAACTTTCAGCTTTTAATAGTTCTCCCTTTGAAGACCCACTCACTTCTAGGAGTGTAGTTGGTAGCCTTCAATATTTGTCATTTACTCGTCTAGACATATCTTTTGCTGTTAACAAAGTCTGTCAATACATGCACGATCCAAAAAATACATGTGATACCCCTATATGATAAGATTGAAGGTAGGTGATGTATGAGATCCCACATTACTTAGGAATGAAAAGTTCTTGCTCTTTATAAGGCTCCAATTGTATCATTGACTAGTCCTTTTGGAGTATAGATCATGTGATTTAGGCCTTTTATTGGGACATTACAAATGGAATCAGAGCCTATCCCAACCAGAAATGTAGAACTTGAGCCGTGCCACCTACAACAAACAGGCCCGATGAGGACGACGAGAATTTAAAGGGGGTAGATTGTGATACCCCCATATGATAAGATTAAGGGTAGGTGGTGTATAGGATCCCACATTGCTTGGGAATAAAAAGTTCTTGCTCTTTATAAGATTCCAATAAGGTTCCAAATGTATCATTGACTAGTTCTTTTGGAGTATAGATCATGTAGTTTGGGCCTTCCATTAGGGCGTTACAATACACATTGGCAAGTTGTCAAGAGAATCCGTAGGTATCTTAATCACACTTCTCATTTGTCCTATTTTTCTCCAAGTCTTCTTCAAGTCAAATTTCTGCCTTCTCTGATACTGATTGGGCTTGATGCCCCGATGATAGAAAATCTACTAGAGGATTTTGTGTATTTTTTGGGTCTCATTTGATTCCTTGAGGCTCTAAAAAGTAGTCCACTATTGCTTGCTCTTCAACTGAGGCTGAATATAAAGCCATTCCTAATACCAACTATGAAGTATTATGGATTCAATCTCTTTTACAAGACTTGGAAAGCTCCACCAAAGTTGTGGTGTTACAATTTGGGGGCAATTTATTTAACAGTAAATCCAATTCTACATGCAAGAACAAAACATGTAGAATTAGATTATCACTTTGTAAGAAAAAGAGTTGCAACCAAGACCCTCACTGTGTCATTTTTGTCTAGCAAAGATCAGCTTGCAGACATCATGACCAAACCTTTGTCTATTGCTCATTTCACTTTCCTCCGTTCAAGCCTCACTCTCAACCCAGTGTCGCTTGAAGCGCTGGGGGCTGTTATGGATAATGAAGACTTATCACAAGAGAGGAATGGCAACAAGAAGGACACGGCATAGTCGCATGACAGAGTATAGCAAGACAACAAGGCTGCTGATCATTCCCATGACAAAGTGAAGGAATTGAAGCAGGACCACATCTATGACAGAGGAAGCTAGGAGAACAAAACAAGAGAATTGGGAATATTGGAATAACAAGACACGGACAAATGTCATAATATTAATGGATTAGGTTGTTGTAAATTGCAAATATATACTGATTGTAAATGCATTGTAAAGCACACAAAAAATATACTGAGTAATAGAGGACTGAGGTTTTCTTTCTGAACTTTTGTCATATACATTCCAGGCTTGAATTTCCATAACTCAATATGGTAATCAATGCCTTGTAAAGACTCAGGTCTACATTTTTTTTACTCACGCCTACAATAATTTATAGTTCAAACTACAAAATCAGTTGTCCCTAAAAAGCATGGCCGTTCAAAAGGTTTGTTATATTCGTTCACATAGCTACAATTCTATTCAAATGGTACCAATCATGTTCGAATGGTAATAAATATGTTCGAATAGTAATAATTAATGTGTTCGAAAAACTACAATTGTGTTTGAACTATGCTAAACCCATATGAACATATACATCCATTCGAACGGATTATATTCCGTTACAACATAAATTTCAACCAAATATTGCCCGAGAAGTAAAACATGCTATTTTTTTTTTTTTTCAATTCACAAACTTCGTTTGAACAAGGATAGTTTCAATTTGAGCATGAAGTTCACACTAAAGATATTAATTGGACTACAAGCACAGCTAAAAGTCCAGTCTCTAAAATCATATTTCCAAGGAAGCAGGTTAATTAGATTATCACAACCCTCTTCTATCCACAAAGCTGACCTTTTTCAATGGGAAACAATTTTTTTTATTGGCACTAGCTCCTCGGGAACAACGCCCCAACTAATCCCAGGGGTGTACAAGCCCTTAACATAGAGTTTTCTGCACATGCTCTTCAAGTAATTTCAGGAAAAAAACCCTCAGTCTGATTCCCTTTAAAGATTGTTTGCACCCAAAGAGATTTGAACCTTAGATTTAGAGGAGGATACCCTTAAGCTCAAGGTCTTTACCACTTGAGCCAGTCCTTATGGGCTAATAAGCAACTTTTCAATTGAAAAGATAATTGAAAGAGTTCAACAGAGATAGGAATCATGCATCCACTTTAATAGTATATCATCTTTCTAACCAAAGAAAGCTATTCATATAAAAAAAAAATCTATTGTGAGGTTTGGATACTTGCAATTGCAAGGTATGCACCGATTTCAAAAAATTAATAAACAACATTTCCAAATAAAGCTAGCAAAATTTTCTCAAGAGATCTTCCTTTTCAATTCATCAATATTGCGTCGATTGAATAATCTTAAAGTAATAGATTAGCAAACAATCAATATGTTGGAGCACTACACTAGCTAGGATTTTGGATCAAAGATCCAAGATAGGTATACTAGCCTTGTCAAGTGTTTCGAATATTAGTAATGCTAGGTATAAACCCCAAATGTATAAGCCTTTTGTAAAAAAGTGGGTTCCATCAAGAAAAAAGTGAGCTTTTCACACTTTTCTATGGTAGGATCCAACTTTTTATAAAGGGCTTGTGCGAGACTTGTACATTTGGGGCTTGTATATATCATTTCTCTTTAAATAGTGTACATGAGTTGTTGTAATAATTAAAAGAATATGTTAACAAGGGGAAGTTATATGGGTATTTTGATTGCTTTAAGTTTCTAGGTTTTGAAAATTCTAATCTTGTTTTACTTAGAATTGACCTAAGAAGCCCTAGCTACACCTAAGAAACCCTTGTTGCCACCACAGACAAGACCAACAAGCTTCGGCAACTCCTCTAAGGACACTCTGGCGACAACTTTCCCTTCGGCAAATGAAGCCCTCTTAGGAAAGCTTCCATTTCTCTTTGTCGACGCGGATCTAGTACTTGTGCTATTGCCACCGTCATAGCCAAGGCTAACAGATTCTGTGACTCCTCTAAGGATACTCCATTGACGACATTCCATCTGGCGACTAAAATCCTCTCAGTAAGTTTTCCACTTGGCTTTGTCAACGTAGTCTTGGTGTAGAAAGACCCTAGGCTTCCACCACTGTCACAGACAAGGTCGACGGGCTCTAGCGACTCCTCTAATTAAGGACATTCCGGCAAGCGGGATCTAATTAGGAAGCCTTCCATTTGGCTTTGTCGACACATATTTGGAGTAGAAAAAGTTTAGATCTAGGGGAAAAAGCTCAGACCTACAAGGTTGCTCGCTTGCTCCACTGGTTTGCTACTCCAGTGGAATGAGTGCACAAATGGCTATTTCCAGTGATGACTATAAAAAAGAGTTCTTTGTTTCACTAAGCGATCACATCATTATGGGTCAATTTTTACACTTTTGGATGGAATCCAAGACATTCAAATTTTTATTAGAGAAATGAAGGTCCTCAATAAAAGTTGTGGAGAAGAGTAGAAGGGTTTGGAAGTCTCTAGTTATGGGATGTAGCGGAATAAGATGGCTAGTGGATATGGTGGAAGCTGTGTTTCAGGCAGAAAGAAAATTGGAATTCATCAAACACATGCACGAACGAAATAGAGCGTTCAAGGCTCAACGATGCTCCAACGTACACTATAGATTCTTATCTATAATTGAATATGGAGAAGGAGGTCAATGAGGGGTTCTAGTCATTCTAGAAGGATATGAAGGCATAGGTTGGGAAAATTTGTTGTCGAGTTGCACAAATTCGCTAATCGTTTTCCTGGCAATCATGGAGATGGGGCATCGGGGAAATGCCAACATAATTTATTTGCTCATGAGAACGACAATATTGGTGTGAAAAAGACCCGAGCATAACCACGGTAGTGAGGGAATCATATGTAGAAGATCTGAATACGGGTCCTATTTTGGTGAATCAGTTTGCTAATAGGGGCAAGAAGGGAAGCAGCGAAAGGGGTCTGCAACCTCCACAGATTGTACATGGAAATATTCCAAGTCAAAAGGGTTTCGACTTGGATGGTTTGGGTCTTCCTAATGGCATGCACTGTATATTGAGAGAGATACAAAACCAGCTTGTTGAGTTGAAGGCAGCGATTGTTATGTTATTTAGAAAAAAATTGAAGGGATAGGTATGATAATAGATGGTAATGGTGTTGTAAGGCCCAATAAGGGTGAGGTTGGCGTGTTAAGTGATGGGCTGAATGCTAAAAAATTAAATAAAGGAAGAAAGAAAGTTGGGTTTGGCCCGATTTCAATATCTAGACCTAGGCGAGAGAGTATGGAGGGTCAAAAGGATAAGCGGGTCATCTATATTCAAAGTATAAGGTTCTACGTCAAGTATTGGTGTGAAGAGGAGTGAAGTGGATTGCCCTCACCAAAGTTGACTTAGAAATTGTCGACTAGTTGTGCAGCCAATGCTCTTTTCGTCGAATTGAGGGCAACCACGACAGAACCTGAGGTATTATTGAGTTCTAGGGGAGTTTTCGCTTATCTCAAACTCCAAATGGCGACCAAGGTTCCACTACCCATGTTGAAGGGAACCAATGTGGAGGAGACGAGAGATTTAGGAATATGTTTGAGGAAGGGATGAGGTTGTCATTGGTGCCTTGCGAGGGGGAATTTTTAGGGCCTAGCCCATAGTTTGGAGTGGAGTCTGCAGAAGAAGTTGTCCCCCTGATCTCTCCCACCGATTAGCAATATAGCTGATTCATCATTGAATTGGGTTTTGGACAAGGTAAATGAGATACAGTGTGTGGGGATTACCTGTGAAGGATTTGAGGACCAATTCATAGCACTACACACTGCAATAAAGGTGGGTCATGTATTAGGCAAAAAATCAAGATCTAAGAAGAGCAGAGAGCTAAAGCGTCTTACATGGACAATCAACTATGAAAATAAAGGAGGTCGTTCAAGTCAAGAGAGGACCAAGGGAATATATAACCAATTATATATTGTTAGTAGGACAAGTGTGTTGGGGAATTTACAGTTGCTTGGTATATGGGTAAAATTTGGTTTGGTGGGATAGGCATTGTTGCACTAGTGGTGGTTTGGGGAAGGTGCATTTTTGGGCTTGGGCTTGGGCTTGGGCTTGGGCTTTGTTAGGTTCATTTTCCTAGATGGGTTTGTTGTTGGGCTAGGGCTTTGTTGAGTTATTGTTCCTTACATCTTTTTTTCATCCTAACTAGGTCTTTTCTCATATATACATCCAATGTACGTGACTAAGCCTATTGGTATTAATAAATTTTTACTTATAAAACAAAGTTCTATGGGTTGTTTACTAATTTTATTCTATATAGTTGTAAGCATTTATAATCAAGGTGTGTGGTAGATGCTAATTAGTAAGGTCATGTTTGGTTCATGAAATTTCCCTCATTTTTTAAATTATTGGGGAAAAAATCAGTGTTTTGTATTATTTATGAAAGTTGGAAGATAAAACAAAAAGATGCTTGAATAAAAATTTTTGAGATATGTTTCTTATTGGTTTTGTGACTCCTGTGTATTGTAGAATTGAAAATATGTTTGGATAAAAATTTGTTGTGATACAATCAATTTATTTTCAAGTTCAAAAAAACCATAACCTCTTTGTCAGTCATTAGCAACTCAATATTCCGGAACATCAAATTAAAAAAAAAAAAATAGAAGTTCTAGTCATAGAAGGATTACATAAAAATAAACTCACAATTAACTAAGACCGCTTCATATCATATATTAGATCTACTTTACAATAAAATAAATTTATAATCTAATATACAATATCAAACATCAGTTTGTAAGTTTATTTTTATGAATTTTTTTTGTAACTAAAGCATTTATCAAAAAGAAAATTAAAAGCCACAACTTTTTGTAAAAGGTCGTCAACTTTGCCAACCCCTAACTTCAAAGTGGCTATCAAAACAAAGAGAACAATGTTCTATAGCCTCACAAAAACCCTATACATCAAACTTAGGTCATATTTAGGAATTAAAAATTATCAAAAAATTTCTTACTCTCGAACCAACTTTGCACCCAAATAATCCCATTTATCAAAACATCTTAGTTTGACTTTCGTAACAAATAAAAGCCAAAACAACTTTAACAAACCTAAAGAAACATCTAATAAAAATTTGAGAAGCGCTTCGGGACAACCCAATTGTTTATTGGAGAAAAACAGTCCTCCAATAACCATCAGACTTATAAGAAACTAATGAAATTTAATACACAATCACACAGTTGATTTGAACATATTTTTAACAAGCCCCAACACTTTCACAAAACGCATCTTTAAAACTTCCCCTTAATTTACTTGAGTTTCCAAAATTATCACAAAAATCTTACATCTAAACATGATAATCCCATTACTCTCCATGTTGGCCATCAGAATATTAATTTGAGCTTATCATAGTAAAAAAAAAAAATCTGTCCATTAGACATTCTAACTGATCCAACAATTTAGACAGCATTATAAAATTTTTGGGCTATGCTTTACTTGGAATAAAATTCTCTTATTAATTATAAAAAAAGAAAAGAAAAGAAAAAAAGACAGCATGATAAAGTTGAGATTCTAGGAATTACAAATTCTCTCAACCTTAAAAAGGCCCCAAACGAGAATGCATGGTCTGTCTCTCTAGCAATTAAAATATAATTATTCAAAATGACTTGTACCCAAATCACACGACTGATTTTCATTTTGGATATATTTGTATGAAAAGACCTAGCTCATAGACAATACTACTAGTGTGTGAACTTGACCAATCCAAAATAATAGGCAACTTGATTTGAGTTTTGGTTTAGGAGCACTAGTTGGACAAACCAACAATCAGGACAACTCGAATATGGTACATTCATACCATGTCATACATGTCAATATCAAACGACTAAAAAATGTTTTCATCCCTAAATTATAACAACCAAGACCAGCTTTAAGCTCTAGTAAATAATTCTTAGGTTGGCTCTGCATGCGTGGAGTAAAATAACATCAGATGAACATACAACACTCACTTGATATTTCACTACAATGATTACTCGAGACTAAGATCAGTTGTTCAATATTCCTTTCTTGTGTCAGCATCATGAACAATTCGATCATAAGCAGTACTCCCAAGGTAATGGGGTTGTCCAAGCAAAATATATAGTCCAAGCCCTATGTCAGGTTTCAAGCATCAACTTTAAACCTCATAAGCTGCTCTAACTCTAATTCCTGGTCATTAATTCGTCCCCTTCACATGTACAGCATTCATGGTGGCAGCAGCCTCAGTCAACTCAACAAAGCTGGTTTCCTCCAGCCTTTAGGCCATGTTCATAGCCTTGGCATGTAGCACCATCACCAGGCCGGCCTTTTATGACACTCACCAGCTCGATCACATGCAGTGATTGCATGCCCTATGTTAGGTATCAAGCATTGATTTTTGTTAGGAGTCAATTAGAACTGAATCATATTTTTTTTTATCATTGACATTGTGTAATTAGCAAAAACCATGTGCAACGGCCTATATATGTAACATATTAATTCAGCTTACCCCAATTATTATTTTTTTTTTAAATTCATGTCACCTCATCTAAACCAACGTGAATCCGCTTTTTTGATAATCAATCCAAGACTAATCCTACTCAACCCTTGGCCCGCCTTGACTACATCTCAGAATTAGATGACCTAACCCAATTAATATTGAGTAGGCTTGCCTTGGGATGCAAACATGTGTTTTCAATCTTTAGGATTAATAGAATTGCTCTCAGATGGCTAGCCTAATCCTTGTTTTGAATCATCCACATACCTTGGCCTAATTTTAGAATACATGTACTTTTCAAAAAAATAAATATACAAAGGTAGCTAGGCATTATGTATAGCATTATTAACAACAAATCAATGGTGCAATATATACCTTATATAAGGGTGCTTGGTCCCAATTATATATAAGCCTTATATATACAACAATATAGAATCATAGACATTTATATACCTTAGGCCCCCAAGGTACTATGCAGTAAGCTGCTAATTGCTTGATTCCATTTTACATCTAATAGCTTACATATAAATAGTAAAAGTACTACTAAACTCAACTACACAAGACTTGAACATTACAACCGATCAACGACTGCCCACGGGGTAGTTATCGTTCTCACTTCAATACTGGGAAATTATATATATTTGTAATTCTCATAATTTATCATATTGTGTACTTCAATAAGTAATTTCTATTCTACATATAACTGACTGATTTTGTTCTGATCATTTGACACTAGTTAAAAAGGCCCATTCCTTGCGATGATGCATGTTTTCAAATTTTGAACATATAACTACTAGTAGATCACATGTGCATGGTCGAAAGTCATGTTGATCAACCAATTAAATTTAGATTCAAAACTTAAAAGGAACTGAAAATTATATCATAAATTTTCTCACTCAAGCAAATAAATATTACATTTCAATCCCATCACTTATAGTTCATGATGATCCAACATTGAATCCATGGCGATCTATTGAAATGGTATGAAATCATGATAACAGATTTACACAAGTAGCAATACTACTTCCTAGCTAGCTAGTTCCTGCTTATCAAATCCTTTCAAAAAATTAATTAAGTATCCTACATCTTCCCCTAAAAGACATAAAAGATTATCATTTATATATAGTAGTTCTTAGTTTTTGAAAGTTGAAAATAAAAATATACAAAGGTACAATAATTGTTCAGAGATTTCCAAGGTCGAACCAAATCATCATGCATGTATTGATATCCCACGCATGCCAAAATACCCCAAGGTAAATAGTTGTGTTACTGGTGTACAGCGAATTAATTCATGGATAACACACGTAACAAGGATGTACAGGTCTTAATTTAAGAACAATATATAATTAGGGAGGAAAAAAAAAAAAAAAAAAGGATGTCGTTTTCTACAAAAACGCTTGAAGATATGAAATTGATACATTGATTATCGTAAACATTTGTACACGCAGCAGATGTTGACAGATGACTAGGTCAATGGACAAGAATTGACATTTCTTAAGGATGCTGAAAGATAATAATACTAATAATAAGCAAGGGCCTGACCAATGACCAATGAAATATATAAGACCGGCAATACATGCACGAGTCAATTCATTCCCGGGTCCAGTTAAGTTTTAATTGTCAACGTAATTCCTCGACACAGCACATGAAGCAGAACCAGAAAGTGGTTCATAACCATCAGTACGTGTTGCTTTAACCACTTTCATGTTTGATAAGCACTGATCATTGCTTTGGGATGAAATTTCGTTTCTCAAGTACTGTTACATCATCAGTATCGTACAATGGAATATGTTAAAGAAAATTACTTAAACGAAAAACGTTTAAGCTATATATGATTGGATGTAAATTTTATTTCAAGTAAAAACCAAGCATTTAAAGATGTTGTAAACTAAAAACCAGACATTTAAACCATGATCACTCGAATATATATAAATTTCTGACATGAGTTCTTTTACCACATACTCTTAGATCAGATATATATATATATATATAGCTGTAAAAGAAATGCCCAAAACAACATGAAGACTATCCAAAAATCATCATTTCTATTCCCTCCCTCGGTTAAACCATCCAACTGTTAATAATCAGTAGAGACAGTCTATTCTTCTTTCGTGAGTTAGATTGGGAAGATGATCAAAGAGATTGGTGATATTTTATAATTATTTCCATAAACAAGCTAGGGTGGAAACAAGGTAGGCAGTGCCTCCTTTGAACTTTGATTAATCACTCACTACCATGACCTTTCTACAAACAAAGTATAAAGAAACTCTTAAGCCATTCTCTATATGAGGGAAAAAATTTAATAATTAAGAGAGCTCATATGTCATTTAGACACGAATCCAACCTATTCAAATATTACCCCATAAATCAATCTGGATCCCGGAAAATATAAAACATGAGTCAATGACAAAACATAAATAACAACAATAAAGAACTAAACACATAAAATCAGGAGGACTAGAAAAGTTGTTTAATTACCTGAGTGATTAACCTAATACAGACGGAAGCTGCAGTTTGCCCCCAACACCGAGAGAGATCATTAACAAGAGCTGCAATAAATAATTAAGACCTCAAACGTCAATATAACTTTAAATAGTGGAAGCCGCGTACCTAAGTGATGAAGAAATATCTTATTCGAAATAAACTTGAGCTGATAAAATAAAATACAGGAAATTACGCTTAGCTGTTGCCATAAAGCAAATCCCCTCTTCGAAGGCTTTATTCCTGATACGGGGAAAGGTGCATCTCCGCCCAAACTCCGGAAGATCATTTTTTTTTCGATATTTAGCAGTGTCTGCACAGACCCACTTCCAAAAAACACCTCTTATACGAATCAATAAGTCCAAAGCTACGATTTTATATTAGACCAAGGCGAAATGATGGTCGAAACCTGCGTTAGTAGCAAATAAAATCACCAAAAAGATCGATAACCAAGAAATTGCGGAGGTTTTTATGACCGGAAGCATGCGTTTTTTGGGGTTGAGAATTAGGGATAGTAGGAAATCAAAAAAACCCAAAATCAGAGCCCGATTAAAAGAGTAGTACCTCAACCAAACATGCCCTTTGCCTTGCATGGTCGACCAGTGAGAGGAGGAGGAGAAGAAGAAAGTGCAAAACACCAGGGTTTGATGAAACCAAGCAAATAACGTGAATCGTGAGTAAGGCTGATCCACTATAAGGTTTTCCGTTAAAACAAGAACAGTAACCAGTCGTACCTTCGAGATCATCCGTCGTCCTCTCTCCCAAAGAGTACCATCAAAAGTCACGCTTTCCAGCTCAATCACAATTAACAACGCTAATAACAATGATAATAATAAAATATTTGATGCAGGGTGATAGGAATGAAAGAGTACAACCGACTAAAAGAAATAAAAGACAAACAATGTAGCAGCAGAATGTGGATAAGAATGGGCTACAATAGATAGGTCGGTTCTGTCTGCAACTTCCTTCTGATAGAACTTCATGCCAACATTCTTCCACTTGTCAAATTTATAAAACCACAATATACACACAGGCATTAAAAATAGTAACACATCAGCGAGAGAGAGGGACGAGAGCGTAAGGATAAGAGGGAATATACAGCATGATGTGTCGAGGGACGCCTACTCTCTGTGCCATTTCCGGGTGCCCCAACTCTCTTGCCTTTTGTCCATTTGTGCCCTTTTTTTCTTAAAGAGAATGGGGGGAGGGGCTTCTGGAATAGAAAGAATGAGAAACACCCAGATGAACATATATAAGAAAAGTCAGTTGCAAGGAAACTTTTTTTGGGCGAAAGTGAAATACACGGAGAAAGACAAACACTTACAAAGAAGAAGAACGGAGGAGAAAAGAAAGAGGAAGACACGGTTAAAATGGGAAGCTGACAGAAAGAGAAGTGAGCACGCACTCGCAAAGGTATGCACTCATACGATTGCTGGCAGCGTGTGCTCACTCTCTTCTGTCAGTTTCTTGACTCTCTTCCATGTTCCTCTTTAGATTTATTCGCTGTTTTTACACAGAAAAATCCAAAAGAATCACCAAAAAAACTAGATTTCACACTGAAGATGATATATAGATACTCATCACTGTAAGTCAGATCTAAAAGAAACCTCATATACACCCATTTGTTTGGCAGAGGTAACACACCAGCACTCAAAAACACACATACCAATTTATCCTTTACGAGTTTATACCCAACTGATCAACAAGATTTAGGATTTTCCAATCACCCAACGACCCAAAACAAACCCTGGGGACCCTATATTTCCCAGATCTTTCTTCTCATTATCTATCTCTTTGTTCCCTCCACACACACAAACCCTTCCAAACCCTCGGCTTCTTCCCCACCTGAGTTTAACCGCCTGAGCCACAGAAAAAAGAGAAGGTGGGAAACTAAAAAAACAAAGAGGAGCAGCAAAAGCAATGGAGAGAGATCATCGAAGTGATTTTGCCTTTGCAACCCCATGTGTGCGCTTCATCAACGAAAGGACAAAGTGAGTTCCGCACGGCACACTATAACAGAGAGCGATCGAGAGACAAAAGCTGTTTAAGTGGAGCGGCGATTGGTTGTTCAATGAAGATGGGCTACGTGGAGGTAGCTGAGACGGTGATGGACTTTTTAGACTAAATAATTTAACGGCTCCTGATTTGACCTCCTCTATAGAGCCGTTCGGACCGTCGGATCCTCACTTGTTGAGGGTCCCTTTGTTCGATGGTTGCTGGTTAATTTATAGGCTAGGACTGCGACAAATGTCTCCTTTCTTAATATGCCTCATTGGTTGCTTTCTTCGTTAATTACCCTTTTCTTTCCTAAATATGGCACCGTATATGTCGGATTACATTTTTGTGACATATGAAACCATCGCATGAAAAACAGTGACACTCTTTAGAATAAAATCTTTTCACTCATCACCAATTAGATTTTGTGTCACTTCGTTATTGAATTTACTATTCAACTCTTACTAAAAATATTTTTTGTAACGATATTCTATTCATCAATCTGCTTAATGTTCGAATGTGATAAACAATTTGTAATGATTTATATTCTATTTGAGTGTAAAGATAGAGATCATGTTTCGATGTAGATTGCAATTTCCCCAATTCCTACGTGCAGATATGTAGAAATTGAGGCATTGGAGTGAGTGATGGTGTCATCATCCCGACGTCTCGATTTTCACATGTCCATATGTGAGAATTTGAGACGTTACATAGATGTTTACGTTTTTGTGCCACATTTTGTTGTTGTTGTTATGTATGTCTAAGTTATTTCTATAAAATCGAATGTAACAGTTATGTTCAAATATATTCATATTACATTCAAACACAAGCTTCGTACAAATTAAGAAATACATAAAAGGTATTATATATATATATATATATATATATATATATATATATATATATATATTAAATTGTCTTCATATTGTATCATAATTACATAGATGATAATAGAAATAATGTATTCAAACTTTACATTTACTTCAATTAATTAAAACATAATAATTATCTAATAATTAAGATCATTTATATATATCATGCAAGCATGTATATTTATCAGAAGAAAAAGGTAAATACTTACAAGATTATCATTAAACTAGACATTGGTGATGATGATGAACTTAGGTTCAGTCGATATTAATGTTTCAAATCATGGGTCAAGATCAGGTTTAGATTTCTGATTGTATATGTAGTTGCTATGTTAATTTTTCTCTGATAACATAATCTGATATACAAATATTCTTAGGAGATTCATTGCTTAGTGTATTTCATGTTCAAACTCTTTTTTTAGAGTCAATGTTCAACTTAAGTTTCTTCACTCATAATTAGAAGAATGGTATTTATCTAACTATTTTACAACTCAATTCAATGTGTACACTTTATTAAGAGGCTGTTTAGATTGAGAAACACTCTCAACTCATCTCATCTCATCATTACAACTTTCTTAGATTCCCATAGAAAATATAGTAACCATTTAACTTTTTCCAATTCTAATTCAACTTTTTTAAATCTCAAAACAATAATAATATTTAAAATAATATTCTAACAATATGTTATTCAACTTTTATCTAAAACCATCTAATCTCATCTCATCTCACTATTCAAACAACTTCTAAAAATACTTCAACTTTTAAATTTTATATATTTATAATCTCGCAACATGTAATTTTTTGGAATTTATTGGTATGGACAAAAAAACTAGTCAAGGAGAAATTATTGTTGTTTCTGGTTGTTGTAGTACTACTAGTACTCCTTTTGGTCTTTCATGTAAATTGGTCTTGCTTAACAGTATATGCAACAGGGGTTCATGCATGATTGCATGGGCAGCAAGACATTTAGATCCTTGTTGTGAAAAGGGTAATGGCCACGGCCAAATATATAAATATATATATAATGAAGTAATATTTAAATAAAAATAATAATTGTAGTCATGAGTCTATAAGTATCGTGCAATCATTTTAAAAAAATAAATAAATATGAGACACACATAAAAAAATAATTAATTTTTTAATAATAGATATTACTCTTTTTAAAAATGACTGCACGATACTTATGCACACTACGATTATATGTAGTATTATTCGACCAAGTGAAAAGGTGACCTAGTTAGGGTTAATAAAGTTATAGCATTAGTTTGAACCTGAAGCTGCTGGCTACTAGTTGTGATTAATTAAGCATATATGTAGTAATAGTAGTCTACTACTACTACGCTTGAAATCTATTTCTAGATGAGTATCGCTACAGCCATAAAGAGATTACATAAAAGTAATCATACAAACTGACGTGATTTCATATAGTCAATTAGATCTATTTTATAATAAAAAAATAACTTTACAATTTGATCAACCACATCATATCATATCAGTTTGTGACATTATTTTTGTATAATCCATTTGTAGTTAGAGTATTTTCCTTTCTAGATACATATATGAAGGACCATGGGTATGCTGAGTCCTACTTTCATCCAAGGTTAATGTTTTTGGGAGTTGAAAATGCCTATAGGGAACTACTAGCTAGATCTCTCGAAGATGGGAAGACGAGAAGAGTTTAAGGCTTTGTTTGTGAATGTAACAAATATCTTCATACTACTATTCACAAGTGGATCACTACCATTAATCAGAAATTATTCATTATTATTTATAAATAATATGAAATAATCTGAACATTCAAACATAAACTTAAAATCAAGAGAACAAGTTTTGAAGAGCGTTGAGACAAATTTTTGGGAATTGTAATGGCAGACTAGGAGCTACCAGCTTGCAATATGTAAGGCAGCCCAATAGGACTTTTTCTATAAAAGAGTTGTGTGGATATAATCAAGTCTCGTACAAGCATCATACATTCATTTTGAAAAAGAATATAATTTATTATTAAAAAATTAATTTTATATGTAAATTTCATATAATTTATTTACTTTTTTTAAATTAAAAGTGTAACATTTATGCACTAAATGACTATAAATATTATTTTTTGTTATAAAAACCATCAATCATGATCATATTATATATATATATATATATATATTTATATTACATATAGAAGCCCTTCAAATTTACTAATGGGTAGCAAATATAGATGCAGCTAGCATGGTACTTCATGCAGTAGCAATGTGCATGCATTCATTGTTTGAATTGCTATAGATGGGTGGGTGGAATTAATACTTTGATTCCAATGTAGGTATGTACGTACGCGTACCTAGCTAGGCTTTTCGATCGTCAAAATGGGCTTCTACGTACATCATCGAGGGAGTTAATGTGTTTGGTATTTACCAGGTTCGTCATATTTGGTGGCCAACGAGTTGATGCCTAGATACGTACAATAGATTAATGCTACCAACCACACCAAGCTGCCTGCCTAGCTAGCTACCTAGCTTCTCTATTGGAACCCGGCCTGCCTGTGCCCTGGCCTATTCATGCTAGCACAAGTCTGTACGTAGCACATGATAACTCCGATATATATTCGACCTGTCGCATCTCAGAGATCATCAGAGCTCATCCAGCTTTCACAATCACATTTCATCTCGACGATTGTACTTATCTCAATGTAATCAATATTTAACATCAAAAGCATAATTAGAGCACTCCGAATGTCTCTAATAAAACTCAATTTTTTGTAAAATTTAAAAGAAAAGAGTTCAAAATATTCGTCTAATATATTATTTATTTCATTTCTAATATCCAGTTTACAACAGTATCATATTTATATAATTTAGTAGATATTGTTCATAAATATATAAATTTTTTATTTATTTCTTTTTCTTGCCTTCTATTTTTTTTTATAGTTAGGAAAAATATTTAAAATAAATAAAAAATATTAAAAATTATAATATTTAAATGATATAAAAAAAAAATAGATAAAATGATATATGATATATTATAAAAGTTAATATATAAAATAAAAAAAATAATTTTTGATAATATATTTTAAAAAATAAAATTAAAAATTCATTAGGAATGCTTTAAAGCTGGCTACCCACCACTGACGTACGCCTGGTTCGAGTCTGATCAAGACTTCAGAATTATGGATCATTGTATAGATCTTTCTCAACCACTTAGAACACCCACGTACACAATATTAATGCCTTCGCAATTCAGTGCACAGTGCTCGAGTAATATTGATATTTACACAATATATTTTACAACATAATTAAGAAGTACACATGTTATAAAATAATTAGAATATTTTTACTGTATAAAATATTATAAAAAGTTATATAATGTGTTTATCATTTGGAAAATACTAGATCCCCCGCTGGGGATCCCGCTGGGAGCAGTAGCTCCCAGTGTTTTATTTTTTTTTATTTTTTATTTTTTCTTAATGATTAAGAAAAATTTGTTTAATATTATTATGAATTTTTTTATTTTTTTTAAATGTTTAAAAATATTAAAAAATGATATGAAAAAAAAAACTAAAAAAAAAAAATTTCTAAGCCAAGCGGGAGCTCCCAGCGGGAGCCCCCAGCGGTAGACCGATCCTTATCATTTTCCATTCAGAAATTATCTCCAAAGTAGCTAGCCTAGCTACATTGTTGCCATGGCTAATTAGCACTTGCAATTCATAATCCACCCATAAAATTCACAACATATATATAGACCCATAACATATATATATATTATATTATAACATATATAGTATAGTATAAAATTCACAACATAACATATATAGTATATTACATATATATATATATATATATATTGTAGAAATCTCATGTGAGTAATGTTACTCGATCGTCATTCTAATTCTTTCATCATTTCATGATGTGTCATTAAATGATTAAAAATTATTTATCATCGAATACCATATCATGAGACGATGAGATCATACAAATACAGTAAGGAATTACAATCAAGGCAGCACAAATACAAATACAATTAAAATACACCAAATCATAGAAATATTCCGAGATATATATATACACTAACAAATGTGTTTATCACTTTCCTCATTAATTCTGACCAAATAGTGTGCATGATGATCACCTGCATTAACAATACCAATGCAGCTTATAATATGTACGTATGTACTAGTGCTGAGACGTTATTGCAAAACATGCAGTAGTACTACTGCATGTCAAAGGAATTTGTGTAGTAAAATTATAAGACTTTCATATATAATTGGTGCGGATGTGCGTTTATAAGTCCCACATTGATGAGGTGAAGAAGGTACGTACTATTGCATAAGTATTAACATTTGCATTAGCCGTACATTAATATATATTAGGTAAAACTGATCGATCAAGTACTTCTCATGATCATTCTTCAAATATAGTGCAGATCATGCTTATGTTGCATAAGTAGTACTAAAATGTTAAGATCGAGTCATTAACTATCATGTTAATTTTGTCTGGTGCAGTACAAACGTCTCTGTCGAAACTGATCCAGACATGGTATCCTTAATTCATCTGCAATTATTCTGACATTAACACGTTCCCAAGAAATTTCAGTTGTCTTTCAAGAGATGCGAGAAAGTCTAACAGGCCAGCCTGACTGGTGACTAGAATTCAGGTACTAAACAGCATCTATCTTAATTTCTTGTACGTCTTGCAGTTTTTGAGGTACTGGATCGAATATATTACGAGGTTGCTTGTCCTCGTAAGCAAATCAGGATTGCAGCTAGCTAGCTAGCTAGTCAGATCTCCAGACGAGCAGAAATTAGAACTTCCCAAAGCCTTTCTTAGAGAAGCATTTCACTGTAAATTATATAGGAGTGAGTACTGGTCTTTGCTTGCTTCTAGATCATCTCTAGCACTTCGTGCAAGCATGGGATGAAACCAAGCACGTAAATCCACTTCAAATCAAGCAAAATCAATGAAAATGAAAAATTCAAACCTCTCGCTTAACAACTATTGATCATGATCTGTAAGTACGTACCGCAAGTAATATTAAAGTAGGTACCATGTACTCTAGGAATGGAAAGTAAAACCAATGGCAAGCTGAGTCTAGATCATGATGGTCAGGACGATGTCCTTGAACTCGAGTCCCGAACCAGTTTTTCCTAGTACTGCACGGTCTCCATGTGCGAATTCCCACGTCTACGCGCATGCATTAATTAATTTGTGAATTTGCGGGTAGTACTACCCCGTCCTCTCGTGCATATATCATCTGATGTAGCAGTTGTATTGATTTGCTATCACCTTAATTATATTCATTGAATTTTGTTTGATATTACCCATGCACAACCGCCCTGCTCAACTCCCAATATTTACCTATTTCTTAAATATCATATTTACATGAATTCTACTGTCAAGATTAATAAAATATAAAAATACAGAGAAAAGATTTATCTTCTAAATCTCCTTAGCTTGTCTTTCTACTTCGAAATCAAATGAGTTTTGAACCATAGAAATTTTTTATTTTTTTTTTCTACAATTAAAACCATGTTTTGTGCTTTGCTGAAAAAGAGTACTAGCTTTCGAGCTGTGTGGGGAAAGAATATTGAGGAACAACTTTAGGAAGGAATTTGGGTTAGCTAGGGTTTGAGAAATGTACGTGGGGTCCCCCCCCCCCCCCCCCCCCCCCCCACCCTTTCTCTCTTGAATTGTATTCTTACTTTCTGATCTAAAAGTGGTTGCCCTCGTCAACAACTGATCATCTAAGGTGGCGGTGATGGCATCCTGCACAGACCGCAGGGTCGGATTCCCATTTGTAAAAGATCATGAACTGAATAGGACAGGAGGATTTGATTGAAAATGGGGAGAAACATATGCATGCACAGCGTTGAACGGTAACTTTTCTAGTCGAGCTGTACCCCATGGGCAATGCAATGCAAGCTTGGGGGTCCGGTACGAGTAAAAACTTATGATCATCAGCAGCTGCCTGTACGCGCGTTAAGCCACAGATCGAAGAGTAAAAGAAACATCAAACATCCCTTCATCGGAAACTGTTTTCCACGCCATGCTGGAAGACAGACAGCTAGCATTAAATTATCGATTTGCAGAGGTATCTCGAACTCGTTCAAGTTCATGACCAATAGTGATTTGCAGTAGTAGGGCATGACCATTCTACGTATATATTCATGCCCTTCTACTAGGACTGCAGAGTGCAGATAATCGAATATCGTATATAGTTGGTGGATATATGTGTATATATATATATGGGGGAAGAATCTACGTATTTTTATCAAGTTCCCACAGTACTTAGATATTACTGCAAGTCCTAAACATGAGATCGATGTTTACCTTTAATTTCCTAAAACCTTCTTTACTGAACTTAGAAAAAAATTAAAACTATTACCTTTAATTCATTGAGTTGTGCACTACCAGACAAATTAGATGTGACAAAATGGACACATATATGTAGCCTGCGTGCAAATGTTGGAAAAAACATACAAATGCAAGATAGTGATAGTTTCATAAGAGTTGTATGAGAATTGATCTATCTCAACCATTGACAGGCAAATTATGTATCAGTGTGATAATAATTAGAGAGAGAGAGAGAGAGAGAGAGAGAGAGAGAGAGAGAGAGAATTTGTTCACGTATTTGTTATAGTGTTTTTCTACGTATAAGTAAAGTCGCGTACTAATCTGCATATTAATACTGATTCTTTCATATTCAAAATTTAAATTAGTATTGTTTTCAATAAAATCTACTATTTGACCAATCATATTATATTGGTATACATATTAGTGCACAGTTATGTTTGCAACTAGATTTTTCCTTTGTTATAAGATAAATGTTACTCATTATTCTCACATGCACAACGCATACCAACATGTAATTTGTTATTTTTATCCTTCTATTTAAATACACATATTTACACATCAACATATATGTATTTAAATATAATAGAAAAAATGAAAAATTATATATTAGTATATGGTGTAGGTCATGACACTCAGAAATTTTCATATTACAATATTTATATAGGATATCACTATCGAAAGACAAAACACTTTTATCTAACGACAAACACGTAATTACTTGCCAAAAGCATTTTCTGTGGTTAATCGAATATGATTGTACTGTGGGATGATCATCCTTGAAATATGATAAGAAACAATTAGTACGCTGCAGAGAAGTCAAGAGTTTCACTGTTTAGTCAGTTCTAATAACGTACGTACGTAACTATATTATATGTAGGTCTCTTGATTGAGACACGATCTCAATGTCCAATATCGGGATAGATTTTAATCTTCAAAGCAAGGACGTACTCGAAACGACGAGAGCTAGGATAAGTTTCCCTATCACATCTCCCCATATTATTATTATATTTTAAATCCGTATATATACTTATAATATATATATATATGTATTTATACAAATATATATATATATATATATTATATACTCGTATATATTTAGATTTCAATTGTCTCTTTTTTATGGATGAGAAGGAACAATAATTAAAGATTGACATCCTCAAGTAATTTGATATGGGTGTTTAATGAATTTTAAGTTATTTTTTAGAGAAATAATACGTACAATCCCCAAATACACAAACTTTCTCCAAGTTCTTTATAAAAAAATGGGAAAGTGTGAAAAGTTCACTTTTTTTTTTTTTTTTAAATAGAGTCTACATTTTTGCAAAAGACATGTAAAAAGTTTATATATTTGGGACTTACACCTAGTATTACTGTATTACTCTTTTTTTAATACATGTCATATAAGTTTAGGGAAGGAACCTGTTGAAAAATAAATCTCATAATACTTGTAGACAAGAACTTGAGCATGTTTATAATAAATGAATAACACTTTCTTGTTGAACTTGTTTTATGAGATGAGTTAAATATATAAATTTTTTCATTGTATCAGGGCCTACCATAGGATAAATGGAAGTTCACACTATTTGTCATGTGACAAGGACAAAAAAAAAATGCCGGCATGTACGTGAGGGAGGGTATTGAAAAATAAATCTCATAAGTATTGGGCATGTTTATAAGAAATGAGTAACCCTCTTTTATTGAACTAGTTTTATGAAATGAGTTAGACCTATGAATTTTTTTAAAACTTAATAACTCAAATATATTTCAAATGGATCACTTTTTTTTGCAACCCAATTTATAACCAATCAATGTATTTCTTTTACGAGTAAGATCATTTCAGTAAAACTAAAAAGAAGATCGATGCAAAAAGAAAGCTGGGTGCGTGGGCAGTCCCAAAAAACAAGTCATATTCAATACAAGGCATATAACTAAAGGCCAAAAAGGGGCACTAGAACCAAAAATATGGGTTCGAGCCCTGCATGTTCCTGTTGATCATAAACCAAGAAAAAGGCTGTCAAAATTCGATTTTTAATGCAAGATAACAAAGGGTTTGTAATAGTACAACGTACTGAGTACATGATAATGATGCTTTGTCATTGATTGCTTCAAGACATCCGATCAAGCACTCCAAACCCTCATCCTCCATATCCTCAAAATGAGAAACAAGTACCAATGTCTACTTCCACTAAAAGAAACAATAGATGACTGTCGATCTATTAGAAGACCAAAAAAACCACTGGTTTTGCGGTCCGCTTCTTGGGTTGTAGTGTTGGAGAGATGTTGGAGGTTGGTTGGTACATTGGCTGATATCTAGCTAGCCCAATGAAGTGGCGCGTGATGGCATTACAGCGACGTATGACGGCAAGTCTTAACTTTTTTCCTTCCTAACAAGAATGAGAGGATATTTGAGAAGAAAATGAGCTCAAAAAGAAGTAAATGACCAAAAAACCACACAAGGCTCTCATGGAAGAGCAAAAAGACTAAGACCTTATTTGGTTATATAGATAAGATGAAATGAGAAATATATAAATAGTAGTAAGATACTCTGTACGTTTATAATAATAAAATGATTTGAATTAAGATATTTTATGAAATTTTAAGAAAGAAAATTGAGAAAATGTTGAATAAGAATATTATAAAATTAAAATATTGTTAAAATATAATTTTTTTAATATATATATTTTTTTTAGATTTGAAAAAGTTGAATTATTTTTTGTATTTTATTTAAAAAAATTTTAAAGTTGTAATAATTAAAAGAAAAAGTAAAAAATTTGAAATTAAAAAGTGCTTGTGCTTGAATAGTATTTAGATGTTGAGATGAGATGGTTTAGGTTTAAACTATCTGTAAAACCAAACGGGCCTAAACAAATGCATCAATAGCATTGTGGGTGGCGGCAAGTGACCCTCATGTGTGCCCATGATGGCGGGTGAAGGTCACACGTCAATGATACTAAGTTGGGAACAACCAATCTTGGAATATTTTTGAGCAGTGATTCAATTGGTAGGATGTGTCAATGTTTAGAAATAGTGGTAGATGTAACCTCTATTAATAATACTTTGACAAATGAAAAATAAGAAGGAAAAGGAAAAAGAAAATGAGAAAGGGAAGATATGAAAGGTTAATGGAGATGAAATAGTTGAAGAGAATGAGGAAGAGGAGAGGAAAGGAGAAATTGATGCTCTCATTCCTCCTTTGCACAGTTCTCAGTACTTTTTCTCTATGGGCAGAGGCTTTTCTCATAAGACAAGGTGGGTAACCAATCAATGTAATCATCCAACTTCATTAAAAATAATTTTCTTTTCACATAAATAACTAAATCCATTTTAAAATATAATTATAAAAATAGTTATAAGATTATCAATTTATTAAATAAATTAAGAGTGGGCAGTGGTTAAATGTGTATCTCTTCGCTCACCTAAAATATAATTACTTGATTTATGCTCATTGTTTACTCTCTCTTTTTTTGGTACTCTAAAACTCAGGACTTGTTTGAATAATACTGAGATAAGATGAGATAGTTTTAGATAAAAGTTAAAAGTTGAATAAAATATTATTTTTTAATATTATTATTGTTTTGAGATTTGAAAAAATTGAATTAAAATTTAAAAAATTTGAATTGTTTATTATATTTTGCATACGAATTTAAAAAAGTTATAATAATGAGATGATATTATATGATATAAGATGGTTTCTGAATCCAAACGATCCCTCAATTTATTTGTATACTATAGTGTAGTATCCGTTATTACTTTTAGAAATAATTCAATTTTTTCTTCACATAATGGATCACTTGTCTTGGTAATTCTCACAGAACAAATCATATATATGGAGGTATTTTAATTGTATAACTGAGTTGAATATGTACATGCACGCAGTTGAAAGAATCAAACATAAATAAATAAGCATTAAATGGAGGTAGTCTCTAGTGGGGTCATGCAATCTGTCCAATATATTTGAGGACAGACGACATAAAACTCAAAGATTTATGCATAATATATATATATATATATTTATATATATATATATATATATATATATATATATATATATATATATAAAAGATGATACTAGAATGGTTATGAATGTGTATTGCTATTAATATTTTTTAAACTTCTTAAATATTAAAAAAATACAAATTTATTAAAAACATACTTTTTAAACTACTAAATAAATAAATAAAAATTGGTATTTTGAATGAGTAATGCTACTCATATTTTAATTTTCATCATCCTCTCATTATCTCATGATGTGATACTAGATTATTAGAGAATATTTATTATGTTTTACTTGTGAACCTATCATCTAATGTTATATCATGAGATGATGAGAGAATGATGAAAAATTAAAAGATGAATAAATTTTTTTATTCTAAATACCACAGTCGATCATGACTACCAATACAACTACTCTCATGCTTTCTTCTTAATTACCGAATGATTCACGTTGATGTACCACTATAGCCTCCCTCTTCTATTGGTGTTAACTACTGCACTATTCACTCTACCAACGACAACTTATCTGAAATCATGCTCTAAATAGCATCTGAAAAAACCAGCATATATTATTATTATTATTGTTATTATTATATGTACCGCTCTTGTAAGAATAACAAGATTAATTGAGAAGAGAAAAAGAAGGAAAAGCAGAGAGAGAATTGATGAAAACGCTACTCCATTCAATTAATTGATTCCTCGCATTACAAGGTGTAGTTGTTTATATATTAAAAAGGAAAAACAATCCTAACCAACTAAGGAACAATCGAATATTCATCAAATCTATACAATTACATAATAACTCTAAAAATACATAAAGGCACATTATAACTTAGCTAAAAGATGGACTTTCTAGTAAATTAACTACAACATTATCACAAGCAGTAGGTGCATTTGGTGATGATTGTACCTGCATATCAGATCCATTCATGTTGTCATGAGCAGCTGAGTCTTCATGATCTTGCAGTTTGAGGATGGTGATGCCATATTGTGCATGCTGCTCCAATACCCCTCTGCAAGATGGAGAATATATGTTCACTATTCTCATCTTATATAGGTGTGAATAAAGGAGATAGGATGGGAGAGATGTGGTGAAGATATCAGCAAGTTGTGAGTGTGTTGAGACATGGGTAGTTTAATGTTGCCTTCTAGGATTTTATCTCTTATTAAGTGACAATCTACGTCAATGTGTTTTGCCCTTTTGTAAAAGATTGGATTAGCTGCTATGTGGAGGTCAGCTTGGTTGTCACAGAAAAGTTTAGCAGGTTGAGGATGAGAGATGGAAAGATCAGAGAATAGATGTCTGAGCCAAGTAAATTTAGTGGAAATAGAAGCCATTGCATGATATTCTGCCTCAGTAGATGATCGTGATACAATTTGTTTCTTTGAGCACCAAGAGATGAGAGAATGACCCAAAAAAATGTAGTAGCCAATGACTAACTTTTGGCTATCAGGGCAAGAAGCCCAATCTGAGTCACAGTAGCCTGTAAATGAATTGAAGAGGTAGAGGACAATAGGAGACCTTGACCATGGGTATTTTTAAGGTATCTCAAAACCTTGTGAGTTGTAGCAAGATGAGTAGTGGAAGGTGTATCCATGAATTGGCTGAGAACTTGAGTGGGGTAGCTGATATCTGGTCTTGTTATGGTGAGGTAAAGTAGGCGGCCTATGAGTTGTCTATAGGAAGTGGGATTAGCTAGAGGGGTTCCAATTATTTTGCTCAGTTTGTGGTTTTAGTCCATAGGGATTTTTAATGGCTTAGAAGCCAAATGATATGAGTCAGTAAGTATATTTAGAGTGCATTTTCTTTGAGAAAGGTCGATACCAATGGGGGATCTAAAAACCTTAATGCCAAGAATTATCTTAAGGGGCCAAGGTCTTTACTTCTGAAATGGTGGTTCAAAAAGGTTTTGAGGACAAAAATGAAATTAAAATGATTGTTTGTAGCCACTATGTCATCTACATAGACAAGTAAGGCTAAATTGGCACCATTAATGCAAGTAAAAAGACTGTAATTAGCCTTAGATTGTGTGAAGCCAAATTGAACTAAAAATGTAGAAAACTTGTCATACCATTGGTGTGAGGCTTGCTTGAGTCCATAGAGACTTCTAAGCAACTTGCATACCTAGCCAGGTTTGGCCTTTTGGTAGCCACGTGGCTTTCTCATGTAAATTTCCTCTTTGAGTTCTCCATTGGGAAAGGAATTGTTGACATCAAATTGCTGAAGATGTCACCCTTTAATTGCACCTAAGGCTAGAATGGTTTTGACAGTGACTATCTTAACAACAAGTGAGAAGGTCTCATGGTAGTCCACCCCTTCCTACTAGGTGAAGCCTTTAGCAACCAATCTGGCCTTCTTTCTCTCAACAATGCTATCGGAATGATACTTGGTTTTATAGACATATTTGCAATCAATGAAAACTTTGTAAAGGGACAGACCAGTAAGGATCCATGTGTGGTTAAGTTCTGAAGCCTTAAACTCAGTTTCCATTGCCTTACACCAATATGAGTCTTTGGCAACTTATTTGTAAGTATTTGGGTTATGATTTGATGAGATAGTAGAAGAAAATAAAGAAAAGGTAGGTGATAAATGATCATAAGAAATAGAAGTTGATAAGGGAAATGGTATACCTGATGCAGAAGATGTTATGTCCACAGATTGAATAGGTGAGATGGAAGTAGCATGCTGGCAATGGAAATCTTTCAGATATTGAGGGGCTCTCCTTGTTTTGGTTGATCTCCTAAGAGGAGGTTGAGGTGCAAGGTCTAAAGTGGATGAAAGAGGGGAAGAGGGAGGAGGAACTATTGGATTAGAAGATATAGGTGATGGGAGGGAAGTTGCTGGAGGTGATGGCAGGGTAGTGATGGTTGGAGGTGAAAAAGGTGAAGGGGAAGTGTCATACAGATTGAACAAGAAGGGAATAGGAGAGAAAGAAACAGGAATGGACAATTGTGAATGAGGTCAAGAATGAGATTGATCATGGAAGGGGAACTGCCTTGGTATTAAGGTCAACTAATTTGTAACCTTTTACCCCAAAAGGTTAACAAAGAAAAACACAATGCCTACCTCGAAGGTCAATTTTCTTTCTATTTTGAGATAGATTGGAAGCAAAACATAGGCATCCTAAGATTCTCATGTGAGAATAGATAAGAGGTGCATTAAAAAGAAGCTCAAATGATGTTTTATTGGAGAGAAAATGACTGGATTGATAATATAAGCTGCCGTGAGAATGCAGTCACTTCAATATTGATTGGGAAGGTTAGATTGAATTTTGAGAGCTCGAGCTGTATTTAAAAGGTGCTGGTGCTTTCTCTCAACAATCTCATTTTGTTGTGGGGTTTCCACACAAGCTATGTGGTGAATAATTCATTTCTTATTAAAAAAAAAAATCCTTCATTTGAAACTCAAGACCATTGTCACTTCTAAGAATTTGGATTTTTGTGTGAAACTAAGTTTCTACTAAATTGCAAAAAGCTTCAATGCATGATATGGTGTTAGATTTAGTTTTGAGTAGGTTGATCCAAGTACTCCTAGAAAAATCATCTACAATGATTAAGAAGTGTTTTGAACCATCATAAGTTTCAACTGAATTGCATATATCATAGTGGATAAGTTCAAAAATGTGTTTGCTTTTATGAGTACTGACTAGAAATGGAAGCTTATGATGCTTTGCAATTGGACACACATGACAAGGGATTGCACTAGAAATAGTGGAAATATGGTTCTTGATGGAAGGATTTGTGATTACATTTAACTTTGAAATAGGTGTATGACCCATTCTTCAATGCCAAAGATCTGCAATTAGATCAACACTTTGAAAATAGTAGAAATAGAAATGGTTTTATGTAAAGAAACAGAAGAATGATCAAAAAGAGCTGTTGGTGACATTGGTTCTACAAGCAAATGGTATAGACCATCCTTTATCTCACCCATGCAAATCATGATCCATGACAAAAGGTCCTGAATAAAACAAAGTTGTGAAAGAAAAATGAAACAACAAGAGAGTGAAGTGGTTAGTTGTTTTGCTGAGATCAAATTAAAATTAAAAGAGGGAACACATAACAAATTATGTAAAATTAATGTATTAGTAATGTGAACAGTGACAATGTGAGTGATAGGCGATGTTTGGCCATTGGGGAGTCTAACTAGAAATGAGACTTAAGATGTAATGGATGAGGTGCTATAGATTATGTGATCTGTAGCACTAATGTCAATGATCCAAGGTAAGTGTGTGGATGAGTGATGTGTTTGAGTGAAATAAGTGAAGCAAAAGAGGGTACCATTCATAATGGAAAGATGGGTACAATCTGCCTGGACAAGGTTGACTAAATGATTGGCATTAAAAACCTCATTTGACTGCAATAGAGATAAGAGTTGCTGGTATTGGTCATTTGTGAAAGTTAAGTTAGCATCGGACGAGTCCTCTTGTTTGAGTGAAGTTATATTGGCAGAAGAGAAACCCAACTGCTTACCTTACCATGTAACTTGTGCCTAGGTGGGTAGCCATGCAATTTATAGCATTTGTCTACTATGTGTCCTGTCATGTGAAAGTGAGTGCAAATTGAGGGCTTAGGCATTTTCTGCTTTGAAGCAGTTGTCTAGAATATGGCCTTGAATTTTACAATGGATGCAATATGGCCTATCATGCTTTGGTGGTTGAGTTGGTCTAAGAAAAGATTTATATGGGGGATATGGCTGCTCGATAGCAAGTGCCATTGAGTCAAGGGAGGGGAGACCAGACAACATGAGATGCTGCATCTCTTGCTGCTAGATCATAGATAAAATTTTATTTATGGGAGGCAAAGGGTCCAATAACATTATTTGGTCATGGGTAATATCTTAGGACTCATTTAAACCCATGAGGAATTGTATTACACAATCCCTTTGGTATATGTCAAGTAAAACAACAAGTTTTCCACATGTACAGTTAGGCATAAGGTCATATATAATGAGTTCATCCCATAGAGTTTTAAGTTTGCCAAAATAGACACTAATTGGATCATTTTCTTGTTGCAAACCTGTCAAGGCCTTTCTCAACTGAAAAATTTGATGCCCATTTTGTTGAGTGAATCGATCTTTGAGTTCACCCCATATTTACCTTGCATCATCCACCAGTGCAATGTCAGATTTGAGGGTTGGGTTGATTGAGTTATGGGCCAGGACACTACTAAGTCATTGCAACGTTTCCATGCATCATAGAGGGGGTCAATGGTATCTTTGGATTTTAACAGAGTGTCATTGATAAAACCAAGCTTATTGTTGGCACGAAGAGCCTTGCACATAGCTCTTGACCAACTGGTATAGTTTTCCATCATGAGAAGGTCAGGGACCAAGGGGATTCAACGGTTATCCCCATGATCAAGTCGATAGGGGTTAATGATATTTGTGAAATCCATAAACATAGAGCTGTTTTGATTAGTAGCCATTTGGGAAGAAAATTCTCACTCTATGGCTCTTTGATACCATGTAAGAATAACAAGAGAATAGAAAAAGAAGGAAAAGCAAAAAGAGAATTGATGGAAAGGCTGCTTCATTCAATTGATTGATTCCTCGCATTACAAGGTGTAGCTTCTTATATACTAAAAAGGGAAAACAATCCTAACCAACTAAGAAATAATCAAATATTCATCAAATCTGTATAGCTACATAACTAACTCTAAAAATACATAAAAGTACATTACAACTCAGGTAAAAGAAGGACTTTCTAGTAAATTAACTACAACATTATCACAAGCAGTAGTGCATTTGGTGATGATTGTATCTGCAAATCATACCCATTCATGTTGTCACGAGCAGTTGAGTCTTCATGATCTTGCAGATTGAGGATGGTGATGCCATGTTGTGCATGCTGCTCCAATACCTCTTAAAAACTTTGGTTTAATATATTAGGTTGAATTATAAAATTATTTTTATTATAAATTAAATATAACGTATCATATCAAATCTAATTTTATGATGATAATTCTTTATTACTGTAATACTTCTCAATAATAAAACTTCACCTACTGAATTAGTACATATATATTTTCATATAAGGAGTAGTTCTATTTGTACTATACTTTATTCCATTGGACTTATATAAATGAGTTCAATGACTCCAACTATATATATAAAATATAACTTATAATAAAAAAAAATTAAATCTGATGTACAATATTAAATCACAGCGTGGGGTGCAACCATTGCAAGTCAATGATCCTGTATCCAATAAGACTTGTAACGGTGTAAAATCATAAAGCCCATGGGTCATGATCCTAATTCCTATCCCAGTGTGACCACTAGTTAAGCAGGATGGTTGGGCCTCAAAGAAACCAAAGCAAAACGAAGCAGAGAAAGTCCACACCACGTGCTCTCTGAAGCCAGACAAGCTTGCAGCTTGCTACAGGGTCTTCTCTCTCTCTCTGCGTTCCATTTTCATCACGCATTGCTTTTGTTTCATATTCATTTGTTCTTTCAACCAGTGATTTCAGTTGAAACTTTTTCAAATTTTAAATCTTTTATTTCTTGGTTTTTAATTTAATGGCAGGTGAAGCATTTTATAGCTAGACTTTACTGCAGGAACAGGAGGGTACAGAGGCTTTTGGATGACAAAGAAGCAAGGGGAGGTCCGTCGACGCTTCCACAGCCATACACTCTCGAGAGCCCCCCCAAGTTAGGATTTTTATGAGCATGTGGCTTTATGGGTCTCGTTTAAGTGTTTTTTTTCCCCACAGTATGCATCTCATTTTTATGCGTATTCAACGAGTCATTCGATTAGTTTGATGTCTTGCTTTTAAAAATGTTCTCTTCACAAAATGTTTTTCCATGGGAATTCAAGCCATATAATCAAAATAATAAAGAATCAATGTCAATGCTGAATTGAATTGGAGAACAGGGACTGTTTTTCTAAATTCCGCCAGTAATGTCATTTCTGTGAAACATGGTTTCAATCATAGAAACCTTGTCTTCGCCGTTCTTCCCAGTGGTGTTAGTAGTTCAAAGAGTTAAAAACATAATCTTAAAAGGGAGAAATTCATGGCTTATAATGATTCCAATAGAATCAAATTGAAATATTGATTAGTTCTTTTGGGGTTGAGTCAGATGTGGTTTAGGCTTTTCTTGGACCGCTACAATTGATATTAGATCGAAATCCTTGATTTAAATTGCGAAACTTTCACAATGTTTGAGACTGAAATATTCTTCTCCTTTCGAAATATAAACACAATGTTGAAGTAAAAACCCAGACAGCTATATAGTCCAAATTTTCCATAAAGTACATTCTAAAAAAACAATCCATAAAATTACAAGAATAATGTTAGATACACTCGGTGTGTAAGTCATACACACTCCCTTTGAAAAAGTGGGGTCTACTGTTAAAAAAAAATGATGAGTCTCACTTTTTTTTTTTTTTAAAGGGAGTGTGCTGACTTATGCACATTAAGAAATATTATTTCTCAAAGTTGCAATTGCTTGGCAGTATTTGGCTGTGCAAATTAATCATTAGAAAACAAAGAGAGATCCACGTCCTTGGTAGAGTCTGGTATTTTGGTTTGAGGGGGCGGCAGGGCTTTTTCCCTTCACTAATTATATGTTCTCATCAATACCTTTTAGGGCCAATGATACTGCTGACAGCTGCAAGTTTTGCAGGCTTATGTGCATCTTCCTGCGCATGCTTATCAGGTGAATGTTTGTTTTTGTGCTGTAACCGTGTTAAACATTTTAGGCCTCTTAAATTTTCAATTAGCAAAAGCCTAAAGCTTAATCTGATAGCAGAGCTCCATCAATAAATAATATTTTGAATTTCATTCCCCTGCTCTTGCTTTTTGTATTTTGGTACTTTCTGAAGACTATATGCATAGATAATGTTTGAAGATGAAATTTCTAAGGCTCCAGCACAACTTTTGGTCACCTATACTCACCATCTTTCTTCATCAGACATACTCATCTCTCTCCTACTTAATAATTGTTACTTAAAAATGATTTCCTCAGTACCCTTTTCCCTTGAACCAAACAAAGTTTAAAACTTCATATTTTATAATTCCTTTTTCTTTTTTTTTTGTTTTTTTTATCATTCTTAATAGCAAATTTCTATTTATAAGCCGGTATGGATAGCACACCTAGTAAAGTGCTTACTAGCATAATTGATTTGGAATAGAAAAGTTCAAATTTTGAATCTTACAATTCAAATCTTCCCATTTTAATTACGTGGATGGTGTGTTCTACGGATCAGTTGAGAATAGAATAACTCTACCTACTAAGCACGAGCACATACCTTTGAATTGCTGGAATTTGTTCTAAAATGAGTAGAATTGATCTGAATGGACCAATTGCATCTATTTTGTGGTCGAATAAAAAAGCACACTAAAACCAATAAAATTTTTAGTTGATATAAGTTGAATAAGTTGAACCATCTTGAATCGAACCATTTTTTTTAAAGAAAACCATGGCCTAGACACTATAATCCTTGGTTAAACAATTGCATCAAAACCCTTTTACCCACGTATCAGGTTTCATGTACTGTAGGAGCAACTATTATAAGTAATACGTGGTTGGGAGAGCTACCTTTTTTTTTATTAGCAGAAGTGTAGAACTTCATTCCGGATAACTACTTGGGAAAGGAACCCTGCTTCATGCAAACTGCTTGAGAGAGTTTACTTCTTTCCAGTAAAGGACTCAAAAGGAGTGGGGGACATGTTATTTATAAATTATTTAGAATTGATAAAAAAAATTAATAAATTATCTTCTGCTACCTAATTTCCTATAATTGTCTAACCTAATTTCCCATTTGGAGGCCCTTTTATCCATTAGTTCGTGACGAGTGCTCAGGTCATTCCTTTTATAATACATACATACATATAATATATATATGTGTGTGTATATATATATATAGTAAAGACTTGCATTTGGTTAGGTAATAAGGAATCAAGATTCATCTTATCATAAACCTCTAAACAATTGTTAATGTGAGGGCTTAGAGTTTTGGACCTTATGAATTATATATACTCTACTCTTTTTGGTAGAGACCCATATAAATTTCTCTTCTTATCTTCCTCTTCTTTAATGATGGATAACATTTTTCTCATTAAAGAATGTTCCTCTAGAGTTGACTATACCATTAATAAACTTCATTTATTAGAGAATGCCTCTCTCTCTCTCTCTCTCTCTCTCTGGGGGTATTGGAATTTCTTGGTAGGAATTTGTCAATTTGGGGTAAAAATTGCTTATGGGTTAATCTGTTTTAGGTGGAGAATGTTACTTTTAGAATGGAATTGCTTTGTAGGTGTTCCTTTGTGAAGGCTTATCTCTTCATCTTTAACCTGAGAAAACTGTAGTTTCTAACCCCTGTATTGTGTGAATTATATTTACCATTATCAATCAGGCAAACATCGAATTTTAGTGAGGTGATTGATTGACAGAAAGGTGTTGGAATTTAGAACCGGGATTTTGGATAAAGAGACCTTCTACTACTTTGTACTTCTGTCCTGGCCTCTTGATTTATAAGCCTCTTTGAAACATAAATATTTTCTGATGTTATATAGCCATAATTTGATTTAAAAGAAATATATAAGAAAATTAAATCTTATAAATTAAATCTTACCTTCTAAATAACAGGACAGTGTGTTCTACATACCAGTTTGTGAATAGAATAACTTCATCAAATTTTTATAAATTAAAAAGAAACAACATGATTAAATATTTTGAATTTGCTAAAGGAGGATTTCATGGCACATAATTATACATGTTTTAAGTGAATGGGTGGGATGAGTTGTAAAGAAAAACCCATCACTATTATGTAAAGAAAAGTATGGGGATGTGATTGTTGCCAGATAAGGACATATACCTACATTTTTCTTCCCTTTCCAAGAGCTTTATTAATTAAAAGCTTAATTTTAGTATCAACTTGCAAACATTACCCCTATAATTTACTTAATTTGGTTCCATAATCAATTTCACTATCTTGTCAAAGGAATATTATCGTAATTTGTAACCTCACTTTATTTGATCTTATATCGATCGTGTCTTTACAGACAGATCGAATCGTGTCTTTCAAAGAACCGTAATGGTGATTAGTTTTCTAGTCACGTTTTGTATTGTTACGTGATTTTGTGATGATAAAATAGGCATAAAATGTGATTATTTAAAGGGTTAGAATCTTTATTTTTCTAAGTTTTAATTTTTGCTAGGATTTAAGTCTATGATTATAATGTTATCCAATATATAAGCTTTGGGAAAAAAAATTTCCCATCAAGAATTTCATAAAGCTTCGGAATTTCTTAAAGCGGGAAAGTTCTTTGTCCTCAGCAAATGTAATTGCAAGAATATTACTTTAATTGCAATAGAACTTAAATGTTCTTCGAAAATGAGAACATTGTGACGTACGGTTTTAAGTCGTCACTTGATAAACGCAGATTCTCGGTGGAAATTGGCCGGCGTCGGAAAAAGCTATATATATTCCCTCGGACCCTCGCAAATAGTGAGCGGCGACCGTGTAATTTGAAAATTTTTATTTATAAGTCGGTGTGTATAGTACACCATGATTCGTGTTGTTAACGTGTGAATATTACAAAAAAACCAATATAGTTTTCGTGTCACGAGTACGTAGGGTCCTCGTTGGCATGCAATTTTACTGATTTTCATGGTAATTAATAATCTCTTCACAAAGTCTGTAATTCCCAGCTTAATTATGATATGATAATGTTTTCTATATCGAGACACTTTTTCGGTAGAAATAGTATTTCTCTTTAGATAATGATGTTAAGTTTAAAGTTTGCCCTCGTGTATTTGACGTTCATGGTCGGTCCATAATAAGAAAGTTGAGATACCATTTGTACGTTTTATCTCATCATACATTACATTTATCACTTTGGAATATATTCTAAAGATGAACCTCTTTTATTTCAATCAAGATATGTGAAATTACTATCTATGGCATATCAGAGCTCGAATTGATCAGGATATCTATTCTAATATTATATAAAATTACTTATCTCAAAATATTAAACTAATAGAAAGCGGTAGATTTTGAATTATATGTACAAGAGAAGCGTTCTTGATACACAATTTAATGCACATGACACGTGGTAGAAGTATTCCTCATGGTTACAATTTGATATATAAATATATATATATATATATATATATATGTGTGTGTGTGTGTGTGTGTGTGTGTGTGTGTGTGTGTGTGTATGTATGGTTATTTATCAGTACTTGATTGATTATACATTTATTAATGCATCTTCATCGATCCCTTGCTTTCTTTATATTTCATATTTTATAATTCTGAGCCTGATCTTGGACAATTCCCAAAGTGTGGTCCATATATATGCATATATATATATATATATATATATATATATTGTGCTTGGTGAGTCATGAGTGATCATGCATGGGAGACTCAGATTAATGTCTGCTTAGAGATGTTGAAAATTATATAAATACGCAGGATATTATTATTCATGGCATATGAAACATGTTCTCTCTCTCTCTCTCTCTCACACACACACACACACACAAACACATATATAATTAAAATAAATATTATATTCTAAAGAGTTATTCTATTTTCAAGTCGATGTGTAGAGCATACCATGTATAGCTTTGTCGTACTTAGCATGTCTTTCTACTTCCAATTGTATTGGTTTGAGCATATTGTAAAACACTTTTCAATTAAAGAATAGCTACAGACACAAAAAAATTACACAAAAATAAATTTACAAATTGACGTAACTTCACGTGATGTGTTAAATCTACTTTACATTAAAAGTAACTTTACAATCTGACCTACTACATCAAACCATAACAGCTTATAGACTTAGGTTTAAGTCATTTATTTGTGGCTAAAGTATTTCTTTTTCAAATAACTCATGAGATACAATGAACCTGAGCTTGAACAACTAAGATCGATTGTATCCAAAATGGGACATGATCTGAATGATAATATTGACCATATTAATGCTGAATTATAACAGTACTTAATTAGATCTCATGTTGATTTTTATTCACTTATTTTTAATTAATGCTGTGTATTGATTTGGTCTTGGTTTTAGCAAACAAAGATTGAACATCATGGGTGGCTGAAAATTCACTGAGATTTGTGTATTTTAGTTTATTATTAATTTATGTACAGGTACTTATATCTCTTTAATATTAATATTGTGGGATTCTATAAATATACTTGAAGCAAGTCAAATCTTTTTTCTTTTTTTTTTTTAATTTTCTTTTCCTTTGGTTCATAAACAATGTTGAGATGATACAACAAAGAGTTCAATCATATTATATTTGGCAATTAATGAAGAATGATGGGAATATTTATTTTTTATGAACCAGCCACCTCATTGGGAAAGTAATTTTTTGAGTTGGGACTAGGGATATATATTTAATGCTTAATTTGGAATAGTCCCAATGTACGTATAAATGAAGAAGTTTAAGCTAAAATGGTGGATCAAATTCTTTGTACATGTATACATACATACATACATATATATGTATATATGTGTGTATTATTAAGCTAGAATAACACGTTAAAGTTAGACAATCTATTAAAGAGCTTGATGGTATTTTATCGCATATAGCCCGATTCTTTATATAGAAAACCTGGTTCGAATCTCTCAACCTCCTTATTAACAAAAAAAAAAAAGTTAGATAATTTAGATATTTTATAAAAGTAAATTCATAAATGAACGTGATTGCATGTAATATTTTATATCTATTTTATAGTAAAAATAATTTTTTAATACGACATATTACATCAAGTTATATTTATTTATAAATTTATTTTTATAAAATTCTTTTGGAACTAAATCATTTATCATCTGGAATATATATAGTTTGACCCCACTCACTCAACTTGAAAAATCATCTTTCTGGGACTCTTTTCGCTCTTTTTTCATATATATCCCAATTATTTTGTTGATATAGTGGAGGGTCCTAGTGTCTCAGTCATAGGCTTCTGCACCAACCAAAGGTAAGTGACTCAAATTGTTTCTTTGCATTCTATCCAATTTTCGAAATTCAAAGTCGCTCTCATTCCTGTCGCCTTAATAGGGACTACCTTAGTCGTGCACAATAAGCTCGCCGAAATTCAAGCAAATTTTTAGGTAATCTTGAAATATAAATAATAATTAGAAATGAATTGTTAACGACGTGTTTTGTATGCCTTAGGCCGGGCTTTCAGTGGTTTGGATCTTCTACTTGCGAGGCCTACAACAATGAAGAAAGTATCGGGAGGAGTGGCCTAGGGTGGCCCAAGTAACCTTCGATACTTATGTCAATAATAGCTCACTAAAGAGTAAAATAAGAGAGTAAATGCAGGGTTTTTAGCGGGAATATTTGATTAAAGGGAAAGTCGATTCCTTTACCTGAAAATCAAGAAACCTTCTATACCTAACCCCGAGAGTCAAATAGCCATACCCTGCGGCCTAGGGGGCAAGGAAATCCTCCTGAAACTTCATTTGTCATACCTTCTTTAATACGGCGTGACCCTTTGGAATCAGTTATTAATGCGGAATGATTGTCTAGTGAACTCATTTAATACTGCGTGATCTCCTGATGTTGCCTTGAGTCCAGTCCCTTCCTCGTGGTATGCTTCCTTCTCCTGCCTCTAGCTTGGTTTCTGCGCTTCCCTTGTAATGTCTCATCTTGGCCCAGATAATTATACCCAATTTACATGGGTTACAAGTTCTTCCCGAGCCGGTGGGAGGTTCATGCGGTTTTGGGTCAAGAGTCCCTTGGGGTTATCTAGAATACGGGGAACTTGCCTGTTGTTGGGCTTGGGCTAGTCCTCGTGAGACTCAGGTTCTCAACAAAAACACCCCCAACAGGGATGTTAAAATACAATAAAATAATGAAAAATGATATTTACGTTCATAGGATGTTCAAGTCTTGTACATTCTTTTTGAAAAAAGTAGATAAATATAGGATTCAATAAAAAATATCATTTTTCTAATGTGTCCCTTTTTTAAAAAAAAAAAATGCACAAGACTTGCATATCTTCAAACTATATCTATCATTGCTAAAAAAATAATATATATCATGCTATCGTCCAATTTTTTTTTTTTTTTTTTTTTTTTTTTTTTTTTTTTTTTTTTTTTTTTTTATCTAAGGGATACCATCTTACTCTATCATCATGAATCCTTGAATTTGTTTTTTAAAAACACAACAATTAATCTAATGGTTGATGAACAATGCCATATCAATGGGATAAAAATAGAACGAGAGTGTGGTCTATAACATAATGCAGCTATATATTGAGAGAAAAACTATTAACTATTCTAGAAATAGAAAAACTATTAACTATTCTAGAAAGAGTTTTGCTATATACAAGCACAATTGTGTACTAATCTGTGTATCAATAATAATTCATTCATATTTAAAATTTAAATTAACATTATTTTTAATAAAATCTACTTTTTGATCAATCACATCACATTAATGTACAGATTAGTGCATAATTATATTTGCAACTATATTTTTCCTTCTAGAAATATGAATAGCACGATACTCTCATCGTATCCCATAATGTGATAACATTTAAATTATTTAAATGTAGCTATGATAAGCCTTATAGTATGATATCCTATAACCCAAAGTTGATGCTAAAATCATAAAATATCGCAATTTTTATGAATCTGAAAGTAATGACTCGTGATTGAGATTAAGAAAGATCCACAACATCCGGTAGAAAAGTAACCCCTAAAATCCAAGAATATAATCTTTGGGTTCGATATATTGTGTTATATTTGGGGAGACTAGAGGTGACAATATGTTATACGACCCGTTAACTCAACACGAACACTATACGATAATAGCGGATTAGATTTAGTCTTAACGGGTTCAGGTCAAAATGGGTTGACCCGTTAAGACATGATTGCTTAACGGGTTGATAACGGGTTAATTCGTTATGACACATTAAAAAAATTAAAGTTAAAATTATACCATTCTATCCAAAAGTAAAATTATTAGAATTTTAATTTTGATATTTTTATTGTTTAGATTGTAATTTTAGACTTATAGTTAGTTTTATAATTTTTATAAATATTGTAATTTTAACATTTATAGAAAATTATGTTAAATTTAATCAAGTCAAACAAGTTATTTGCAGACTTACTCAACCCATTTACATAAACAGTTTGAAACGGGTCGTATTGTTTCGTGTCAACCTATTTAGTAATATTCATTAATGGGTCAAAACGGGTTGACATGACACTATACGTTATGTTAATGGATCGTGTTAGAGATTGAAATTTTGACACGATAAGCTTAACGGGTCGGGTTAGAATTTACCTATATAATATAATATATATACTTTGACACGATACGAATATGACCCGTTAACACGATTTGACACCCCTAAATGAGACTCGCATCTACAAACTTATAATTTGTCGAGACAAAATTATTGAACTTATGAATGGATGCAAAATTGACCTCCCTAGTCAAATTTTGGATCTTTTATAAAACACAATTTTAGATATGTACGTCTTACATATTTTTTATTTTTTTTTAAAAAAGTCAGATTCATTATTAAAAAAATTATTTTTTAACGTGGGTCTTAGATTTAACTTTTTTTTTTTAAAGAAGTGCACATCACTTAGACATTTAAAGACTGTATTTAGCCTTACTCAATTAAGGGCATGTTTGGAATTGTGGTGAGAGTATTAAAAAGTGCTTAAATGAGTAATGCTACATATAGTCGTGGAGTGCACAAACGCCGAATAATCGTTTTGAAAAAAAGTGATATCCATGATTAAAAAAGTTAGTTTTTTTTTTTATGTGAGTGCCATATTAATTTACTTTTTTCAAAGAGACTGTGCAGCATTTGTACAACTACGACTATAAATATCATTTCTTTAAGCTAAAAAGTACGTTTGAGGAAAAGCAAACGTGTTTTTTCGAATGATATAAAACGTAATTCAAATTTTAAAAAGACTATCAATTGACAAAAATATCCATATAATTTTAAGATAATTATAATTTTCAAACTTTTAAAGATATGATCTTAATTTTTAAAAATTTAAATAATCGTCATTTCTATCTCAAAAAATATTTTTTTAATTTGTTTCTAAAAAAATGTAACATGTTTGAAAGTACTTTAAACATATGGTTACCAAACAGTAAATAACTTTTTAATAATAGAACTTATTACTTAATTTATAAGGTATAAGTCTTAAAGTTATAAGCTCTAAAATTATAAGTTATATTTTTTATAGTAATCCAAAATGTGCACTAAAAAAAATCATACTATCAACAAGAAATACTCTATATATATATTTGTCGAGTTTTTTTATGTATAAACAAAATCACGTACTGATTTTTTCTTATTCAAAATTTTAGCTAACATTATTTTTAATAAAATTTATTTTTTGATTAATTATATTAGATTAGTGTACATATTAATATATAATTATACTTTTAATTAAATTTTTTCATATTTATCTCTTTAGTACTAGAACTTTGAATCAAGATAAAATTCTTTAAAGTAGTTACTTTCTATCCTAATACCTATATTTTTTCATTTAATGTGTGAATTAAAAAATGAGAAATGATAACCGTGATTGTTATAAGAGATGATGATGTATGATTAGAAAACAAAAGTTGAGATCCAACATATCCCAGTTGCGTAGGAGCTGCTGAGAACTCACTATCAGCAGTGCTGGCCCGGCCGCGTGCCGCGTGGGATATCTGATGTTTAGTCGTGTGTGTGCGTGTTTTTTTGGACTATTTTTGCAGCTAACTGAAAGCGAAACCCGAGGGGGAGTGGCGCCCAACCCTCCACCATCTCCTTATAATACTCAAAAATATTTTTTAATTTATAATCTATTATGTCTCGTACCATTGAAAAAATATTTTTATGAACCTTTTATTTATCATCTATATATTATATATAATTTTTTATTTATATTTTATTTATTTTATTTTATTCTTATTAAATTAAAAGAATTCTTTTACTGATCATTTATACACTACATATTTAATAAAAAAATGATGTATCATGTGCTGTATAAGATAACAAATAGAATTTTTCGATTTTTATATAATTTTGTAGAGATAATACTAATGAAAGAAAGGGATTTTCTTAAGTTTTGGGGACGATCTCTCCCTCATTTTCTCTCACTGTTGTCCAATATCTTATATATAGTTGTAGAGTGTGTAAATCTCGAATATTTCTTTTTAAGATTTGGAATCCGCCAATAAAAAAGAATTTTCTATATGGGTTTTAATTTTATCAACTTTTTAAAAAAATACGCAAAATTTGCACATATAGAATTTTAAATATCATTTCACATACAATCAACATAAATGTTTTATGGGATCAAATGGAGAGAATCATTATATATTATTAAGATAATTTGAAATGATATGATTCTTTGCTTCCATTTATTGACCAATAAAGTAGGATTAAGAGAACGTGTAATTACTGTAGTATAGACATCAAGTAGTGCACATGATCATCAAACTAATCTTAGCATTTGAAACGAACAATTAAATCAAAATCTCATAACACATGTAAAAAGCAAGATTATGATATATACTAAAGATATTACTTGAACCATAATCTAACAACTATTATACAATTTATTTACAGCCCATGGTAACATTTTAGTTTTAAAAAATAATGAAATTATCGTGATTTGATATTCTAATTTTACATTTTTATTTTTTATTTAATGTAAAATTATAAAAAGAAAAAAAAATGTAACTACAAAAGAATTTTATAAAAATAAACCTATAAATTTACAAAACTTAATAGAAAATGTTAAATTATAAAATTATTTTTATTATAATATAAATATAACGTATCATATAAAATTATGTCAATTTATTTTTATAAAATCATAACTTTCATATAGATATTGGGATAAATTATGCTACACTCTCACGATCTAATACATTTTTTGTTCGCTTATAATAATAATAATAATAATAACAATACATTTTTTGTTCTTTTGTAAGTTCACATGCAATCTACTAGTCAAGTGAAGAAGATTCTATTATATATAATCACGTATTTTTTATATATCTTATTTATATAATTGGTCAAAATAATTATTTTATATTAAAAAATAATATAAATATAATAAAATACATGAATGAGTATGTAAAAATAATTGTATATTAATAAAAAAAATTTAATATAAAATAATTATTTAATCAATTACATTAATAAAATATATAAAAAAATACATTAAAAACAAAAGAGTATGGTAACAAAACTTATAATCACGACGAAAGTCGGAAAAACCAAACAAAACAAAACAAAAAAAATCCCAACTTTTCGAATTTATATATGTCCCCAACTCCAAGACATTAACATCTGAGAGGGAAAGACGAGAGGAAATCGAAACAGACACGCACAGCGACTTTCATCAGTAAACGTGCTTTCCCATTGTTTTCTTCAGTTCCTATTCTACCGAGAACCCGAACTATTCAGATTTCAGACCCTCTTGCTTCTGTCCCTGCCTCTTTTTCCATCTCTTATTCGGAACAGAGTAAAGGAGCAGCGAATTCATCGTAGGCAGAGAAAGATATGCAACCTTGTAGCAGAGAAATGCAAGGAATTAACTCTCTCTTAAACCCACCTCAAATCTCTCTCCAAGACCTCCATGACCAACAACAACAACAGTCACAGATCCAGAGCTCTCAGATTCACCACCAGGTCCAGAACTCCCACTTCGACCCCACCTCCCATGACGACTTCTTGGAGCAAATGTTCTCCACCATCCCTCCTCCTTCCTGTTCCTGGTCCGACCTCAACCCCGCCAAGACCCCTGCGGCCTGGGACCTCAAGCCCAGAGACCTCTCCGACGATACGGCGCCGCTCAACCCTGACAACAACAACAATGTTGCTTTCCAGTTCGACGACTCCACCAACCTCGCTTCCAAGCTCCGCAATCACCAGATTAGTGGCTCGGCCAAGTCTGCGGCCGCCGCGGCCGCCATGATGCTCCAGCAGCAGCTCTTGATGTCCAGGGGTGTGACCGGAGCAGGAGATTCTGGGCTGATTCCGATGCCACTGTCGTTGGGGTCCGCAGACGACAACGTTGATGGTTCGTCGTCCTTCAAATCTCCCAACGCGGTGAGTTATTTTTCTAGAAAAGAAAGGAAGTGGAAACGTCTTGTTTAAGAGTCATTTTGCGTTAATAATGGTGAATTATGAGGGTTTCATTCCTTTCTCTCTTTTTTGCAGGTAGGCCATGAGGATTCAGTTCAGGCTCTGTTTAACGGGTTTGCTGGATCTGTACACGGGCCAAGTCAAACACCTAATCAGAGTCAGCATTTTCACCATTCTCAGGTAGTCTCTCCTCTACAGAAAATCCGAAGAACTGAGAATTTAGTTCTTTCAATATATTGTTTTTATTTGTTCATTACTTTGGTTATTTTACAGGGCGGACCGGTACAGGGGCAGAACTACGTGTCTCCGGGTGCGGCGATGAACCAAGCACCAGCGAGTGGTTCGGCCGGAAGTGCGCCGGCTCAGCCTAGACAGAGGGTGAGGGCTCGGCGAGGTCAAGCCACTGACCCACACAGCATTGCCGAACGAGTACGTTTTCCTGCTGACTTTTTGTTTCTCCTTTTTGTTTTTTGTTTTTTGTTTTTTTTTGTTTTGTTATGAATTTGCTTTCCAGCCTGTTTGGTTTCCCAGAAAATCAAGTCCAACAAATGAACTCTCATCATAAGAGTCGAACTGGGTTTTGTTTGTTTTTGTTCCCTTGTAGTTTTTTTTTTTTTTTGTTTGGTTTTCTTCCGTTTTCGCAGCAACCAAACGGAAGCAAAGCAAAACATTGAGGTTTTGTTCGTTTCTTATCCTCTAAAATGGTGGAGTGGTTTTTGGTACGTGGCAGTTACGGAGGGAGAGAATCGCTGAGCGAATGAAAGCCCTGCAGGAACTTGTTCCCAATGCCAACAAGGTATGAACAAAACCAAAAACCATTAATTCTTGTATTTCTCAGCAAATCATTTACCTTCATTGTTATTGTTATAACCATTATCGTGATTAATTTAGGAAATTCAGATCAATTTTCATCCTCAATTTATACCAATCCGGATGGAAATTTTCTCCGAGATTTTGTAGGGTCGTTTTGGTCATTTTGCTCAAGTTTTCATTTCTACTAGTTACATTCTTAAAAGGTGCAGTTATTTTTACATATTTTTTACGGATTCTATTAATGTAATTGGTTATGAATTTTTTTTTTTTTAATATAAAAAAATTGTTTTAACCGATCATATCGGTAGAGTATGTGTCATCTTCTATCACGCATCATTTATCATTTTTGTCATCCCATGTGTTGTGAAATACCTTTAAAATATCATATGATTTGTGAAGTGTTGGGATTATATTTTATTTGTTTGGTCAATTAAGTTTATGATATGGGGGGTTTGGAATGACAGACAGACAAGGCTTCAATGCTGGATGAGATCATAGATTACGTGAAATTCCTCCAGCTTCAAGTCAAGGTAAAATTAAAATAGGGTTCCCCCCTTATTTCTTCCTCTGTCTAACTTATTAAATAAAGGGGAAGGATTCCCTTGTTGGGTTGACATTGTTTTTTTGAGGAATTAAGAAAAGAAAAGATATTGTTTTATGGGAATTGATGTTGTTTTTTTAATTGTGTTGTATGTATGGGTTTCTGAAATTATAATTCCATTTGTCTGTCTCTATGATGCAGGTTCTGAGCATGAGCAGATTGGGCGGTGCAGCCGCTGTTGCTCCCCTTGTTGCCGATATGTCACCTGAGGTAATTCCACAAAAACAAGCTAAAATGCAGTGCAGAATCCTTAGAACTACCCTAATTTTTTCAGAAGTTCGTGGGTGTTTGTAGGGTTTATGTATATGTAATGACCGAAATAAAAGTGAGAAAAAAGACATAAAAGATGTATGCCAAACTGAGAAATTGTCTAATAGAAGAAGGGATTCAAAGGTTTCCAGCAAAGAAAATAGTGGCCACTGCAGATAAAAATAACCTCCATCTCTGTCTGTCTGTCTGTCTGTCTCACTCACATTCTCAATCCTTACAAAAAGACAAAACAAAAGCAGCACGCGTGCCCACTTTCTCAGATACCTCTTTCTCTCTCACGACCTTTTTTTTCTAGCTCTGCTATAATTTGGTATTTTTTCTTCTTTGTTCTTTTTTTTAATGTACGGTCTGTCCCTCCCTAGTCCTCACGAACAATCATCCGCATAAAAAATGTGTTTGACGATGATGTTGCTGCTGTTGTCGTTGTCGTAGGGTGGCGGTGACTGTATTCAAGCTGGTGGCGGCAATGGTGGGGCCCAGCGCAACCAAACGGCGTCGTCTAACGACACCCTGATGGTGACGGAACACCAGGTTGCGAAGCTGATGGAAGAAGACATGGGCTCCGCCATGCAATACCTTCAGGGAAAGGGTCTCTGCCTCATGCCCATCTCCCTGGCCACGGCGATCTCCACTGCCACATGTCACTCCAGGAACCCCACCAACCGCCCAGTACTCCAACCCAACGGTGGCGAGGGTCCCTCCTCCCCCAGCATGTCCGTTTTGACCGTCCAGTCTGCCACCATCGGTAACGGTGCCGTCGACGCCTCCGTCAAGGACTCCACCTCCGTTTCCAAGACGTGAGTTCCCGGCATTGACTGGCTTTTTTGGTTGGGTGCGTAAAAGGCAGTTTTTTAAGATAGAGGAAGAAGAAGATCAAGAGATCAAAGGAAGGAAGAAAGAAAGCAAGTAGAAAGATGACGAAAAGCAGCAAAGAAGTCTACGCAAATAAGGCCTCGGGGCCCTCTCAGCTGTAGGAGTTGTTTAAAGATGCAGTATTTCCGTAGACTTTTTTGGCTAAAAGCTAACTTCACCACAACCACCGCCATGAACAACCACCAAATTCCTACAACGCCCGCCCCCCCCCCCCCACCTTTTTTCTCTTTTTCCAGAATTATTTTTCACGTGCATGCAGATTTGGTTCTATTTAAATATGTGTTTCAATTCGAACATTGTGTAATGGATCGCCGATCAGACGATTTATATAAGCAATATTCATGATCATGATCATGTTTAGTGGGGCTTTGTTTATCCGCCATGCCAAAAAGTTTACGTCTTTAATTCTCCAAGAAATGCCAAAGTTCATTGATCGTTCTATATACTTATTTTTATCGTCTTCTTACGGGATATTATAATTAAATATCTAAAATAATATTTATTATTCTTTATTTATCTATAAATTAAATGTTAATTTCAAGTTATTTCCGTTGAGGTATGATAAATAATTAACGCCCGATATATCGACTAAAGGGTGCATTGCATGCACATGTTAACGTTGTTTATGGATACAAATTAGAGTTCAAGAATATTTGACCAACCCCCTTCACTATATATTATTGAGCAATGCTATGTACAGTCCCTGTTAGAATGTACAGCGAAAAGTACCTCAAACTTAGTTTATAAAGTTGTTCCATAAGTTTCTCCTGATCGACAAATCTCAAAAGTTTTTGCTTGGTGGTAAAGTGTATTACGTAGTATAAAACTAGAGTAACATTTAACAAATCTACAGCTTAAATACTATTTTAAGAGAGAACAAAAGAGAGAGAGATTTTTACTATTCTGACGATTACTAAGGATCAAAAGAGGGGCTATATATAGCCCCCAACATGGCTGGCCTTAGAGGCCAGCTTTAAACTGCCAATAAATGACAGTAACACATTATAAGCAAATAACGCATGGCTTAAAGCCATGAGTTATTCAGAGTGAAGGAGAGGTCTGCTGCACGTGGGCGCCCCTCCATTTAACAGTCCCATTTGGAGACTGTAATACAGGTATAGTTAATTTTATCTTTAAAATTTTTTAAAATTATTAAAATATCCCTCTTAAAATAATATTTTTTTCTCCTTTAATAAAGGGGTTGCACATGCAGTCTCAAAGTGGGGACTACAAATAGAATTTCTCATATTATTATACGATTATGCTTAGGGTTGTATAGAAACCAACAGGACCAACCGGTCAAGTCCCTAGACAACAAGTCCTCCACGCCAATGGTGGTCTTGTGATGACCGGATCCTTGTTCCTCTCTTGCTTGGTTCTCGAACAATGGTGATCAAGATGACCGCTTGGGTATGGTATGGTTAGGTGTTTGGGCAAAGATGAGTGTATGAAGTGATGGAAATAAGCAAACACTATAGTGGATAGCACTAAGTGCTTGGATGAATCAAATGATGCAAATGAAGAATCAACACCAAAGACAAAATGATGAACACTCAAGAACAAAGATGAACTCTCAAGAATATCGAAAAACACTCAAAAGCAAATGATGAACACTTAAGAACAAAGAAGAACTCTCAAGAACAACGAAAAATATTCAAGAACAAAATGAAGAACTCCCAAGAACAACGAAGAACACTCAAGAACAATATGAAGAACTCTCAAGAACAACGAAGAACGCTCAAGAACAATGAAGAACAATGCACACAAAATAACAATAACAATAGAAAGTAAATGGAAGAAACGAGATTGAATGACAAGAACAATATGATTGATAGATTGAATCATACTTATTCACGAATTGCACCCCAAAAAGCCCAAGTGCTAAGCACCGAAATGGATGATCTCCAAAACAAAGCTTTCCTTAGCCAATTGTCCAAAGATATGAAATGAAGGAACTAAGGGTCTTATATATAGGAGTTACAACTTGAAAACTCTCAAAAGGCCCATTGGAAATAAATAAAATAAAAATAACATAAATAAAAAGAAATAACATAGTGGCGGGCCAAGTTGGCCCAAGCATGCATGAGCCCATGGTGGGCTAGGATGGTGCATGGTGGTCTTCGGTCTGATCCATGGCTAGGTGGCACAACATGGCTTGCTGATGAGCACGACATGGTGCCATGCAAGCCTTCTGGTGGTGAGCCATGTGTGCGTGCAGCATGGCCTAAGCTAGTGGCTTAGGTGCTGAGTCTGCATGGCAAGGGCCGGAGCCATGCGCTGGATGGCATGCTGGGTGGGCATGCCACTGACCTGCTCTGCAAGGTAAGGGTTGGAGCCGTGTGCTAAATGGCATGTCTGGTGGACATGCCACTAGCCTTACTGAAGTGTGGTTGGGTGGGCTGGAAATGGCGCGCAAGGTTTTGCGATGCACGGGTGCTTCCAAGGGCCACGCGGCCCACCATGGTGCACATGGGCCTGCGCATTGAGATTCACATGAGCATGGCGCGCCAGGCTGTGCGCACAAGTAAGCTCTCACTAGCCACGCTAGCCCGCATGCTGGGCGCCCCATGTGTGCCACCGCCCGGGCCAAGGCATGCATGCATGCTGGGCACCCTGTGCGTGTCACCCCACGAGCCAAGGCATGCTTGAAGGCTAGCCAATGTGCTGTCCTTGCCTCCCAAGAGCAGTGTCAAGGTTTGTCCCAAAGTGACTTTTATAGGGGTTGTAACAAGCCGTCGCTGACGCGGTACGGCCATAGCCAAAATTGATAGAGAACTAGTTGATTAGGAATATAAAATTAAGAAAATCGATGCTAGTTAGTTTGGTTTTGGTCTACACCAAACCTAAACTATTGAACCGGCCGATTATATATATATATTATATTATACGTATATAAAACGATACCGTTACACTTACTTAAATAAAATGATATAGTTTTAGTAAATCCCCCATTCTTCTTCTTTTCCTGTCTTCTTCTTCCCTCTACAACTGCAACTTCTTCCCACCGACGACACAACTCACCGCTCCTCTCCTCCTTCACAGTGACATCGATGGCAGACTGATGAACCCCACCAATTCACCCCAACATCGAAGACACTAGTTTTCTCCCCCTAATTTGCCGGTTCTAAGCTCTCTAAACACTGTGCACGCCGCTCGCATGCCAATTTACCACATCAGTGCTTATATTATTAAAAAAATGAAAACAGAGGAAAAAGAAAGAAAAATGTATTGCCCATTTTCATCCATACACAGACTGCTCATAAAGATACCCATTTCGCGTTCTTCAAGAGTTTGCCTCTCAAATTTCTCTTACACTTCAAACCACTAGAAAAACGAATCACACTTTCCGTCGATAATGCATCGCTCTCTCTCTGGAACTTCTGGTTAAATTTTGATGGAAACCCATTTGGGTTACTTCCTATGGAAACCTCTTTTAAAAACCTCATTTGACTCCAATATGTATGCGTCTCTTCAAAGTTTAATGCCTTCATTTCACTTCCTCTTATCTTTAGTTGGTTTGTTTTTTCGCCAGGCACTTTGAGAACGAATTCTTTAGGGGGCTTAGGGTAACAATAATGAAACATATTGTTTCATTGGAAGAGATTTATGTCCCGCAAGACAGGGTATGTGCATCCTTGTGAAACCTCTCAATTCACTATATGCAACATATCATTAATACGTGCTGGCTAGTGTGCACAGGTCCTTCCCCTTTATGTATGCGTTTAGAGTTTTTGATTATTATATTGATGATGATTTACATAAATTAAGTTACGTATGAGTTTTGATATACATAAACTAGTGTGTTAGCATATGCCCAGTTATAGTGGGACCTAATTATTACTTTAATAAAATCAAAATATCAATATTTTTTAACATAGTTGATGTAGAAAACTTCTACATAAGCAATGTGCAAAAAATAAGACTTTAAAATATATTTTTTTGTTATAACTTCTTGTTGCAATTGTAATTTTAAACTGGCGTAACCTGATGTAATACGTCAGATCTACTTTACAATCTGACGTATTATATCAAGTCACATTAGTCTATGATTTTTTTTTTTTAAATCAATTTGTTTCTAAAGATTTTTTCTTTAATATATAAAGTCTTTGTATCCGCATTAATATTGGGTTCATGAGTACCACTTCTACATTATATGTGTGCGTGGTTTGTATATATAATATTATTCTTACTTCGTGCATTCTTTTTAAAAAAATCATTTGACCAAAAAGTATATTAAAATCTTATTTTGCATTATTTGACCCACATAATTTAATGCTAATAATGCTACTTAAGAAATGAAAAACCAATTAATGGTAATGTATAAACACTACGCAGGCAGATAAATTAAGATTTTTTCAGATCAATCGCTTCATGTATATATATTGCATTGTTTAGCATGATGGTAAGGCGATGTTTAGATAGTGAGTTAAGATGAGATGAGATCAAATGAGTTCAAACCAACTCTAAATGATTTCTAATCGTGATTCCGCACTATAATCCCATTTCAGCTGCACACACACATACATTCATATATGTGTGTCTATTCATCATTGGCACATTGCACTAGGTAAGGCTAAACATTACAAAATCTCATCACGCTATATACTAGACATAATTCTCGACTTGGTTAAGGCAATATGGAAAATAAGAGTAAGGAAAGCCAAAAATCATGCTTCTGCAAAATCTAGTGCATTATTTAAGACACCGTGTACAATATCTGATACCGTGTGTCACCCTTATTCATCTGATTGTCAATTGGAAAATAAGAAACATACTTAAATGCTACACAAGAAATCCAATCCGTTTACATGACTTTTCTCTAATAATTAATTGCTCAGTACTAATAGTCGTGATTAGCCCATGGTGTATGAAGGGGCTGGTAAATTGATGACAGTGGTCTTGACCTTAGTCATCATGTTAATGCTGTTGGTGATTCCTTGTGACCCAATTCCACTATCCTTTATACCCTGCCATCACCAAAGCATTTGTTATCAGTGTGCAATGTTGAGATAATGACCTTATTAAGAAGGAAGGGTAATTTCTGGAGTAATGGTTTCTTGAAGGTAGGGTTTACCTGGAAAGGAAAATGATCTGGTCCACGGGCTGGTGCTGAGTTTATCTGTACCGTCCCAGTCTCCATTGCATCACTGATCAACATTGCTTTGTTGATGTCTCTAGTGAAGACACAGCCCTGCATATAAACCGAGTGTTATGATTAACCAATGAGAGAAAGATAAACCCTTTTCTACATGGTCAATTCCCAGCCCATATCTCATTTAACATAGCCTAATGCCCAGTGATGTTAGAACCAGTGGTCGAGTACTAGGACAAAATTAACATTAGCAGTTCCCTCCAATATTTTCATATAGTGACAGTATGGATGAAACGACAAGTTCCAGTATCAGGGATGGATTGAACTAGTGTTAAGAAGTTCGAACCCTGATATTTCAAATACATTTAAGCGGGGGAGATGGTTCATTGGCCATTCACCCTGTAGAAAAGTTGTATACATGTGGATATAAGCTGACAATGTGAACTTCAGAGGAAGAACTGAACCACAATGCACAGAAAATTATAAAGACGTATACCTGAAGTCCAAAATTGCTAGCATTGCAATGGTGGATTCCTTCTTCTACAGAACTAATCCTAATTACTGGCAAGACTGGTCCAAATGGTTCCTCCCATGCAATCCTCATATCAGGTCTAACATTATCTAACAACAAGGGCCAGATAAGGTTGCCCTCTCTTCTGTACTCTTGGCAAAATGTCACTCCCTTTTGTTTGGCATCCTTAACCAACCCTTCAATGTAATTGGCTGATGATTCTGACACCACTGGGGTGATATCACAGTCATCCTCGGGGGGGCCAACAGTCAGTTTTGCCACTCTGGCCTTCACTTTCTCAACCAAAGCATCAGCAACAGACTCCATCACCAAAACGACCTTAACAGCAGTGCATCTTTGACCACTGTCAAACATATTGGCACCAAGCATTTAAAAAGTAAGTCTTAGCAGTCAGCTATAAATTGGAGCAGAAAAAACTAGGCTCGGTTTGGTACTACAGAGAAGTAGATCGTGGGATAGGTTCTATAATGCTTCAAGCAACCTTTTATCTGAATATAGGAAACTTGACACAACACTGGAAGTTACATAGATTGCCAAAATGGAGAAGAATGATTTTCGTTAGGACTAGTAATCATTATTTCATACATTGGCCAAGTCTATTCAAGCAAAGCTCATCCCTTGTTATCAATTATCTTGAAAGTTGTAATAATCATTAACAGCATAATGATAAAACCACATTCCTTAGTTGTTCCTGACTATCCTTTCCACCATAGCAAATGGACAATTATAAAGTTGAAGGAGAAGCATTAACGGTCTCAAATGGGGCATCCCTCCTATAAATACTAGTGTCATAATATAATGCAAAATATAAAATGAATGTGATACATATGGATGGCTTATATCTAAAAAATGACTCATCGTGTTCCTGCAAACATAAGTCTCGATTAGTTTTCCCTTGTTATGTATAATAGATTTTAGTTCAGAAAGAAAATTCATTGTTCTTATGCTTAAGCAAGAAGAGCAGTGAGAATTTCATGGAAGTAATCCCCAACATTTTCCTCTTGACCTCTTGACAAATACAACATTAAAAAGGAGATTTATGGAAAATCCTTTCACCTGTAAGAAAAGCCTCCTTTTATTATGTTTGCTGCTACCAAATCTAGGTCAGCATCCTCAAGTACAATGCAGGCATCTTTTCCTCCCAGTTCCATCTGCAGAGGAACCATTCCTGCCTTTTTTGAAATTGCAACACCTGTGTCTCCACCAGTGAAGCTGATCAGAACAACAAAGCAAGTTAGGGTTGGCTAATCATATACCCTGTGAGGAAACGTGGAAGTCTAATTTAGTATGAAAGAAAGAGGAAGCGGGATTTACCTTATACAGTGCACCCCAGGATGCATAGTAAGGAAGTCGCCAATCTCAGAGCCTTTCCCAGTGACACAGCTTATAAGGCCCTTGGGAAAGCCAGCCAAGTGAAAGCAGTGCACCATATGAAGAGCAGCAACAGCACCCTGAAAGTAAGTTAAGGGTTCAAGATGATTATAAAAGGATGTTTAAAGAAACATACTCAAGAAATATATATCAATTCCATTACCGGGGGACTGTGGGGTCATCCTACAGAAGTGTAATATTCCTTTGAGTATTACATAGTAAACCACTAATTTTAAACAATCGCTGCTTGGATTCTCTCTTCAGTAGTGAGATTTATGTTTTCTTATGCGGTTACACCTTCTGGCCATGATATCAATTTCTGGTATGAAGTCCATTTAAAGGATCATGGAGTTTTCCTCCTTCAAATGCTCTAGGTTTATGTACTTTCCTTACACTTCCCATTAAGCTCAGAAACAATGATTGGAGGCGCATGTCTATGGAGATTACATGCGTCATGGTGAAGATTAAGCACATTATAAACTAACTAATTAGGTGAAGTACCTGAGTTGGAGGTTTGAGCACAATAGAGTTTCCAGCTATCAGTGCAGGAGCAATCTTTGAACAAGCAAGATTGACAGGATAGTTAAATGGCGGAATGGCTAAAACCACCCCAAGTGGAATCTGCAATACAAGGAAAATGTAATGTGTAAACCATGTCCAAAATCATAGGGATGAATATATATGCTCACACATCTATATCTTTGTGTGGGGTAGTGGGGTGGGAACTGGGAAGACACCATCAGCATCATGTAACTTGCCATTACTCAAGGATGTGTAATATGATGTAAGTTATATACCATCAACTTTGACAGCAAAGCCTCTACTCAGTTGTTCAGTACTTTCAATTAATCTTTTGTTTGGTTTTATACTAGTTCATCATTGACTCCACTCCCTTCTAAACACAAACATGATAATAGGCATCTGTAGCTAGATGAGTAAGCCAATCTGTTTCCAATCCTCCCATCTGCCCTCCTATTTACCTCGATCTACCTTCATAAGTAGATGACCAAGCAGTTCATGGCAAGACATCGTTCTGGCCCTTCTGGTTTGGATTTCACATGCTTGACAAATATATCTTAGCACATAAATCATAACCTACTCCACAAGATTGTCATGCTCAATTTACTGTCCTGCGTTTTTTTGTTTTGGTAGCATCTCAGCATTATCTGTCCTTTATTTGTCACCAAATGGTATTGTACTCAAGATCTTATCAGCATTTATGTTTCTGAAGTTATGATAAAATTTCAGACAGATCATGGGAAAAGTAAGGAAATTTTCAAAAAGAAAGTAGTCTATGATAATGCAGTAAAGACAGATTTTCATTTATTTTCCCATTTTCTTAGTGATCAAATCGTTCATAATTCATTTGGCATACTAATATGCAGAGACAATTCAAACTAATTAGCAATTTGTTGACTGCCACCATGCCCATATTGGTCTCTGACTCTCTTATCAGGACAATTAACTAATTTGAAATTGGATTGCGTATTAATAATAATAGGCAAGGTGATCTTGATAAAGATGAGGGATACCAGGTTGTAGAACTGATGACAGCATTTCCAAACAAAGTGATATCAGACAATAAGAATTTTCACATACAGTTTTAGAAGATTGCCTTTTAGATTGCTTTTAAAGATTGTCTTCTACTTATCCATTTCTTATGTCCAGCGCCTACTATCAGACAAAAGAACGCTACCAACAATAAATAACGTTATCAGGACCCATAACAATACATCCATAATGTTGTTCAAACAAAACTAGGATGGGCATTAACTGCAAATGCAAGGATACGTTCCAAGAATACTATCGCCAAAACACTCTAAAAAACCAATCTTTTGAGTTATCCTCGTAGGATACAAATTAATAAACATGCGTGGGTCAGTTTTAAGCTAAAGATTTGGTAAAGGTTTATTCACAGACATGTTCAAAAGCTTTACCGGATTTTGAAACAAGAAACAATAGTTTGACTCACACCACTAAACCAATGTAGTATTACCAATTTCTCTGTTCTCAACTTCTTTGTCCTCTATCATCTCGTTTTGACAAGGTGGTGTCTAAATAGGTCTGAACAAAATTCTTCATTTTTTAACAACAAAATAAGAAGTTTCATCAGGGAAAAGAGTGAGAAAGGTTACCTTAGAAGTCAAGCAGTACTTGGTTCTCTCATTTCCAGGAAAACTATCAGAAACTAAGAACTTTCCCTCTCCAAGAATCCTAACCCCCTCTTCAGCACAGTAAGAAACCAGGTCCCCAGACCTCACCACCTTCATCAAATCCAAAGATTTATATCCCTCCATAAAGTGACCGTTAAAACAGAAACTAAGAATGATTTTAATACCTCGGTCACTGAATCTTTCGCTGGTTTTGCGATTTCTTTTACAAGACACTCGGCAATTGGAGCTTTGTGCTCTTTGAGGATTGCAGCTGCCTTGTGAAGGAGTTCCGCTCTCTTCCAAAGAGGAGTCTTTGCCCAAGATTTCTGAGCAATTTTTGCCGTTTCCATGACCTTATTTACCTCTTCTTGTGTACAAGCTGTAGAAATAACACAAGAGTAGGCCATGAGAAGATAACCCCTCAGGATGTAAATCAAACAAGGATTAGAAGCTTTATCATTTTCCTATTGCTAAATGTTCAATACCAATTTATCAAGGATATTACATCATTTGAAAACCCAAGAAAATAAGAACTTATTCAATCGAACCAAATTGAACAATTTTGCTTTAGTTCTGCTTGGAGTTTAACTGGCTTTGAAGAACCAAATTCACTCACCCTTTTCTTTCCACCATCTTATGATTAACCACAGGGAGTGTAGTTGCAATGAGAATATTCCAGTCAAGATTCACGGAAGATGCTCAAGCTTATTGACATTTTCAATTTTAAAACCAAAACTAATTTATATCACTAACTTTTAAGCACCTAGTATGTGTGCTTAATTTAAACCATAGAACTTCAATATCTCAAATCTTCGGTGACCAATGATAAAAGAGACAACATCAGACATTCTATGTCAAATGAAAACTTCATCACCCAGATTCCTTGAAAACACCCAAAACTTAACAAACACACCCTAAGTTGAAACAAAGAAATATGAACCAAAAGATTTCCAAGCCCAAAACAAAGCAAGAAGATGGGAGAGAGTACGTAATATAAAATTGGTTACCTTGAACCTTAAACTGAGTCTTTCGCGTAGTCGGGTTGACGATAGCAACACTCTTTCCGGAAGAGGATCTTTTCCACTCTCCTTCAGTGTAGTACTTGTACACTTCTCCATCTAAAATCTCTGCAAACACTCCAGTCCCAGCCATTACTTGGTCAAAAACTCAGAAACGCAAAACAGACCCAGGAAGGGAAAAACTAAATTAAAACACCCTCTTCCACACACTAGAGAGTGAGAGATGTAATGAAGAGAGGGAGGGAGGAGTGTGGAAGTGAAGGGGAGGAGTGTCTTGTGCGGTTTGGTTTCGGTATTTGGCTAATGGTCTGGTGTAATAGATGTCGTTGATCATATATATAAGGAGAAGGTGAACCACTCCTTGTTCCAGTGGCGGGGGACCAGAGGAGCTAGAGAATAGGTTAGGTGGCTCAAAGCTTGCCAACTTCCTTATATCAGCTAGCCTCGTTTTCTCCATCTTATTATAGAAAAAATGCAGGGGAAAAAAAAAAAAAAAAAAGGAGAGAGAAAAATAAAAGAAGAAGAAGAAGAAGAAGAAGGAGGAAATGAAGATAATATTTTTAGGAAATCCATATAGAGATCTTCAAATCCTCAGTCCTTCTGGTTTAGTAGTTGTGTTTAAGATTTGAAGATCCCCACTCAGGAGCCGTAGCCCACCCGAATCCTTAATTACAGAAATAGTACGTACGGAAGTACACGAGAGGTGCTACTTACTTTTAAGATTATGCACCAGCATCAGTTTAGCTACAATAATATATTTTAAACAAAAAAAAAAAAAAATTATAACACTCTCACATCAGTTAAATTTTATATAATAAAAAATATTATTTATTTTAAGATTTTTCTTTATTATTATTAATTTAAAATATTATTATTTATTTTTAATCTGTTTTCTAATGCATATTATTAAAATTCATCAAATTTGCTTGATTTTCATTTTCATCATTTTCAAAAACAGAAACCTATACATCACAATCTATCAAACTAAATAAAATAAATTTCTTTAAATTACATAAAGCATAAATGCCTACAAATCAATGTTATGTCACTTAAGTAATATCACTACAAGAAAACTGATTGTTTATGGTCAATTATTCAAAATGAACTAATTTTTATTAAAATAATTTTTTTTTTTTACCGTAAATAATCATTCTCGTCACAAATACTTTCTTTTTTAGTGAATTAATTAATGCCGCATCGGCTATAGAGTTTGCATGGGATTTTTGCTTTGGAATTAATGATGTTGGTTGTTAAGTTTTTGGGTTGGAAGTAATTATAAGGGGGTTGGAGGTTGTCTTTAATTCATTTATTTTAAATTTAAAGTAGTCAAATTGATGAGCCTCTTATTGTTATGAAATGAAATGGATGAAAATGAAATACTTTAATTATGAAAATTCATTTGAAATAAATAAAATACTTTATATTTTACATTAAATAGATATTATAAATCTCAAGAAAAAAAAGGACAGAAATGTTGGTTAGTTTTGCTAGAACAGTGAAAAAATTGATGAGCCTCCATTTTGTTGTACTAGGTGTAGCTTTGCCCAAGGATGATAGAAACATAGGGGTACTGCTTGTTACCAAACTGTTTCAATCCAACAATTTTAGGCAAAATGTATGCCCAGTTATAAGAAGTTTAGGCAGGTATAGGAACTCTTCTTTCCATTAATGATTTGCTATGCATCAAGCTACAATCTTGACCATATTTGGTATGGGTATCTCAATTACATGTACTGTCTAAGAATTGTTAACCTCTCTCTAGACACTTTATCTTTTTATTTTTTTTTGTCCAGTGAGTCACTTTTTTCAAGGGATGTTGCACAAATCATTGTCCTATCTTTATATCCATACACTATACCAGCTATGATCACTTTCCATACAAGGCAGAGGATTGGATTGGATGATATGTCACATTGCCCCAACAATGAGTCGCACGCAGTCCCCCAGATCTAGTAGCTGAAAACCTAAAGCATGAGCAGCCCAAAAGTCAGAAAGGCGCTTTGCTTGGTGCAGGTTGAAGCAAGGGAGGGGTTGTTCAACATGGCATAGGAGCCACAGAGTCTCTCTTGGTTCATATTGCATCCTCGTCGATGGACCACGCCCTCGTATGCTTTCAATCACATGCCCCACTCCTCGTTTCTTGTTGGTGGATCACATCCATCATCCCCTGAAACCATTTCCCCCATTCGTGATCATCCCACCTAACCCAATAATTGTCTGACCACACTGGACTCTCAAGTTTTGTTTGATATTCTAAGAAATAATTACATTTGCAAGTCGTGGAGAATTTGAATTGTATAAGGAACATCGTTTACAAATTATATCTTATTTTATCAACAGTTTGAAGGGTGTCTAATCTACACTGCTGGCTTAAAAATAGAAAGACTATTTCAGCAAGAGTTCCAAGCAGTTTAAACAAATAACTTGAACTCAGAACAGTCCCAAATTGACTCATCCATACCTTCATTCCCTGAATCATAATATATTTCGGAGTAAATGAACTCAGATTGTCATAAGTTTTAATAAATATTTCGCTTCTAAACAGATGAATCGGTCTTAACATGGTTCCTAAAACGCTTCATTGAATCTCCATGTTCGTCCTTCTTCTCATATTTACCACTGCCCTATGAAAGAAATCTGAAACTACACCTTCACATGCTATGAAATTTTACCCTTCACATGCTTATGCAGAAACAATAGTTTAACTGACACTGACTGGGAATGGAGTCCCCAGGTAAACTCTAGGTAAACACCACACAGAAGAGAGGAATTATGTACAAAATAAACGTGGTCCCAACATTCTAATTAGCCAAAACATATATTTTCAGAGTCGTTTTGAAAACATGACATTTCAACACACTCCCAATTTCTTAGGCCCTCCTCAAATCTAAGAATTTTGCCACCACAAAAGAAATTAAAGATGTGAACAACAACAAACCAAGTCAAAGTGGAATCCATTGAGGATATCCGACACGAGAAAACTGATGATTACATGACCTACAGGTTATAGAATAGATAATTCTGGAAATTTGGAATAGCTATGTGCCACCTATAGGTAATTCTGACAATTGAAAAAGACAACTTGAGACAGCCCTCAAAAGTTGGACATAAAAACTGCAAAACTCAAACTGATAATCTCGTTGTTCACAATATCGAGTTTCATAAACCATTAAGACAGGAAATGCCTCAGCTACCTAAGGAACAGTCCTCAATGTGAAAAGAAAAGGGCCTCACTCTTCCAATATTTTTGAACCTAATGGGATTTCACATATTCCTGAATAACATTGTAACCCTCTGTCTGCTCTCCAAAATCCTGCAAGACAATTGAACAATTAGGTTTCAGAAGACTGTCTGTGAATGTCACTTTCCCTTAAGAATCAGAACTGTAAATAAAATCATGTCATTCAGTGGAATGGATGCGCCTTTTACCTTCACTACGACGCAGGAGCAACCAACCACCTTTCTTGCTTTTCCTTCAGAGTCAATTTTACACAGCTGCGTGCACAGATGAAACAAAACAATCAATCTAAAACGTGATAGCCAAACGAAAATTTGCATACCAAACAACCAAAAGTAGGAAAGTAAACTATGTGTATATGGTGCAATGACATTAATACGGCAATGCCTCTCTGGCAGGTGACTAGAATGCTTTGGATTAATAAGATCTACCATGAGTAAGTACATGGTGAATGGCAGATCACTAATTACATGATAAACAACATTCCAATCATCTGCCACAAACAAGATACATATACTAAAGAGCATAGAAGCAATGGAAGTGGAACTAAAGACACGAGAAACATTAGGGAAATGATGGACCAATTAGGCCAAAGAAAATTTTTTAATCAGTAATAAATGTTTATTTATAGCAATAACAGCAACTCAAGTACATAGGGAGTATATAGGAAGCTAGGCAAAAGTCATTGTTCAGATAAAAATCATGGCCTATCTACTTGTAAGTGTCTAACGCACTAATTTACTTCCCAAGTATAATAAATAATGATATAATGGAATGTGTGTGTGCGGGTGCGCGCCCGGGTGTGTGTGTGTGTGTGTGTGTGTGAGAGAGAGAGAGAGAGAGAGAGAGAGAGAGAGAGATCAATTGATCCACATGATAAGAATTATAATAGTTCCCGTGTCCTGCAAATTTTCACTACTTATACATGATGGCAAATGGTAACAATAATGATAATATTTGAAAGGAAATTCATTCCCAGGAACATAACAGCTAACTAAACAATTAAATTTCACTTACACCGGCCCATTCGCCGAGAGTTTTAGCACTAGGTACTGTCATTAGTTTGACATTGTGATCAGCACAAAGTGCCTTCACCAGTTTAAAGTAATCTGGCTGATCACAATCGTCGGCTAGCACACAGAGCTGTGCAGTATGCTTTTCAATCACCTTGGCACCTTCGTGGAGTCCTCTTGCAAGCCCACTATGAGCAAGTGACTTCCTCAGCACAAGCTGCAAGGCAGTCATGATATCCATGGTTTCACCCAGAGGTGCAGCCGTAGTCTCAGTTGCAACAGAACCTTCTTCTCTACAATAGCCATAAATGGAAAAAAAAAAAAAAGTGAACTAGAAATCCACCGACACAAAGAGATGAAGAGCACTTTTATGATTAAACACAATTCTTTAAATAAAGCATAACAAAAATTAATTGCCAGTAAACCATGGATTTCAGCATAGAGGATCAAGTACTTGATGTCCTTAAGAACCAAAAACTTTAATCCAAATCCTCAAGTGCATGCTTCAAGGAGTTTTAGCATTTCATTGCCAGATAATGAGGGTTTTATTGGTGTGAGAAAATCTACATGCCAGGTATAAAGACGATCGAAACAAATAAAGGTACTGTATACTGCTATTCCATTCATATTTACCCTATGAGTTGGAGTGGTAGAGTTTTGTCCCTGGCTTTTCCTACAGGTAAGCCTTTGTCTCTAGCTATATATATAAAAAAAATCTCCAGCTATATATGGATAAAAACTCTTATTACGACAAGGATTTAAACTAATCTACCGCATGCAAAACCCAGTCTATGACCCAAAATCTCACATCCCATAACATGCGTGACCGAAAATAGCTCTAACTCAGTCGCACATATTTAAAGCGTCCAAAAAATCAGAAGAAAAATCATATTTATAAGACAGTGTGTATAGCATACATGGTAAAGTATTTATATGACATAATTTGATTTAGAACACAAATTTTAAAATTTGAATCTTATAAATCAAATCTTACCATTTAAACGATGTGGATGGTGTGATCTACATACCAACTTGAAAAGATAATCACTCAAACCAGAATTAATTTACATAAAACACAAATGTAGCATCAAAATAGTCAACAGGAGCAAGAAACTAAAGCGACAAGAGATTTTATCTCCTCATTTCCAAATGGAAGAGGACGGCAAAAAATCTACCACCAATTCATCCAGCCAGAAATGAAGTAGGGACATCACTAATGCCGAATTATTGGGATTTCTAAACTAATCTACAGAGTGTGTAACTTCTATGAAAAACAAGCACTAAAGCAAACAGAAGTCAGTATATTTATTTTAACATTATAATTAAGAGGACAGCAAGGAAATGGAGCGTTAAAATTCACATACCCCGACATTTCCGGTTGATGGGCGGATAAGATGTCACTTCCTGGTGCCAAAAGGAATAACCAAAATGCCAAACAAATTGTAAGGGATTCAAACACAAAATCTGTCAACTATAATCCTTAACATGCAAGCTAAGGCTGAAGTCCAACTCGACATTACTAACTAATCAGATTTGGGTAACACAACTTCATATCAAGGATGCTAAACATGCTAAAAAGAGGTACTTAAACCCCAGAGACCTGCAAATAAATAAAACAAAAACATGCCTTTTTTAATTTTCTTTTAGTTTTCCACGAGTACCCTCGCCAACCAAACATAAAATCCGAAAACTGAAACCGTGATGATAAAACAAAAAGGGGAACCAACTCAGTAAATGACTGGAGAATAAAAATGGATAAGAGGAAAAGGAAATGGCTGACCTTGAAGATGGTCTTTTGCAGATCTGCACTGAAATCCGGACGTTTGAGAGGTGATTATATAGGTCAAAGATGAACATATATCAAACCCTGGCGAATGCAATTTTTACTAAACCGCCCTTCTTATTTTACAATAATAATTATAATTATTAATAATTAAATATGAATATATGTTGTATTTAAAAAAAAAAAATATCCTTCCAAACCCTAACTTTAACCCTAACCCCAGCCCTCACTCTCCACCATCTCAAGCTCTCCGTTAAGGACATGTCTCACTTCCAATCTTCTACTGTGCAGCTGATCTTTGTTGATGAAATTCGAGGATACTCCTCCTGCAAACACTCCGATATTTAAGTCAGTTAAGTGGTAATTGTATTCGAGTTATCTTTAATTATCAAATATTACCTATGTATATAGGCTCGTTTACTGTACTTATCTCATTCATGATTAATCGGAATGGATCACCACTTAGGATTTTGAATAATCGGGTCACTTCCTGCTGTTTTTATCTTCTGTTAAAGGTGGCACCATGCACATCCCTCTTCAAACTCTTCCTAATTATCTCTCTATGACTTCTGGGCCCATGCTCTGGGCCTCTTGGTTTTTATTGTGCTATGGGCCTTCTTATACGTCCCAGGGCCCTTTGGTTGAGATGGTCTCTCCACTCTCTATCATTTTCAAATCCCTATCCTCTTCCTTCTACTTCACCCTCAATAGCAAGGTCCTCCCAGACTCCACCCCACCTAATAATCCCTGAATATCCCCTCTCTCCACTCTGGTTTTGCGTCTCAAACTACCCGGCGATGGTGGTGACGGTAGTGCCACTGGTGTCGAGTCCCACGACTACTATCTCAACATGTATGGCGAGAGAAAGCTCGATAAGGTTGACCCCAACAAGCAGAGGCTATCAAAGTGGTTGAATTGCACGCTCTCCAACGAGCCCTTGAGGGAACCCTGTGTTATTAAAAAGCTCGGTAGCGTGTTCAACAAGGAAGCGCTTGTGGAGGCTCTTTTGGGTAAGAAATTGCCTAAAAAATTCGGGCATTTTAAAGGCTTAAAGGATATGATTAACGTTAGGTTTTCTTTGGTTCCCGGGGCAGTAGAATTGGATGCAAATGTCGGCAGCGGGACACAGTTTTAGTGCCCAATCACGGGGCTCGAGTTTAATGGAAAGAATAAGTTTTTGGCTTTGAGAACTTGTGGACATGTTTTGAGTGCAAATGCTTTGAAAGAAGTGAAGTTCTCGGTGTGCCTTGTGTGTCACAAGGAGTTTCAGGAATCTGATAAGATAGTAATTAATGGAAGTGAGGAGGAGGTGGCGGTGTTGAGGGAGAGGATGATAAATGAGAAGATGAAGGTGAGGGAGAAGAACGGGAAGGTGAGGGAGAAGAATGGGAAGAAAGTGAAGAATGGGGAAGTGGTGGCAAATGGCTAGGAGGATATGCGGTGGGAGATGTCACGGTTAAGTGGTATGAAGCATGGGATTGATACGAAAGCGATGGAGAAGTTGGTTTCCGGTAAAGCGGAGCAAAATGGGGCCAATGGTGGGGTTGGTATGAATGGGGCAGTGAAGCGGTATAAGGCAACGAATATGGCCCCAGCAAACACTACCAAGGAAGTGTACGCTTCGATATTCACATCCTCTAAGAAGTCGACTTTTAAGGAAACTTATACTTGCAGATCTCTACCACTTGGTAGAAACTTATGTTTGGTGGAATAGACAATGAAGTATAATGTTGTCTCCCGTTTTAAGGTATCTTCACTGTTGTTTTTAGCTCTTGTAGTAATCAGACTTCATCATAAATGGAATACATAGCTTTGTTGATGTTGCTTTTGTATCCTTGTTGTCAATAATCAATATCCCAGTTGGTTAGTTGTTGCATAATAACATTGTTCAATGGCTTAGAAAAACAAAAACAAAAACAAAAACAAAAACATTGTTCAATGGCCTTTGCAATACCGGATTTCTTTTTGTGTTCTTGAGTGATTGGTGGGAACCCTAGTTTGAAATTATTTTCACATATTATTGGAATCAAATTCGGAAGAAGTAAAATAGAGGAGTTACCCAAAATTAGGATACATGCCAAAGAAGATTGAATTTACTGACAATAGTCTGACATGGTTGACAAAGTAAGGATTATATATGCACATGTAAGGGCTGAACTAAGATTTGGTGGGGAGTATGTGTTAGCATGTTGTTACCAAACTCCGCACTCTCTAAATATATATTAATCTCCGAAATATCCACTTCTTTCTTTTTAGAAAAAAGAATCAATTGTTCTTGACTTATTTATATTTTTCTAAACTTTAAGAAAAATTTATAGATTAAGAATAAACCTGAAAAGTACTTAATGATATAACAGTCATTAGATTTTTATAGTATAATTTGTATAATTGTATTACTATTAATAAGTGGAAAAAAACATGTTAATAACTAATAAATTCTTCACAAAAGGATATAAATTCTTCATACTCTCTCTCTCTATCTCTCTAGAACCTTCTCATCAATCAGATAAATCTACCTCCTCCCATATGTAATAATCTTCCAAAATTTTTTTAACTATTAGATAAACTTTCTTGAAGCTTCTAGCTAGTTAACTAACTTAATATGTGGTTAAAAACATCTCAAAGGTTGTAAAATGAAGATTATATACAAGTGATAGGCAAGAATCTCAATGAAGTCTAGAATGATCTAGATGAGAAAAAAAATAAAAACTCATGTAATTATGTAAGCTCGGAAAGATAAGAAATACTTATATAATATCATTGATATAAAACTAAACAAACCACACAGTACACACCAAAGGCAAATAAAGAGAGATGGAGATCAAATATTTTACCCTTTCTACTTTTCGTGTCTAAGGTGTTGGGATAGATTTTCGAGTTTTGTGGATTTTTTTCTTAGGTTCTGCTTGGCCGCTGAGATTTCTCATATGAGAATTTTGAGTTTTAAGATTAAATATTAAAATATTTTATTTTAATATTATTATTATTTTAAAATTTGAAAAAATTAAGAAAAAGTTAAATTGTTTATTATATTTTGTATGAGAATTTGGGAAAGTTGTAAAGATTAGATGAGAATTTTGTGTTTGACATGAGAAATTTTGATGGCTAAACAGTACCTTATTTTACTTCATCTCAATCTCAAATCTAAAAAGAGAATTGTTTCTGTTCTCTATCAAATTTGTGCGGTCTAGTAAAAAGAATGACATTTGGCTGCGTACAAGGCATAGAGGTCGTCAGGTAGGCTTTTTAGCATATTGTGTCAGTACTACAGTCTCAAGATGTATCAGTGATACTCTCAAACTTGTTTGGTTGTATCAGTGCTACCCTCTTAAGCTCAAATGGCAAAAGCTGAAAGTAGAAAGCATATTGTGTCATGTGTGAGTTAAACTTTTTAGTATGTCAAATCAAGACTATTATATTAATGGACTTAAGAATATTTGAGTGATTCACCGTGTGCTTGAGTTTTGGGGGCCAATCTTAAATATTTTAAGAATATTTAAACTTAAAATTGTAATTATACAATATATAAGATTAATTTTTAAAACTTTGGGGACCACCCCCCAATCTTGTGTTCTGCCCTGTGTATGTATGTCTATGTGCGCACTTGATCTTGTAAATCCACTTGCAGGCAAGGAGACTAGTCTTATTCTTTTTTCCTTGGGCATTGATTTCTTCCTGCATAGCATCTCTCCAGCAAAAATGATAGAAGACTTCAGCAAATGATTAAGGTTCATGGGAGGATTGAGCTGACATGAGCTAAGCTCGATGTTTTGGCGAAAACTATTCATGATATAAGAGAACAATAATCCAAGCTCAAGCTCAAAGGGAAAAAAGCATGATTTCAAACCTTATACCAAGAGAAAGATTCCAAATAAGTACAAAGAAGACATCGAAAGAAGTGGATTTCGAATCAGCATACACAAAGCGAAGAGTGGAAAGGTGTTTTGTACCTCACTTTGCTAAGCAGTGATAACTGTAATTATGCATATCATACAATATTAGTATTAATATAACTGCATCTTAAACCAAGCAGTCATTTTTGCTAATCCATATATTGGAATTAATTTGGTTGGCCCTTTCTCGCTATTGTACATGAGGGTAGTAGCAAGTCTTGGATCCTGGTTTTTAGATTGAAGTTTTAAGTTTTACCTAGTCTTGTTGAGGTACTCGTTTTGTGGCTTTGGGGATACGAAAATTATTTAATGGAAGATGGTTGATGTTGATTTCCTTTTGAAGTTATCTTATTTGCTTCTGTCAAGGGATTGATTAGGATTAATGAAGGTTGTTGCCTAGGCTCTTTATGAGCTTCAACTTCAATGAAGATGTAACCTGTATTTCATTACTGATTGAGTAAATATTCTAAAGATGAAGGTGCCTGAGATTTGTAAGTTTGGTCATCATGTTACAACAGTGTTGTTGATGGAAATGAGTTGTTATTCTATGTCATGGCAATGTTCATCCTCCAAATCAGATGGATCTAGAATATATTCAGATGAATGGAAAACAGGTAGAGAAGATCCATCAAGTTTGTAACTTTCTTTTCTACCAATACGAACATTGCTAGCCTTTTAAACTATCATCTCATCTACATTCTGTGAAGTTCTTTATGGAGTGAATCTTTTTAGAAGAGCTGTTATAACTATGATAATGGCTGGTTTTAGTCAAATTTAGAATGAAACCAAGGGTTTAAAATATCTTACCATATGAATTAGAACTGTAAACTACATTTTCAAACAAGATATTGATCCTCATATGAACACCACATACTGAAATATCTTTACCATGTTCATGCAAATCCCACGAAAAAGGGCCCCATAATATTTGTATCATACCATATTCTGATGAGAAATGATAGTTGCAATTGCGAATGTGTAAGTATCGGACAATCATTTTTTTAAAAAAATGAATAAATATGAGATCCATATGAAAAAAAATTACTTTTTTAATAGTGGATCCCACTTTTTTTAAAGCGACTGCATAGCATTTGCCTATTCCACGACTGTATATAGCATTATTCTATTTCGATACAATGCTCATGCAAATTCCACAGAAGATTTTATATATATCAAATTATCAATAGAGATCAAACTAATTAATTTGATGATGAATCCAAATTTTATAATTCTTCCTCGTCATTCTGAAAATGTAAAGAACAAGTTTCAAGCCTAAATTAAAATATTAAACCTTGTCTTCTAATATTACGCTATGATTGGTTGATTCCAACCTTATTAAAAAGATTAAAATTTAGTATTTTTTTTCTTCATGTTTAAGAAATCGGTTGATGCTATGAAGAGTCATTCATGTAAATTTTATATACGTGATATCTCCCTTTTTAGTGAATAGTGAGGGAAGGATTATTGCTAGAACTTGATGTTCTGTAACAAAAAAGACAAGAATAATATAGAATTTTCTCTATTTCACCTTAAATTGATTGTATTAATTTAGTACAAAATATTAAGTGACTAACTATATTACTTAACTATTTAATTTTTCTTTAAAATATAATGACTAGATGGGAATGATACACCACTCTAAATTGAGAATTAACTTTAAACCACTTTAAACTGTGGGCAGAAACCTGAGATAGCTGTGCACTTAGTTTGGAAGTGTATTTCAACTAAGGATGTATGAGGCAGACTATATTGTTTAATCAGAATTCAAAAACTCAAGTCTAAAAAAAAGGTCTTAAGGATATTCTGAAGGATTTGTTTGAGTTGCTTGATAAGAAGGAAGTGGAAGAATTCTTAGACATTTCCTGGAAGATTCGGGCTAGAAGAAATGGCTATGTTTTTAAAAGACCTTTTACTCATCCAAATCAGCTTGTGCAATACTCACTGCTTCTTCTGCAAAATTTCCAACTGACTAATAGTAGATCTGAACACTCAACAGCAACTCACAAACCAGTTGTCCATTCCTATCAGACTTCTCCTCATAATGTCTACGAGCTTAATTGAGATGCAGCGGTGGATAAGACTCAGGCCTAGTTTGTTACCAAATACCAAATTACCACATCTCATCTCATCTAATTATTACAACTTTTCTAAATTTTCATATAAAATATAATAAACAATTCAACTTTTTCAAATTTTAAAACAAAATTAATATTAAAAAATTATATTATAATAATATTTTATTTAACTTTCAACAAAACATCTCATCTGAAATGTGTAACCAAACTAGGCCTTATTGTAAGACTAGAATTGGAACAATCATTCGAAATTGGGAAGGTTATGTTCTTGGCACTTAAAGGATGAATACTGAGCTATATCTTAATCCACTACTAGCTGAGGCACATGCAGCCCTACTTGTTGTTATTTTCTGTAAGGATTTGGAGCTAAAGCAGGTCATTTTGGAAGGTGATTCTTTTCAAGTAGTTGAAAGGATACAGAAGCAACAAGTAGATGACACTTTCTATGATATGTTTATAGCATAAATTGTTGAGAATCTTTTTTTTTTTTTTTTTTTTTTTTTAAGCAATGGTCAGTGAATCATATAGGGAGGGATTGCTTTAAGCAAAGATGCTTTGGGGGACCTTGATGTTGATCTAGAACAGATTCCTCAAAGGAAGTCTTCTCTCCTCGTTTCACTCTCTGAAAAAGAGGAGGTGAATGTGTGTGAGTGAGTGGCAGGCACGAGGTGTCAGAGGGCGGTTATAACGGTAAAAGAAGGAGGAATTCTTAGCGAAAGGGAATCAAGGAGAATATTTGTGGAGGTTGGCAGTCGTGTGAAGGTGGTGGTACAGAGTAATAGCAAGGAAAAAAGAAGGAATTGGAGGAAAATTTGAGGAAGTTTCGACTGACAGAAGGGGAGGCAACTGACATTATCTTCGATGAAGAAGAAGATGAGGAACTGAAATATAAGGAGGGTAGAAGTATAGTGGGGAAGGTATGCTCGACGAGAATAATTGGTAAGGAGGTGTTGAGTTCTACGCTAGCTAAAGTTTGGAGAATAAGCAAGGCAGCAAAGTTTTTAGAGGTATGTCCCAATACTTTTGTCATTACGTTTGAAACAGTGGCTGATAAGGAGAGGGTTTAGGAGGGGAGACCGTGGTTATTTGATAATTGGTTACTAGCGATGATGAATTTTGATGGTTTTACCCCACCTCAGAGGATGGTATTTGATTTGGAGAGTTTTTGAGTAAGAATGCATAATTTACCCTTAGCTTGTATAAATAAAGGTCGAGGTGAACAAATAGGTGGGACTATGGGTCAAGTGGAAATGGTGGATATACTGGAAGATGGGAGTGGGTGGGGAATATTTCTAAGAGTTCAAATAAGGATGACTTTTATGGAGCCTATACCGAGGGGAAGAACAATCAAGGTCAAAGGGGAAAAGTATATGGGTGCCTTTTAGCTATGAAAAGCTGCCGAAGATTTGTTTTAAGTGTGGTTGCATAATGCATGGGGAGGAAGGTTGTGATAAGATGGAAGGGAGTGATCAAGGGGAGGAGCAGTTTGGGGCTTGGTTGAGAGCTAGTCAAGGGTTGAGAGGGAGAATCTATAATCAGAATCCGAATGAAGAGAAGGAGAAGCTATAATCAGAATCCGAATGAAGAGAGGGAGGATAGGGCTAAAAAAATAAGGGAGAAAGGGGGAGGAAAGTCTGAGAGGGTCTCTGGAAAGTTTGGCTGAGGGTAGTGTAATCAATAATAGAGGGAGTCAAGAGGTGAAGGAAGTGCAAGAAAATAAGAGAGATGAAACAGAATGGGGATTAGAGGAGAGGGAGCTTTCAGTGCAGAATTTGGGAACAAATGAGGAGGGGAGTGAAACTAACAATGATATGGGAATAGTCGAGTTAGAATGTTAGGCTTCTCTTGTTATAGAGGTGGATGGAGACGTAGGAAGGGAAGAAGAGAATGAGCAGGCAAGGAATATGGGGGAGGAAGCAGGGAAACCATGTGGTAGCATAATAGAAATTAAGAAAAATAAGAGAGGGACGTGGAAGAGAAGGGCAAGAGCAAAGGGGTGTAGAGAGGGAGAGGAGGGATGGATAGTAAGTAGAAATAAAAGGAGTTTGGATGTTAAGGAGGGATAAAATCAATCAGAAAAAGGAAAAAGAGCCAGAAGTGAGGTAGGGGTGCTAGGTTTGGAAATCTCAAATGCAGTGGCGGTAGCTGGAAATCAGCCCGGTCAATCATCATGAAAATTTTAAGTTGGAATTGCTGAGGGTTGGGGAACCCTCAGACAGTTCAAGATCTATGCAGTCTAGCAGAGAAGAATAAACCCAATGTAATGTTCATTATGGAAACTAAGAGTGGAGGGGACAAGTTTGAAAGGCTGAGAAGAAGGCTTAAGTGTGTTGGCTGCTTCATTGTGAACTCAATAATAGGTAGAGGGGGTGGTTTATTATTACTCTAGGATGATAAGGTGAATGTAGAAATTGAGAATTATTCACAAATGTGTATTAATGCCTGGGTTTGAGATGAAGAGACACAAGAGAAGTGGTTGTTTACTGGGTTGTATGGGCAACCTGAGGTTGGAAAAAGGAAGGAAGCTTGGAATCTTCTAACATCACTGAAACCAGAAGATACAAGGGGGTGATGCCTAGTGGGGGACTTCAATGAAATACTTACAAATGATTTTTTAATGGAGGATTTCAGAGAAGTCGTATCAAGAAGTAACCTGCATGATTTGGGGTGGAAGGGAAATAAATTTACATGGAGTAACATGTATGAGGATGAAACATTTACTAAAGATAAATTAGATCGAGCAGTTGCAAATGCAGATTGGTTGGAGGTCTATAATGAGGGGTGGGTGGATGTTTTACCTGCAAGAACTTCAAATCACAAGTCTCTTTTGGTTCATGTGTTGAAAGGAAGGAGGAGGTGTTGGGTTAAAAACCAAGACTTCAAGTATGAAGCAAGCTGGGCTCTAGAGGAGGAATGTGAAGATGTGGTTAGGGGGGATGGAAAAAGAATGAATGTGGCATGAATCCTCTGGAAAAAGTTGAAGAATTGTTGAATGACAGCAAGAAGGCTTTGCTGAGGTGGAATAGATAGAAGAAGAGGGGGAGAAAGGGATGTTGAGGAAAAAATAGCACAATTACAATAGTTACAGGCTGATGAAAGTTAGCAGAATGTCACTGAGATAAGAAAAGTAAAAGATGAGCTGAGTATACTATTGGAGAAGGAGGACATTAGGTGGAGACAGAGGGCCAAGGTTAATTGGTACAAGCTTGGGGATAAAAATATAAAATATTTTCATGTATGTGCAAATATAAGAAGGAAGAAAAACACAATAAGGTAGGTTATCAATGAGCATAACAGAGTGGTTAGGGAGAGTAGGAAGATTGAAAGAACTTCCAGTCATTATTTCGAGGGGCTGTTTAGCTCTACTAACCCTTCTAATGCAAACTTGGCAGACTGTTTGAGTGGCATGGAGCCAAGGGTGACAAGGGAAATGAATGGGATGCTACTAAAGAATTTTTCCAGAATAAAGATAGAAGTGGCTATGCGACAAATATCCCCTTTGAAGTCACCTGGACCAGACGGATTTGTTGCTTGCTTCTACCAGAATCATTAGAATCAAGTAGCAGATGAGATCTGTGATGCTGTTTTGTCAGTGCTCAATGGTAATACTTGGAATCCCTCTCTCAACTATATGTTTATAGTGTTGATACCTAAGGTTAAAGAGCCTAAATTGGCGAGTCATTATAGGCCAATTAGTTTGTGTAATATTTTGTACAAACTAATTTAAAAAACAATTATCAACATATTTAAAAAAGTTTTGTCTGAGATTATAGCCCCTACACAGTGTGCTTTTTTACCTGAAAGACTTATCTCAGATAACATTATGATAGCCTATGAGTTTATTCATTCCATGAAAAATAGAAAGAAGGGAAAAGAAGGAACATAGCAGTTAAACTAGACATTTCAAAAGCCTATGATCATATTGAGTGGGCGTTTTTGGAGGCTGTTAAGAAAAAACTTGGGTTCTGTGAGAGGTGGATTAATCTCATAATGAAGTGTGTTATCTCTTTAACCTATTTGGTTATAATTAATGGGCAGCCTGGTGAGAGGATCAGACCATCAAAGGGCTTAAGATAAGGTGCCTCTCTATCACCCTACATTTTCATTTTATGTGTTGAAGGGCTCAGTTGTCTGCTTGACCAATTTGTTAGAATGGGGAGTATAAGAGGGGTACAAGTGTCACGGGGTGGTTACTCTATAAACCATTTATTATTTGCAGATGATTGCATACTGTTTGGTAGAGCTTCTATTGAAGAATGGCATAAGAGGCAAGGGATTCTAAAGGTGTACGAAAAGGCATCTGGGTAGTTTCTGAATAAAGAAAAAACTTATATATTTTTCAGTACCAATACCCCTTTGGTGGTGAAGAATAGCATCCTTTCAGCAGGTGACTCAGTAGCTTGTGGTAGTTACGAGAGGTATCTTGGTCTCTCTACAGTAGTAGGAAGATCAAAGTTCAACACCTTTAGAGTATTAAAAGAAAAAATATGGCATAGGATATCGAGTTGGAAGAATAACTTCTAGTCACAAGCAGGCAAAGAAATGATGATCAAAGCTGTGCTGCAGGCAATGCCCACATACACTATGAGTGTATTTAAGCTACCCATCAGACTATGTAATGACATTAATAGTATGTTTTTGAAGTTCTGGTGGAAGAAGCATCAAAAGGAAGGGGGAATTCAGTGAAGAAAGTGGGAAAAGATGGCTAGATAGAAAGGGAAGGGAGGTTTGGGATTAAGGGATTTGGGATGCTTCAATTTAGCTTTACTAGGTAAGCAAGGTTGGAGGCTCATTCAGTTCCCTAATTCTATGGTTTCAATAATATACAGAGAAAAATATTTTAAGCACTCTAATTTTCTGGATGTTAAGCTTGGCACTAAACCCTCTTTGATTTGGAGAAGCATTTGGGGGGCAAGGGACTTGATCAAGGAAAGGATGAGATGGAGGGTGGGGGGTGGAAAAAAGATAAACATTTTGGGGTCATAAATGGTTGAGTACTCCTACTTCTTACTCAGTCCAGTCACCAGTTTCTATTCTCAGAATAGATTCTAAAGTAGAAGAGTTATTGGGATAGAGAAAAGAAGAATGGAATGAAGATAAGGTAAAGACTATTTTTGAGGAAGAAGAAGCAAGGTAGATTCTAAGCATTCCTCTTAGCAAAGGCAAGGCTGAAGATAAGAAAATATAGAGGCCATCAAAGAAGGGAAACTTTAATGTGAGAAGTACCTATTTCTTGCAGCTTGATAGAAGAAGAAGAGGGTTAGGGGAAACATCCAAGGAGAGGGGAGCAGATATTAGATGGCGGAGGATATGGGAGCTTGAAGTGCCCAACATGGTTAAGATTTTTCTGTGGAAGGCAGCTGATGAATTGCTTCCTACAAGAAAAAACCTGTACCAGAAGAAGATAGTGGAGGACCCTTACTGTCTTATATGTCTTAGAGAGGAAGAATCATTTTGCATGTGCTTTGAGAATGTCAAGCAGCAAATGAGGTATGGGCTAATAGTTTAAGTGGTTTACACAAGTAGAAAAGGGATGGAAGGGAGTTTATGGCGTTATGGGAAAAACTGGTAGAGGATCTTGATTAAGATAAGCCAGAAGAAGTGGCTGTCTGAATTAAGAAAGTTTGGTTGAGAAGGAATACATTTGTTTTTGAGAACAGAGTCAGTTGCCCACGAAGATTGTTAGTATTAGCATCTGAATCTCTAGTGGAATTCAAGCAGGCAAACAAAAGGCAAGGGGTAGAACTTCAGCTGGTATCTAGAATAGACAATTTGGCAGCATGGGTTAAACCTGCTGCAGAGTTTGTTAAGGTAAATTGGGACGCCTCTTTTGATATTAAGATGAGGAAGATGGGGATGGGGGTGATTATGAGAGATGAGAATGGAGATGCATTACTTGCAGTTTGTGACAGCAGAAGGTATGTCCAGTCGGCAGAAGTAGCAGAATACCTTGCTCTTTTGAAGGTAATGCAGGTGTGCAGTGAGCTCAATGTGCATAAAGTTATCTTCAAAGGAAATGCAAAGGCAACCATAGAGGTGGTGAAAAAGAGAATTTGTTTACTATAGGTCACTTAATTGAAGATATTAGGAAAGTTTTGATAAATAGACAAAACTAGAGTTTACAATTTGACTTTAGAGAAAAGAACACGGTAGCACATATTTTGACAAAGGTTGCCTTAAGATTTGATGAGGAAAAAGTATGTGTAGAAGAGGTTCCAGCTTGTATAGCACATAGTCTAGAACAAGATAGGCATTGTATTCAATGATTCTATTAATAAAAGTTTTGACTCTTGAGGTTTATTTCAAGAAAAGAAAAAAGAAAAAAGAAAAAGAGATTCCTCAATATATTCACTCATTTTGTTGATGCTTATAAATAAAATTCTGGTTCTCTCTCTCTCAAAAAAAGAAGAAGCACCCGAATAGAATTTTTGATAATTAAGTAATAAATTCAAGAAAATATTTCTAGAAAATAGAGTTCATAAACTAGTATAGTAAATAATATTACGGGAAATGAAAATGTTATGTGCCAACTCCCATATTTCTATTTTTATTGATTTGGTTATGCTTTCAGTATAGAAATAGGGCTGATTCTTGCTCCAAGCAACCATCGATGATATTGATCACTCTCACTGCATCTTTCTTTCTTATCGTAAAAATAATTTTTCATGCTAAGTTGGTGAGATATTTTGTGAGATATTTTTATAAATTAAATATCTACCTTCATAAATAAATTGTATTACATTCGCTTATGCTAATAATTTTGTTGCAAAGAGAAAGAGGCCATTTCCATTAAAAAATACTCGTAACTTATTTCATCATTATAATTTTATCAAATTTTTATATAAAATATAATAAATAATTTAATATTTTTAAATTTTAAAATAATAATAATATTAAAAAATAATATTTTAATAATATTTTATTCAACTTTAATTTAAAATTATTTTATCTCATCTCATTATCCAAACAACTTTAAAAGACTAGAGAGTCAAATAATTTTTTTCTTTTTTTGGAAATTCTAGTCTTTTTAAATTATTTATATAATGTAGTTCAAGAATTAGTCAAAAAGTAAATTTTATTAAAAATAATATTAATTTAAATTTTAAATATAAATAAATCAATATTAATATATAAATTAATACATAATTGTATATAACAAAACCTTATATCTATTTAGAAGTTTTACTAACAAAGTCACAAAACACGGACGCAAACATTAAACGCCGTACTAGCATTGGGACACATTCCTTGGCTCGCCCACTCGCCTCCCAAACCTCAAAACCCTTCCCAAAACTCTCCGTCTCTCTAATGGAAGACGACGATGAGTTTGGAGATCTGTATACGGACGTGCTCCTACCTTTTGCTTCGACACAACCATCATCATCGTCATCCGCGGCTCCGCAGCCTCGCCAGGCGTCTCATTCCCCACCACCTCTCCACCATCCGATTCACCTCAACCTCCGTAGCGACGGCAACGAGATCCTCTACGGGGCTCCCCGCTCCAATTCCGCTGCTCCCAATCTTCCCTCCGATCAAACCCTAGCTCCCCGCCCTGCGGATCCCACTCCCATACTCGAGCCCCCCGCCGGGACTGATTCGGCTCAGAATTTGAAGGCTGGCGACGTGAGGGAAGATGATTTAGCTACTGGGTCAAGGGTTTTGGATAAAGGAGATGCTGGATTGCCGAAAAGGGATCCTCCGGAGGATTTGAACTATGCTGGGGACACAGCTGGGGATTTGATGGAAAAGGACATAAATTTCGATATCGAGGAGGGTAATACTGGAATTTACGATGCGGGTTCCGAGCCGATCATTCCGGGACTCTCCGGCTCGCCGGCGGCTAATCTTGAAGCTTCTAGGGGAGACGACGTGGTTGCCGATAATGATTGGGACAGTGATAGCGAGGACGATTTGCAGATAGTGTTGAATGATAACAACCATGGGCCCATGGCAATGGAGAGAGGAGGAGTCGTCGGTGACGATGATGATGATGATGAAGATGGGGACCCGCTGGTTATTGTGGCGGACGGGGAGCTGAATCAGGATATGGAGGCACAGGAATGGGGCGACGATTCCGTGCAGACGGCAGCGGCGGATGGAGAGAGGAAGGAGACAGGCGAGGTGGGAAAAGTTAGTGGTGGGGGCGGTGCCGTCATAGCCCCAAAAATTGGATATAGCAATCATGGATACCATCCATTTCATTCTCAGTTTAAGGTCAGTTGCTAAATGTTGTTGCCGGAAATAGTGAAATGCTGTGTACATGGGATTTACTGTATTTTCCCATTAATTGATGGGAAATAGAGTTTGTTGTGGCTTGTAATTATTGTAAGCTGTGAATTGTTGGGAAAATTTATGCCTTGGATTTGGATTTGCGTTATGGCAATAAGTTTCGTATATGTTGTGTTGTAAAAAGGTAGAAAGAAGTGAGCCCTTAAAAATTGTATTCTTCAGGCTTTGAATAATGGAAATGCAAATTATATGACAATTGCTATTGAAAGTAAAGGTTGATGCTTCCAGCTGGCTGGTAAAATCATCTGGTTTACGAAATTTCTAGCCCTGATGTGATGTCAAGATTTGCATATTTTCGGAAGAATTTGAAGTGGTTTATTTTGCTTCCAATCGCCTACCTATAAAAATTACCTTACCCGCGGGCCTAAAATGGATGTCAATGGGTGCTTCAATCTATGACATAAATAATGTGTTTAATTCTATGTGAAAGTTCTGTGCGGTGCAGGTGCCATGCTTCATATTGTTCATTTCAGTGCCTAGTGTTCGGAGTTCTATATTTCTTATGCAGAACCAATATAATTCTGTTGGAAAGCTCTTGAGTAATCCTTTGATGGCAGTAATGGCACAATAAATAAATAACCGATCTGTAGAGTCTTTGAGATTAAATGTTGTGAATTTTTAGCGCAAAGCCGGCCTTGTTTATTCCTGAATTTCTTTATCATCATTTTCGTTGTTTTTATCATCACCATCTAAGAAGGTAGTTTATGCGACAATAAATTTACATGAGGCATACCTTGTTGCCTTGGTTGATATATTGCATTTATCTTTTACAGTGGTATTGCCATGGATGGGATGGTTGAGAAGGGGCAATTTTTGTTAGGACTGTTTATTGGATTCCATGTTGTATTTACTTTATGAGATATGATGAATCCAGCTACTAAATTTTCTTCTGGGCAGTCCGGATACTACATTAACAGTAAAAAGTACACCGCTGGAGTTGTGGACACCACTGCTGGAATCATGGACACCACTGGTGAAATTATGGATGCCATTGTTACATTATGTAGCTGGGAAAAATTCCTTTTGACATGTAAAATAAAGTTGCAAAGTGTCTCAAGTACTCCACCCTACAAACCACCCCATTCTCTAACCCACTCACGAAAAAGAATTCTGCTTGTTATTATCCTAAAATAAAATAGTTGCTAAAGACAAGCACAAATTACCATACTCTTGATTTCTATTGGCCTGCCTCATTGGTTGCATTCCAAAGTTCAAGCTGGTTCCAGTTTGTATGAAATGTTTCTTGCATTTGGGGATCTGTTATTATTCCGTAACAATTACTGATCTTTATACCAAAGCATGGGTGCTTCATAATGGCACATAGCCTTAATGGATCACTAAGTTGCTGTAAGCTCATCGTGTAAAAGTGGAAGAACAGTTTTTATAATGATTGAGCTTTGCTTGGCATTTTACAGTGACTGTCTCCAGCCTGTGGTCTGACAAATGATTAATTCTGTGGTTATCTCTAGGTTTTCATGTCTCCTGATTGTATCATATGTTCTTTCCTGCTATGAGAAAAGAATATATTAATCTACAGCTATTGCTTTTTATCTTGGCATTTGGTTTGAAAATGTTATTTGTGATAACCTCTTAAGACTATATCTTTTTCGTACTTATCAAAAGCTATCTCGTTCTTATCTTTTGTTCTCATTACTATTTATATTTTCAACTTTTCAAAATTCTATTTGTGTATTTGCATTGTACCTTCTTTTTGAGGTCTTAATAAAATAGATTTTCTTATAATTTTTTTTTTTCAGAACTATGCCATCTGTTTGTAACTTGAAGAATAATATGAACTTTTTAGAATCTTAAATTGTAATGCTTAGGAAGTTTAGAATCCTAATAATTAATGCTTAGGAAGGTTGATCTTCCCCCTTTTTACTCTTCTCTTTCCTGGTGGGCTTGTATCTTATTTCAACATAAATAACAATGTGAAAATTAACTTCTTTGAATGCTGAACTTGAAAGAAGCTGCCATAGCTGCAGCTATTCTCTTTGTTTGTTAAAGCATTTTTTAAGATTTTCAGCTTATACCTGTTTGTTTTCCCATATCTGGTTATAAATTCTTATGATTTACATTTGTCAACATGCAGTATGTTAGACCTGGTGCAGCACCGATGCATGGAGCAGCTACCTCCATTCCTGGAGGAGCCCCAGGTCAGGTTCGTCCGATTGCCAACACAGGTCCTGTTGCTGGTCGTGGTAGAGGTGACTGGAGACCAATGGGAATAAAAACTGCGCCTTCAATGCAGAAAGGTTTCCATTCGGGTTTTGGGTTGCCTGGTTGGGGTAACAACACTGCAGGGAGAGGTTTTGGGGGTGGACTGGAATTCACACTTCCTTCACACAAGTAATTTTCATTTGGTTGCATATGGTGTTTGCTTGATATGTAATATTTTATTGTCAGTTCTCTGTGTTGTTAGATATGTGAAAGGCCGTGGTTAGTGGTGGTTCATTAACATTGCATTCTAGTGGGAGCTTCTGGGATCAAAATCTTAGGGGACACATGATTGATGATTGGAATGTTTACAAGTGAGGGGAGTCTACCTCTGACATCTATGCCTTTGGTGCCTCTCAAAACAATACACGTCTAATTGGCAGATTGGCACTTCTTCACAGAAATCTGTAAAACTGTATTATCACATCTAAATAATATCTAATGCTGCTAGGCTGTTTCTCTATAAACAAGCTCTTCTCAAGATAGATTATGCATATAATATACATTGAGGATTGCTTATCAAAAAAATAAAATATACATTGAGGATTATCTCAAACATTATTTTGATTGGTGGTCTGCAAACATCTCTTATGCTTGATGCTTGTCATAAGTTTGGTTGGTCATTATGCTTATCAAAATTAAACTTACACTTCAGCTTATCTAATTTAATCCTAAATAAAAATTTACGTGGATCAATAAAACCTCTTTTACCTATGAAAAAAAAAATCCTAAATAGACAAAAATTTAGGTCCTGCGTGCAACGATACAGTGGAGAAAGATGTTGCTCACCCTGCAGCTCTAATGCTTCGGAAAATCTTAATATGACCTGATTTCCATCTTCACATGGTGGAGGGAATTATCTCATAATAATGAAGGAAATGACAAGCTTCATTTGAGTGATTATTCCCCTTAATTTTCAACCCATGGAGTATCTTAAAGGATTTTTTTTGTTTCTCATAACTGTTCACAGTCTGTCCTTTAAAGTAGTGACTCTGTTGAGGGCATGATGAGGACAGATGCTGTGTGAACTTTTGGTATGCTGTGGATTTACCTATAAAAAAAAAAAAACTTTTGGTATGCTGTGGAGTTCTTAATTTAGCGGTGGAGGCAGGTTGACCACCTAAAGAAAGTCTGCGACTGTGCATTAGAGCAATCTTCTTTGGTTCTAATGTTGTGTTATTAGATATTAGCATGCAGGCTTAGGTTAATCAGTGTGTTGCTTCTTATCTCAATAGTGTTTGATATTTTTTCCAACAGTGAATGGTTTTATAAGATACCATTGATGCTTGTAGGTCTGGATTTTGCAACTTCTCCATTTCGCACTTGTACTTTTTCTGTTTTATGGTGTCTTGTATCCCAGCTAACCTCAGAGGTGGCTCTTTTTCTGTGGCGCGGTGTCTCTCCTTTTTGGTTTCGGTAGCTATCTATGTTCTTGTTAAAGAAGCTAGATTGTAGGTGCTATTTCCTCTCTGTTCTAGTTCACTCTAGCACAACATCCTGTGGATGGTTTTAGTCTGTTGGTCTCTTTTAGCAGATATGTTTCCCTAATTGAGTGGTATAATGTTACACTATCTGCAATAGGTGGGGTCCACCCAATATGCTGTTTTTCTACTACAAAATCGTAAGAGCCAGCGAAGGAGACAGCTAATAAATGGTCCTTATTTTGGTGTCTTTAAATTTAATGGGGATTATCTTATAATCAGGTTTTAGAGTTCTCAGACTGTTATAATCGAGGGATACCAACAAATCTTAGTGGACAGGAGGAGTGGAAAGGAAAAAAGAAATAAAAAAGAGTTTGTTCATTGCCAAATTTTCTTGACCCTTTTGAAATGGAGTTAACTGTTTACTTGAAAAACTTGTTAGTTTCACATGTGTCTAGTATATGAGCTTCATTTTGGTTCAGCGGTGTGGGAAGTGTAAAAAAGAGGCAAGTTTTCTCGTTGCAATTCCTTTTCTCTCAACAATTTTGGATTATGTTGTCCATATTCTTCATATTTCAGTATAACTGTATTAGGCTGCCACAAATACCTTTTTTATTAGTAGGGTGCTACAAAATAACTGATCTTCAAAGTTTGGTTTTTTACTATAATTTTCTTATTTGTCCCTCTTGAATATTTTCAGGACTATATTTGAGGTTGACATTGATAGTTTTGAGGAGAAACCATGGAAATATCCTGGTGTCGATACATCAGACTTTTTCAACTTCGGTTTGAATGAGGAGAGCTGGAAAGATTATTGCAAGCAATTGGTAACCGTACCAATCTTTTGTCCTACTGTTGACTACATAAATGAAAACTAAGTCCCTGTATATTGATTGTTCAGGAACAACTCCGCATGGAATCTACTATGCAAAGCAAAATTCGGGTTTATGAAAGTGTACGAACGGAGCAGGTAATGAGATGCTTATTCATCTCAAGAAATTATTGTGGTTTGCAAATAGAATTCCTGGTTTCTATCCCATGTTCTGGCCCTAAGGAGAAATCTTTTATTGGTTTTATTTTTCCCCAGGAGTATGATCCAGACTTACCCCCGGAATTAGTAGCTGCCACTGGTGTTCATGATGTTTCAGCTGAAAATGCAAATCTTGGAAAGTTGGATGTTGGACAGAGTGATTTAGCAAAAGGATCTGCTCGTTTGCGCCCACCTATTGTATGTGCAACTGTCTTGACATTAACTTTTTACAGGATGATTTATTTAGTTAAATTTCTGCCACTCAGTTTAGTTTCCGATTTTCATTTTTCATGTACCTCTCTTCTCCTTCTCCTCTTTTTTTTTTTTTTTTTCCCTCTCTTTTGGCCTATCTAATTGGCACCTTATTTATGTCTAGCTTTTGACAGTTTAGGCAAAAAAAGTTTCTGGTGTCAGTTTCCAAGCTCAATATTTTATTTTTCTTTTCTTTGGCTACCAGCCTACTGGAAGAGCAATACAGGTGGAAGGTGGTAATGGTGAACGTCTCCCTTCCATTGACACCCGACCTCCTCGCATCCGTGATTCAGATGCCATAATTGAGGTATTAAATAAAACCCACCTTTAAGTGCAGTAATCTAATGGCGTAATTGGATGCTTCGTTTCATAATGTATATGCAGTGTAGATAATGACAAATATTGGGGGAACAGATTGTCTTGCAGGACTCTTTAGATGATGATTCCTCCACAGTAAATGGTGCCCTAGAACCACCAGACAATGATTCCTCGAGAGAGGATTTTAGAGCAGGTGATGTAGCCAAAGAAGATGCCGTCCAGGTGGACAGTGGGGATTTTGATGCTTTTCCACGGGCTTACAATGGTCGAAAGAGAGATCAGGTTGATAGAAAAAGGATGACATTAATGTCTTCTGTTGCTGATAATTTACCTGATCGGGAAGGGAAATTTTCTTTTCCTCCAGATGCTCCAGCCCAGAATCCTGGTTCTAGGAGGCCGACTTCTGTCTATCCTAGCGAGAAGTTTGGCACCCCTTATGATGAAAGGTATGAAACAGTCTTGAAATCTGTGTTTTGAGATATATGTTATAAAACCAGCCTATCTGTTATCCTGAACAATATGGGACTTTTGTGTTCTACTTGGGATTGGATTTGAAATCTTCATTTTGTATTATGCTTCTCTTTCCATGTTAAGTTTTGACAGACCAATTTATGCTATAAATTGCTCGTCGTTTTACACACAAGCTGAGGGTGTCAGTCTGAACATGTGAATGCGTGTAGAAGCAAAATGAAATATCTTCTCTTTTGTATAAGAGAAGCATGATAATAGATCTTCAAGAAGATCTAGTGGTAATGGAGAATATGTATAAAATAAATACAATCATCTGAGAGGAAAATTTAAAATATTTTCAAAGTTATCAGCTCAGAGAAGGGGATGCTGTCTAATCAATGAAAGAAATTAGTGTCTGTATTTTCCATTGGGAGCTTTCAGTCAGCAGTATGTACTTTGCATTGTAGAATTTTATCATGCATATCGTTTGATAGTGTAGTTTGATAGTGTAGTTTGTAGAATTTCAAAAAAGAATTTTATCATGCATATCTTTTGATAGTGTAGTTTGTTTGCCCAAATTTTTACCTGCTTTGTTCAACTATTTACCTGGGCATTCAAATAGATACAAGTTTATTGACTATGATGTACTTAAGTTCATGTTGTATTTATCCTTTATCACGAATTTAACTTGTACCATAGCATCAGAACTCAAGAAATGCTTATAACATACCCCTTTTGAATACAGGCAGACACAGGGAAGAGAACTTGACAAATCCCCTCATATGACTCCCAGTCGAAGTACATGTGCTGGTAAATTTCAGGATACCCAGACGGAAGAATCAGTTGATAGCTTGAATGGTAAACGTAGTCCGATATTATCATCTCCTGACACAGTTAGGGATGTCAGGGAGTTGAGTGTTGAGCATAGTGATGCTGGGGATGATGTGCTTGTGCTTGCTGATGGAAGCCCTGTAATGGACAAGGATGAAATAGAGAAAGATGAAAGGACTTTGAATACGTTAGACAGAGATGACAACCTTGGCGATGGACTGGTAAAGAAGCAGAAATTGAGTTCTCAAGTGCAACAACCTGCGCTCCAAGAATTTGATGATGCAGGGGAGTCAAGGGCTGAAAGTAGCGAAAATAACAAACCAAGATCAGGAAGCAGCAGAGAGTATCCAAAGTGGCGGGATGGGGCTGAGGAGGAAGCCATTCAAGAAGGACACTCAAAACGCATGGAGACCATGATGAAAAATCACCTTGACAAAAATGAACTAGGTCTCCGAAGAAAGAACCGTGATGGAAGACAAGAGATGGAAAGGAATCACATGGTAGTAAAAGGAACAGAAGATTACCCCTCCAGAGAGTGGGATTCCAGCTCAGGTCATCAATTGCCTGTGAAATCTGATGGGTTTAACAGACGAAAGGAGAGGGACAATTCTGATGGACCCTGGCGACGTAGAGATGACGATCCTTATAACAGAAGGATTAAAACTGAAGACATGAGGAAGAGGGAGCGCGGTGATGAAATTGGAACCAGACACAGGGATAAGGTTAGAGATGGCGAGAGGAGTGAGAAAGATGAATATCTACATTCAAGAAAACAGTTAAATAATGGCAGCTATAGGGTTCAGTATGATAAGGAGGCTGGTTCACGCCACAAGGAAAGAGATGATGGTCTGAAGGTTCGGTATGAAAATGTCGATGATTACCATAGCAAGAGAAGGAAAGATGAGGAATATCTGAGTAGGGACCATGGTGACAAAGAAGAAATATTGCATGGCCACAGGGAAAGTACTAGCCGTCAAAAGCGAGAAAGGGAAGAAGTTTTGGACCCTCGAAAGAGAGATGAACAGCTAAGACATAGAGATAATCTTGATGATCACCACTCCGTAGGGCACAGAGATGAGATCTGGTCGCAGAGAGAAAGGGGTGTAAGGCAGAGAGAGAGGGAGGAGTGGCATCGGTTAAAACAGTCTCATGAAGATTATCTCCCCAAGCGGGAAAGAGATGAAGGACGGGTTGCTGGAAGGGGTGGGCGTGGTCTAGAGGACAAAGCATTAATTAGCCATCCTAGGGCAAAGGATGATTACAGAGGATCTGATAAAGAATACCAATCAAAAGACATGGTCCGACACAGCGAACAGTCCAAGAGAAAGGACCGAATTGAGAATGAAAGTTCACATCGCAGGGGACGTGATGATGTTTATCCACGTGGAAACCAATTTAGTAATGATGAAAGATCCAGGCCAGAGAGGTCTAGTTCTCGTAATGATCGTGCAGTTAATGCTTCTGATGGCCAAAGAGGACGTGACAAAAAACATAGAGAGAATACAAGAAAGAATAAAGACTATGAGGGTGGTGATCACAAAGATTTTGGCTCTTCCAAGAGACATCAAGAAGACCAAAGTGGTCGAATTAATGAGACGGTATGTAGCATGTTTAGATACAAGAATGTATAATTCCTTGAACATTGGGGCGGGGGGGTGGGGTGGGAGCAATTCTCTCTTAGATAAGTCAAGTTATTGGGCAAAGTCTTAGCAGGAAGAAATGTGGGTCATAAACTTGAATTTGATACAAATAAAAAACACCATGGGAAAAAAGAAAATCTGGCTCAATCCCTTGTCCGGAAAGTTTGGCTGAAGCTTATTGCTTTTTTTTTTTTTTCTCTCTGGAATACTGATTATTAGAGTTTTGGGGAAGGGCCTAGGGAGGTGGAGCGGTTGCAGTTGACGGCCTTACTTCAAGGATCTGACTGTTGAAGCTTGATTTAGTATGTGTTCACTGGGTTTTCATTGTTCAGATTTTGGAATAAAGTTGAAATTGTGTTTTCAATGTGACAAATTGATCTCATTACCTGTTAGTCACTTCAAAATTGTGTAGTTCCTAGGTAAAGTTGAGCTAACCAGCCCTAGTTTTGCCGGTTATTTGGCAATGTTATTGCCTGAAATTTAAAACATGTGAATAAATAAGTTTAACTAAATCAATAATAAGAGCACTGTTATATAATTCTTGCTTAGGCAAGTGCTTTGGAATTATTGAATGTCTTCTCTTCTAATTCAATAGTGAGCATCCTGATGTGCACCAAGAGGTAATTTCCAAATCTTGAGAATTGGCCAGGTTATTATCTTTTTTTACCTCCATTGTATTTTAAGCCACACCTTTACTTACAACTACGGAGGGAGTTGTTATGTGCAAGAACCTCAAATGTAAGTAGCTAATCTGTTACTTGTCATAAATAATGTAATAATATGGAAATTTTATGTTTAAAATATGTATAGGGAGGAATTGGCAGCGATGTAGAAAATTAGTCACGAAACTTTGACCAATGTATCTTGCAGTTGTTACTGTTTGTTGGCCATAATTCATGATCCTAGTTACTATATGGAATATATCCGACGGAACAATGTTTTTTAAGATGGTTCTACTAAGTTTCAACTTTCTGATACGGATTAGATTTTCATTACTTGATCTCATTCTTGAGGTTTAGACTGCTTCGCTTCTCTTGGTCAGACTGCCATCTTTGATTGGCATTTCGTATTGCCATCTCCTGTGACTTTAATTGATTAACCTGAGTTATGGCTGAGAATGTGTTACTTGACCCCCATTTGTTAATTTAGGAAGTTTCTCTGCTGGGTTGTTCTGGTTTCTCATTAATGTTCTACTTAAATGTGGTAGGAAGTGTTGAAACTTCAGTTTGTTCGTGTCTTTATATAGGGCTTGAAAGGGTCCAGTGATCAAGGGAATGCAGACCATCAGATCCCAGTGCATCGTCGTGTGTCCAGAAAACATAGGGAAGACGCTTCATCAGAAGATGAACAGCATGACTCAAAAAGAGGGCGCTCCAAGTTGGAACGATGGACTAGCCACACTGAGAGGGACTATAGTATCAACGGTAGGTCATCATCTTCCTTGAAATTCAAGGAGATTGATAGGAATAACAATGGTGCATCTATTGAAGCCAGCAAACCTCCAGATGAATTTACCAAGACAGTTGAGGCTGTTGATAATCGACATCCATTGACTGACGAAAAAGATGTCTCTGATCTGGAAAGCAAAGATGTTGAAACAAAACCTTTGGAGGAAAGGCACCTTGATACAGTGGAGAAATTGAAAAAGCGAAGTGAACGGTTTAAGCTTCCAATGCCAAGGGAGAAAGAGTCCTCGACAACTAAGAAGATGGAGAGTGAAGCACTGCCTTCTTCCAAAAGTGAGCCTTCTGAAGATTTAGAGATCAAACAAGAGCGGCCGCCTCGGAAAAGAAGATGGATAAGTAACTAAATGTGAAATCGAGGGACCTGTATTGTTGTTGTTGATTTGCTCCTGCAGTATAGAGCGAAGTCTTGGCCTGATTCTTTATCACAGAGCTTAGCCAGTTCATGAGTTGGTCACGTATCTCTGCGATAGTTGTAACATCTTGTAACCATGATGCCACCCTATACTTCTGATATCATGTGTAAATACCGGTGAATGTAACATTGAATTGATCACTGATGGTGGCAAAAAGAATTATATTTAGCTATATTTCTTAAAATGTATGACTCAGAGTTAATATGGGTTGCGGGAGGTGGCAAATCTGATCTTTGGGGAAGCCAAGAGGCAAGGCTGGTGATGTCAGCATATGCTGGTTGTGGCAGATGTTTGAATAGAAGAACTGATGCAGAAAACAGCAGTTTTTAGCTCTATCTGAATTCTGTATCTCCGATTGGTTGACATTCTTTTTGCATTCATTTTATGCTGTAGAAAGATAGATAGTTGAAGTAGATGCTCCTTCTGTACTTCTCGAATTAGTGAGTTTAAAAGAAAAGTTACGAAATTTTGAAGATAAAGAAACAAGAAAAAGCAATGGTTTTAGTCACTTTTCAGAGATATATTCCTTGTATATGTGTTGAGTTCCTCCAATGTGATGAAACTTACACCTTTTAACTACAGAGATACAGAGGGGATTCAGAAAGAAGAATTAAGATTCTGTTTAGATACAAAGAATATCTGAAATGATTTGAGATACAGAGGGGATTCAGAAAGAAGAATTAAGATTCTGTTTAGATACAAAGAATATCTGAAATGATTTGTGAATGGTATTAAAATAGTATTAAATAATTTCTAAATAGTAGTCTCACTGTAATATCTGTACCCAAAAAAAAAAAAAAAACTAATAATTAAAAAGGAAAATTCTTCTACTAATACAATCAAACATGGCAATAATGAAAACTTTGTTTTGTATCCGTTTGTCTGAAGAAAAATTTAGATGGATTTCTCATTCTTATCGTGACTATGCTACCATGCCATTCCAAAAAAGTGATACTTATCTCCTTCATGTCTTTCAATTCTGTGAAACCCAATCAATAATTTTTTAAAATTTCCTCTTTAACTTCTCTTTATATGCCGGTTCCATAACTTCTCCTTTTTGGTGTGCAGTGGCGATATCTTGGGAGAGTTACAGAGGCTAGCGATGTTGCCCACGTTGTCCTCCGACAATGACAACAACGGTGAGGCTAATGCGGCGGAGGTTGAGCCTTGTTTGGGGTTTCTACAGAGGGACAACTTCTCGATAGAAATAATCGAGAGCATTTCACCGGAGGATCTTCAACCACGTCGTGGCGAAGAGGGTCGTCGTCTGGGTTCTGTGGAAGAGAATGGAGAGGATTTGTCACCTGGTTTAGTGGGGAGAGAATGGAGAATGTAGAGGGCAGCTTGCGTAATACCATACAATGGGGGCACATGCTAGTTAATGTAAGTTGGCTATGTGGAAGTTATCTATTGGAGGGCTGTTGGTGGGGGAAAAATAGTTCGACTTATTATAAGATTAACTCTGATTAAAACAGCCCCTCTTTAGAACAGCCCGATTGTTCTTATGGATTTAACAGCCTCCAATTAGAATCCGACACTTAGAAATTTCATAAAATGTAAAGTATATAATTTTTCATCTGATTACACCCATTTGAGACGAGGGGCCCTACAACCGTGCCTCACTACCCCTTGAAAGCATACCAGTTTCTCATATCGGCAAAACCAGACCACTGCCGCACCGTGAGACACTAAACCCATCGCCGCCACCAAGCTCAGTTGCCGCGGTAGAAGGGGGTCACTAATAAGATATATTTGGTTCAAGACCATTTACAGCATCAAAAAGCACGAATCAACCCAAAAAACCAATTACACATTAGCATATCAGTGAATCGAACTGGGTAAATCAATGCACCCAAAATCCCTAAGATTTGTTAAAAGGAGCCAAAACAATTCACCCAACTGCTAAAAATCAATGCACGAATCAATAACATTTTAGAAGGACCAGACGGACGGTTATAAGATATTCTCTTTCTCTTTCTCTTAAGAAAAGAAGAGTTACCTATGGAATAACTTTTATATATTTTTTATATATAAAATCTGATTGATCAAATCAATTATTTTATATTAAAAAAATAATATAATCAATTATATCAATAAAATATATAATTATTTAATTTGAATTAAAAAGTAATCTCATTTAATCTTATCTATTTATTATAATTTTTTTAAATTTTTATTCAAAATATAATAAATAATTAGATATTTTCAAATCTCAATTTAATTTTTATAAATTTTAAAATAATAATAATAATATTTTATTTAACTTTCTATCCTTTTTTAAAATCCTCACTTCACATCTCATGTCATGATCTCATGATCTTATCTATCAGCAATCTCCTCCCTTCAAAACGACATGCAGACGCTGCGTTTGCCGTATCAACAGAATAAAGACCACGATAGATTCAGATTTGATAACTTCAAGCCTGAAATGTTTGAGAGCATAGAAAGCACATAGATTGAGAACTCTAAGCTCCGAAGAAATGGAGAAGCCATCTTGGTTTCGAACCATTTTCGTACAGGTGTCTCTATGCTTTGTTCTCTATCTTGCTCTCAACTTGGGTCAGCCTCAGAAGCCCATTCAACGGAATAGGAGTGGAAACAGAGCTCTTGATCTTTACTTCATCAGTGTTAGAGGGGGTTTCAGACCACTTAAGCAACAGACCCATCTTCTGAAACTGGTAAATCTCTCATTTTTCTTCATCCTTTCTTTCTTCAAATATATGTTGAAAGTGTTGAAGAATTTATGATATTATTTGATGGGTCTGGCTTATTTGGAAAGACCTAGTAATCTTATGTTTTATGTTGTTTGAGTTAACAAAAAACTGAATTTGTTAGTGGTAACCAACCTGACTATATTGGTTGCTAGTGGCAGAGCCAAGAATTTATTCTAGAGGGGCAAACTTAATTTATTTAATTTATTTTGTATATAATGCAAAATAAATTATTTTGTATATAATGCAAAATAAATTATTTTGTATACAATGTTTATATATCATATATAATAGGATTAAAAAAAATACATATACATAATTGAAGATGTGAGAAAAATATCTTATACGTCATGGTAGTAACAGACTGCTGAGGGGAAAAATAATGAAAAACCTGACTATATGGGTCTCCTGTTTACCTTGTGAAAGATTTCATTTTGGAAATAATATTGGTTCCAATTTTCTGGGGGAATGAATTTTGATTGTTCACTTTCTGTGTTATTTGCTAGAAGAATTCCAGTTTTCCCTGCTTCTAGACTCTGATTAGCAGAGGTGTTCACTAGTGCTTTTTATCGTCTTGGCGTTCTTTGTTTGCAAAATTAACTTCTTTAGGTTGTGGCTTCCTTCAACATCTCTGAATATTTTCCAACTTTTCCTTTCTGATGGTGTTTCTTCTTGTCTATGAAGATGGACAAAGTGGCAAAGGTTTACAATGTAAGTTTTGTGGTGAACACTAGTGAACTTGGAGAGGATGATCCACTCATGCAGAATGTAAGATCCTTTCGTTCTTCATCACCAATAAAAAAAATGATGGATTTTATGCATATTTTACCCTAGCGGAATTGGTCCAAGTTCATTTTTCTGAATTAATTTGATTTTAGTAGCTCCGACTACTAACAACAATCCTACTTCAACTTTTTCAGGGTACTGCGTTTTTCTCATCCCTGAAAATTCCCTGGTATACCATTTGTTTGCAAATTAGTTCTCTGAACTGGAGACATTTGCATCACATACTAATGTTTTTATTGCAACATCTGTGCTTTTGGTTCAATCACTCTACTGCAAAATCATGATTACTAGCACTTGTAGGTATACTACTAGAACAACAAAAGGACATGGAGTCTGTTGCTTCCTAGAGCAGATAAAGCTACCTTATGGGAAAACCTTAGACATTGTCGGTGTGGATACTGGTTCATTACAGGTACATGTTTCTTGGATTCAAAGAATCCTATATTTGTCGAGTGTTGACTTCTCTGAGCTCCTGATGCATCTCAATCTCACATGGTAGCATTTTCAGGGGTTCAGAATATAATTTACCAGTTTGATGACTACTTACGTAATATATTGGACCAGTATTTCTACTGTTTTCTTATGTGACTCAATGCATACCAGGTGGTAAAGGGATAGGGTAAAGCTGCAATAGGGCATAGGCTTTGATCTTGCCTAGCAAAAGAAATGTATGGTCATTGTATTTCACCCACATTTCTACTCGTGATTTCAGTTCTTCGAGCAGGGGGGCCAGTCATATCAACTTCTCTGGCTGAGACTGGGGGGGGCACTAACAATATTGGATAATTTCAATGGATACAGGAACATATACTTGGTGACTTTTGGTTCACAATTGCAGCTAGGCAGTAAGACTTCTGGGACGTGATATTATGCAATTCTTTTACTCGATATTTTTTCCCCAGGATTAGATAGCAAGATCTATGGAGCATCATTTTAAGTTAGTTTCTTGAGTTCTTAAGCCAATGGGCCTATGAAATTCTGGGGTAATAAAAGTCTTTATATGTCTATTTTGGAAGCTTAATAAACTGCTAGGCTTTTGGTACCTGCTTTCACAATCATTCCTTGGCTTCTGCAACAGGCTTCTGACTTAGGTATGATACTGAATATTCTGCAAAATAATAATTGACTATGATTACCACATTATGGGAATTCACTGAAATTTTAGATCTATAATATCACATTACTCTTTATACAAGGGTGAGGGTAATCGACATTACTCTTTATACGAGGGTGAGGGTAATCGATTTAGTTTATTGCCCAAAGTTTTCATTTTATGTTCTCTTACTTGTTTCTTCTTCTTTTTTGCCTTTTTTAAATTTGAAGGATTTGATGCTTAGGGGATCATCGAGTGAAATTGGACACAGTCAGTTACATTGGCTGACAAGGACACTAGAAGCAATCAGTGGTAACTGGTAAAACTCATGTCTGTTGTATAGGCTATTAAGAGGCCTTGTGGTCGTACTTGCAACTTGCAAGATTTTGAATTAAATCTATAGAAATGAGATGTGATGGTCTTTGGGATATTTACATAAGATTGGAAATTATGGTATAAACACCACTTTGAATCACGGAATGAATCTTTTGTCCATTGTGAATCTAGGCGCATTGTTGTTGGATTCCATCAATTGGTTGCTTGTGAAGAGAACAATGAGCAAATGGAGGCAAAGCAACTTTATGAGCTTCTACACCATACTTTTGTAAGATTTGGAGTTGTAAGTGTTAAATCACTATATCTAATGTTTACATTTATATTCCTCCACTCACAGCGTTTTGAATTTCTTGATATGTATCAATTCTATACATGATGGCATAACTGACTACTAACGGATATGCTTAACCTCTCCCAGAATGCGTACCTAAGCGGACATGATTGCACTAAACATGTTCGTCCTGGCAACATTGCTTACATTGGGAATCCGGCCTCGAGAGAGAAAGAACCTTATTCGGCAACTGTAAGTGGACAACCAGCCTTGAATGGGTAATTACTTCTCTTTTCAGTTTCAACGTTCTGCATTTTACTCCACACATGCAACCGTTTCCTGACTTTTTTCTTTTGGGTTCTCCTCAGAGAATTGGTCAATGGCTTTCTTCTTCACAGAGTCAGCGCAATAGAAATTGTGGGTATTAAATCTTTGTGCATTATAAATGCGCCTTAAAGAAATTTGAGGATGTTTGGATAATCGAAAAGTGTGAGTTAGTCTACTATGTTTGACATGGAACACAGTTGACTAACTCAACATCCATCTAAACATCTAGATGCTGTCTAAAAGCTCTTATCCAAATCACCAACTGATGCATTTGTTGTGTTGCAGGCAACCTACTTCATTTCCTCAGCTGGGGAAATTGTGCACGAAATTGTGCTCCAACACAGGGGTAAGGAGGTGATGTAAAATCCTCATTTTGAGGATCAAAACTTTTCCCTTGTGTGAAGCCATGATGCAATCTTCAAAAAGAAACTGCATTTGAATTGCCCCTCGACTTGAAGCAAGTTTTCCTATGTCAGATACACCATTCATTCTCAACAAGTTTTCAACCGTTTGAAAGTACTATTTTGTTGGGGACTAGAAAATGTGATTATCAATTTGTTGAGGAATAATTCCATATTGCCTGTAAACAAGGCATTGGACATTTTTATAAGGAATGAGACGAGTTAAGCCCATAAAATTTTTTTTAATGTATATTTCTTTCTATTTATATGGATTCAAATTTAAGTTTATAACAGAAGAAAGATGGATACATAAGATGTATCATTGACCATTTATAATTATCCGAGTGAATTTTCATAACAAACATCTTTTCCCTAATACTATGTTGGTTATTTTATGTGTGTATCACTCTTACGACGGCATAATCCTAAAAATAATTTTGAATAATCAGATTTATTTGAAAATGAAGTTTCAGGTACTAGTTATATATGTATAAACTAACACTAATATTGAATCAAAAGTCTTACACTCAAGAGCTATGCAACCATCAATAAATATTATAGAAATTCTCGAGGTGGAAGCCAGACAGAAACCGAACGGGCAATGGACTGATGGAGTGGGAAGTTCTGAAAACTCACGTGACATGGAGCAAAACCATGAGGACGACAAAGTATAGTGTTGTAATATAAATAGTCCTCCGAGGAGGACATTTAGGGTTCACTCTCATTAGTTTAAGAATGAGGCTCTGCTCTCAGAGACGATGGCTGGCGGCGCCCTTTTGAAAGGCGGTGTTTGCCCTCCGTCTCTGGACGCCTGCGGAGCCGATGATTTTCTTAGAGCACTCCCAAGTCCCAATGGATTATCTATATGATCATGCATGCACACAGACTCTCTCTCTCTCTCTCTCTCTCTCTCTCTGTCTCTCTATCTATCCATATGCATATATATATATATATAATAAATGAGGCGGTGATGATGTTCTCAGCTTGTACTACCAGATACTGGATAAAGGGCAGACCCGTTTCTTGGCGGGGCGACTCCGAGCCTCCTGTGTTAAAGTGACTGCTTTGTCCTTTTTCAGTGGCAGCTCCTTGTTGCAGCCATGGCCGGTGGATTTCCTTTCTCCTTTTGTCTGATAAAAGGCGAATCTGAGCCTCGATTACTCTCTCTCTCTCTCTCTCTCTCTCTCTGTGCTCAGCATCTAAAGGCAGCCTAGTGTCCCAACGGAGCCTCATTTATACATGAAAAATTCTACTAATCATCCCTAAACCCCGAGGCGGTGATGATATCCTCAGCGTAAACTATCAGACACTGGATAAAGGGCAGACCCGTTTCGTGGCGGGGCAACTACGAGCCTCCTGTGTTAAAGTGACTACTTTGTCCTTTTTCGTTGGCAGCTCCTTGTTGTAGCCATGGCCGGTGGATTTCCTTTCTCCTTTTGTCTGAGAAAAGGCGAATCTGAGCCTCGATTTCTCTCTCTTATCTCTCTCTGCTCTTTTTCGCAGCCATGGCCGGTGGGGAGCTCAAAGATTTACCAAATGTTTACTCCAATATATGACAGTGTCACTTGGTACATGTACAATAACTTCTGAAAATGAGGCTCTACGCTTAGAGAAAGCGGGGAGCAGTAATCTCTGTTTTCCTCCTTTTTCTCTGAATGCTTGCGAGCCGATGATTCTCATCAATATAATCGTCGTCGTCGTCATCTTCTTCTTCTGTAAAAGTGAATAGAATTGAGGTGGTGATGATTTATTGAGTCTATTCAGAGAATGAGAAGAACGGCCCGTTTCTTGGCGGGGCGACTAGGCTCGGTGGTTCTCTCTGTGCGTAAAATGACTGCTGTCTTTTTTCCACAGGCAACTCTGGTCTCTGTCGCAGCCGTGGAGGGTAATTTTTTCCTCGTCTATGAATACTCTAATCCGAGACGAACACCCCCAACATCATCCCCACCCCCCCCCCCCCCCCCCCCTCTCCGGGTCTCAATTAATTTTCTCAAAATTTTTTCTCGTGGTTTTCCCCTCCCTTTTTTTTGTCTGTTTTGTTTCACTTATGATCTCTACGTTCGACCAATTTTTTTCTTGGGTTCTTACAGAACAAAGAAAGTTCAGATTTTTGGTAAAAAGTTGTAAAATTTTCAAATCAGGTATGTGTGCCTCCGTATATATATGCTAAATGACTAACATGTATGCACACTTGTTAGTAGTTACATGCACTAATTATAAAAATCCACTCAAATTAATCTCTTATATGGTACGAGCTAATTGTCAATGTCTACTATATCAAAGGAAGTAAGAGAGTGAAAATCTCAGGCTGGCACAAGCCACATCACAATTGATCCATCGTCTCAGTGTCCTATGGAGAATATTAAAGCAAGCACAATGATTGATACCATAGAAAGGCTCACGCTCGCAACATTTGCCAACGCACTTGAACCAGGTGCCTCAGCTCCATTAACTGTTGAAGGAGCAGCATCAGTGATGTTGGCCACAGGTGGAAGTGGAGGATCAACAACGTCTGAAACCTGGAGGGGTGGAAGCGGTGTTTCTGCTGGTGGCTGTGCTTCACGAGGAACCAAGGAAAGTAGAGAACCTGCTTGTGCGGGTAGGATGTTGTATTCTGGTTTATCTGTATTTGTACATGGGCTTTCTGCAATACCCATAAAGAGCAATGTGTGAAGCATTTCAATGTATAGACCCTATTTTTCCAACTGAAAACTATGTGCTATTCATTTGATCAGCATCATTTCGTCAAATGGCCAACAGAACTTAAGCAAGGTTGGAACTTTTTAACACTTACTCATGTATTTACTAGCAGTTCCCGGGTACTCAGTTATGATCCCATCAACTCCGGCTCCTTCAACAAAAGTAGCAATCTCCACAATAGGATCCGAGAAGTAGTCAAATGCGAGTGTGATGTACTCATTCTTCAGGACATAGACATAGACTGAGATATTTGCTTTCTGAAACTCCCCAACAACATTGGTCAAAGCTGTGGTGAAGTACTCATTAATCTGAATGATGGATGCCCTCGAAATGGCAACTGCATCAGCAAACTTCTTGATTTCCTGCACTGGCTGTTTGGGTGCATCACCGATTTTGTCTTCAATTGACAACACTCTCTTATAGGTTGGCACATTCATGAACTTGGACAGCACTGAAGTGTCATCGGATTGGATCAATACTTGTTGAGTGGATTGCTTGTCGAAGGTGGCATTGCTCAAGGCAGTGGTAACGGCACCTACAATGTCAAGCCCCTTCTTTGATGCTAGGTAGGCAGCATTCTGAGAGAGAAATATTGGCATCAATTTTTGGAATATAAATTGGAAAACCTTGGAGCTGAGACACGATGGAGAATAGTGTCTATGTGGGTGTTATTTGATTTGATTTGACATGGTGAACAATGAGGTTTTATAGAAAGACCAGATATTACACTTACCTGAATGTTGATCAGAACTCCAGAAACTGCCTTTGTCTTTGCTAAATCCAGAAATTCAGGAAGGCTGGTAAATTTACCCGCATTTTTGTACGCTGGGTTTCTTTGGAAGTCCTGGTAAACACTTGCGATTTGAGCTGCAATATGAATGATTCAGGCATAAGGAAGGATTAGAAGCTTAGGAAACCTCCATGGGTGCAGTGAATGGAAGAAAAGAAAAGATCTTTTTAAGAAATTTACGCTTCAAGGTTTGAATCTCGCTCCATGTTAGGTCAAATGAAAAGACTCCAGCCTTCGGTTGGATTTCTGGGACAGTAGTAGATCTAGACATGAATGTAGTCATAGCAGTAGTATCTCCCACGAGGTCAGCTGTATCCAAGCAAAACGCCACTCCGTCCTTTGACATTTGAACCGAACAGTCTATTATGTCTGCCCCGTCATCTACTGCTTGCTGATAAGCAAGATCGGTGCTGCCAGGATAGATTCCACTTGCTCCATCTTTAGTGATGATCAAAGCTTTTCCTGAAAATGCACCAAATTTTTGTTCGCAAATGACTCTTTCTTTATCTTCTTGACCATATCTAAGAAAATTTAAGGTCGTAATATGTGCTTTGGGAAAGATTTAATACTAGTATCATACCCTTGATGGGCTTGCTCACATTCTTCTTATTTGCAAAGCATCCTGCGCCAACAAGAGCATTGGCAGGGTCAGACCATAACTCAAGAACCAATGGAATGCCGATCTATATTCTTGAGCTAAATGTTTGGGTTCCCCATATAGTATATTTTCAATTACGTGATTGTTATACAGCTCATGAAATGAAACGTTAAGGGAAGCATAGATTAAGGCATGGCAGCTAGGGTATCTCACCAATGGCTTCTGATGCTGTAGGGGGGAAATCTGTAAGCACCCCATCAACAGAAAACGCAGAATTATCAACAAACTGAATGTATTCATTTGTCGGATCATAACTATAGTTATAGCTTGCAACAAGATCATTTGCAAAACCAGACGCATATACTTCTAGTCCTTGTTTGTGAGCATCAGATACAAGCGTAGTAGGAGTTCCTAAATACTTGTTTGCCTGTACTGGCCATATGTATTCTTTGGGAACAAGGATTCCAGATGCAAATGACTTGATCGAGGCAAGATCCTGCAGCAGTAAGCTGTACTTTTTTTTGGATGTGGGTTCAATCTCGTCTGCACCAAGGAACTGGAAGACGAGCTTTGTCTTGGCTTTGTTCACTTTGCCAGCCATGCTCTTCAAGAAACCAATCTCAGGAGATGAAAGGTAGTTGATACCCATAAGTCTTATTGCCTTTTGAACATATGAAGCCGGGCTGTGGTTGTGTTGTGTATTGAAGGAATCGTACTGCACACCAAAGCCATCTTAGAAAATAATGAATGAATGATGGTCTAGATTGAGTTTAGATGGAGAGAGACCTGAACATTCAACCAAAATTGGGCTGGTTTAATTCCCGTTACATCCTCAACAGCGGAAATAGGTGATTGTAAATCAAACAAACTTGGTCGAGAGAGTATGCCCTGAGTCACTGTTAAGAAGATCATCGCAAAGCAAATAGGTTAACTTGGTATACATTAACTTGTTTCCTGCTACAAGTTCTTGAAATATCTGCATACATGGCTACCACGGCAACTTGTTTCATCATGTTAGGTATTATTATGTATTATATCTGTATTAGTTCTTCACACTCCAGAAAATACCATCAATTATCTGGTTGTGTTTCTTCATAACACGAATATTGTGCGAAATGTTCCTAGCATATACGTTTCTTTTTTTGTTTCAAAAACTTCTTGTTAATTGCCATCTCGCTGGCAAGCTACTAAATAAATGTTTAAAAGAACATAAACACTAAATGTGAATTGGGTCCTCCATATCAGTAGGTTGTTCAAAAGAAAATGCAGAGAATTCTAAATGCTATACCTACTATATACGAAAGAAAGAGGAGAAAGAAAAGTTGTTTGAGACTGACATGATACATTGTTGAATAGCTGATCGATCGTATAATCCACAGCAAACCATCCGTCCACTTGCTTTCCATTTACATCGTAGGTCTTCTGCCCCTTTGGGTATACCGTTGCTATATTGGTCGAATTATCGAGCCTGATATCCGAGAGGCATATACCAATGCCATCTTTTGTTAGTTGTAGATTGCAGAATAACACCGTATCCGGCAGACTCAAAGTCTGTGCCATTTGATTTGCAAATGAGCTCGACTCTGGAAACAGTCCTGAGAACCCGCCTCTGGCTATCACAAGGGGCCGTTCACCTGCAGCAAGTGCAATACATAGTGTCTCAAAATCTATTGTTAGAAATAATTATAACACGATTATCTCCATTATTTTCTTTTTAGTTTATTCTGACCGGTGTCCTTCCGACCACCCTACGAGGGTGCGGGAGACTAGTTCAGACTCTCCCTCCTCAAGAAACCAGATCTTGGAACTTGGTACAGGGATCTAATTCCTGTTAATTGATAAAACAGAATTAGTAAGACCGGTCACCGGATTATTACCATTTAGAGTCAGCCATTTCTGTGATGGAGCCTCTGACAACTTTTGCCCTAAAGTTGAATGGATAAGCACAGAAATTAAAAGTAAGATCCTGATCATCTTCTTCTGATGAGCCTGTCATGTATTAAAAAGTTACTTGGTCAATGAACAACATGAAACAGAAGGACAAAGAAAAGGAACATTACAATGACTTGCACTACTCAAATTTCAAATCCTTTTTTGTTGTTGTTGGGGAGGGGTAGAGCATTTGGCATACTTCCTCATCTCTTAATTTGGAAGAGTAAATCTGTCAGTTAGAACTGTAGGCCATGAATGTAGCCATAATAGCTTGTAACTCTTCCTTACATATTAATGCAGACAGTTTTTCTTTTCCATGTTTTATTAACTTGTAGTTTTAATGACTTCCGGAAAGTCAATATTTTCCCATCAAAGATTGTTTTTTATATCCCCTACGAGAATTGAATTGCAGTATTTACTTCCTCCAGTACATTTTCCGACATCCAAATTTAGGAACATAATGGCATGAAAATCTTGAAATTCCTGGCCTGTAATGAAAACGGACTCAAAATATTCGAACTTACTTGCATCTTGTAGTTTATGATGAGGACATAAGCATTACCCTGTCAAGTTCCTGGGAAAAAAAACTCTAGGGAATGTGATCGAAAAGTGGAGGTGATGAAGAAGACTGGAATTTGATTTACTCCCAAAATGGTGTTTTCTTTTTCCCTCCCTCTTTTCTGGTGACTCCCACACACATTTCTCGCATTAATAACTGGCCAGGATTCTTTCACTCTAAAAGGAGGGCTAATTATAGTTCCTTGTTTCTAGTGATGAGGCAAGTTGTGTTGTCTTCTTTTCCGCGGGAAAGCAGACAACTCAGAGCCTAAAATGGCTTAAATCATTTTCTGAACCAAACCCCCTCCCCAAACACATGACCAACGACGTCTGGTTTGATGGTCTTTTGACGAGGTTTTCTTAAAACAGCTTTGATTTTGAAGTATGGACTTAAATCATCTCGTAAACGCTCGCAGAAAAATGGAGAATAGAACTTAAAGGTAATCATGGCAGGGTTGAAACCATGCATGCATCTCCCCAGGCAAGATAGTGTAATCAAAACCTCCATGCAGCTAACGAATCCGGCCTCCAAATTAAAAACTTGATGCAACGGTACTACTTCCAAAATCAATGAGCAATTAACTGTCATAAAGATCGAAACTTTCTTCTGTTGACTGATAACAATTAAATCATGTCATGAAGACGCAGAAAACGGTTTTTCCACCTCCCTTTGATCTGTTTTTAACACCAGTCATATATATAACGCCCTCCCTTTGGTCTTATCGTCCACTGATCCACCTCTCCTCACCACTAGATGGCCAGTGTTTTTTGATTGGCTCAAGAGACTCTCGGGTAGCACAAACGCTAGCTTAGAGGCTCCACGCCACTCCATTTTCCCACATTGACATGATTTGATTTCATTAAGAGAGACAACCTTGGTCCTGCCTCTCGTTGAAGAGAGTAGTACTCCATTTTGTTGAAGAAAGTAGAAGTACTCTCTTATGAGTTATGTTACGTAGGGTTATTTTTGCCTATTATACTAACGTGACTGATCAAATCAATTATTTTATATTAAAAAATAATATAACCGATCACATTAATAAAATATATATAATACACGTAAAAATAATTACACAGAGTATTTCTAAATTTTCTTTCATTAAAGGGATCGTTAATTTTACATGTTTTATTTGCATTTGAGAGATATTACTCATCATCCCATACCTTACACTCTATGTTACTTATCATCTCATACATTACACTTTATATATTTTAATATTATTTTAATTTTATTTTATTCTTGTTAAACTAATTGAGTTGTTCTACTTATCATCCACACACTATATATTTGTTATAGGAAAAAAAAATTAAAATAAATATAATGTGTGGTATGTAAAAATAATAAGTAGAATTATTTTTTGTGTTTAGCCTTTAGGCTTCATTACCTTTTATAAATTTCTTAACACAAATAATATAGACTAATTTGCAATGTTAAAATATGCAAGTGTCGCACTTTTTTTTTTTAAGAAAATAGAAAATTTAGTATACACAAAAAATTATTATTTTAATATTCATTTTTTTTATAAAGAAAATGCACTAAACTTATACACGATAGGATTGATCTAATATTATTCCTATTATTTTCTTGATAAATAATATTTACAATCATAGAATATATTAGCACCGCACACTTATTTTAAAAAAATAATTAAATATAAAATTTACGTAAAAAAATTAATTTTTTATAATAAATTTTATTTTTTCTCAAAAAAATACACTGTACTTATATAATTAATATTATATCTACCATTACTCCTTAACATAAGAAAATTTAGAGACAAGGAGGGATGAATTTCCGAAAATACCCACGCCAGAGTCACAGTGACAAACGTCGGCCCAATTCCAAATATTCCGCGCACGGAGCAAGTTGTAGTATAAAGTAAAGTTTGTAAAACGCATCAGATCCCAACCTTGTTCCTGGGACCGAATCACTCATCGCTTTCTTCCCACGACGAAATCAAAGTGCGCGAGAGAGAGCTGCAGAGATTTGACTGAGATATTGTGTGTGTGTGAGAGATAGAGAGATGAAGATCACGGCGCTCTTGGTGTTGAAGTGCAACCCGGAAGGGTCCGATCCGGTCATACTTGCGAACGCCACGGACGTCAGCCACTTCGGCTACTTCCAGAGGTCCAGCGTCAAGGAGTTCATCCTTTTCGTCGCTCGCACTGTCGCCAAGCGGACCCCTCCCTCCCAGCGCCAATCCGTCCAGCACGAAGGTTTCACGATCTCTCCTCCATATCTTCCTTCTTTGATTTTCTCTTTTTGCTTTTTTTTTTTTTTTCACATGAATTAATTCGCTTTAGAGTTTAATAAATTCTATAGCGTGAAGGTCCTATTTTTTTTTTTTTTTCCTTTCTTTTAGTTTTTTTAGAGGTGAATTTTGGTTGGATTGTGTGGAAACTGATTAGGTTTTGGTGATTTTTAAGGAATTTATTTTGGTTGTAAAGTGGTTTTTTTCGGAAATCTAAATTTATTTCGTCTGTGATTCATGAGCTTGAATTGGGTAATTTATGTGTAAATAAAAGATGGTGGTTTCTTGAATTCTATCGGCATTAGTCGGATTGTATGGAAATTTACTACATATTTTTATGAATTTCTACCAGCTTTGTCTGAATGGTGGTGATGGAATGGATTTTTTTTAGGAATTCCCATGGTGATTTAGCTCGTACTCGAATGGTGGAATTGTATGTGTTTTCGGCTTTATGAAATTTTATTAGTTTCGCATTTATATATGATTAATGGCTTAGCTTGCGATGATGTGTTTTGAGTGCTTTTTTTTATGAAAGTGGACGAATGTGGATTTCGTGTTCCGGATCTCCTTTTTGTGAAAATTAACTACTGATTTTTTTCTTGGAATGAATCAGGAAAATGTTTTTTTTTTTTATTTTTTTAATGGCAAACAAGATTTATTGATCATAAGGATAGGCAAGAGCCCAATATAATCATGAAAATGTTGTCACGCTTTTTATTTTAGAGTAACATGACTTATCCTGATTTTTTTAATCTAGTTTTCTGAGCATTCCTTCTAGTTTTGTAAATCCAATTTGCCTTTTTTTTCCTAATGCAGAGTACAAGGTCCATTCTTACAACAGAAATGGCCTTTGCGCATTGGGCTTCATGGATGATCACTACCCAGTTCGAAGCTCCTTTTCTCTACTCAACCAGGTATACTCAATATAATTATTATCCATCTGCATATGCATTTCTATTTCAGGAGCTAGAATTCTGGCACCAGTATGTTAGATAATCGACCAACCTACCAAAAAATAAACAAAAATGATTAACCCACCAGATTTTTGCTTTCTTCCATGTAATCATATCATTATGCTTTAAGGTTTGTAAGGTTGAAGGGCAGAGATTTAAAGGTGATCAGGGAAATGAAAAGATCTACTTGGATAATTATTCTTGTTGCTGCCATTGATTTCATTATGCCCACACTTCATAGCTATAGCTGTGCTGAAGTGCCTGTTTTTGGCGTGGAGGTGGGTGTCTGTTGGGAGGGGGGAGCCTGTGTGCTTGATATTATAGTTCCCGAGGTTCCTGTAAGTTCAGGTTCTAGGATTGTTGAGGTAGACGCTTTATATATGCTTGCAATAAGGTATAGCTTATGATTGCATTGTTTTCCAGGTGATAGATGAGTACCAGAAAAACTTTGGTGACTCATGGAAGACTGCACAAGTAGATAATACCCAACCATGGCCCTATCTGAGTGAAGCTTTGACAAAATTTCAGGTACTTATAGATTCGATCTTCATCATTTTCTAAGATTGTGTCATAGACTCATAGGTGTCAAATAGATTGATGGTGTTTTATTTATCAAATAGTACTATCAACTGGGTTTTTCCTTTTCTTATGTTTTTTTTCAATGTTTGAAGCTTCAAACATTCAAAATTTATATTTCTGTTTCTTAATCGTATTTTATTTAGTGATAACTGAATAATTTTTTTATTTTATTTTATTTTTTATTTTTATAAGTGTGATAACTGAATAATTTTCTCCTTCTTTTCTTCTTGTTTAACTCTTCAGGACCCTGCAGAGGCTGATAAGTTGTTGAAAATTCAAAGGGAGTTGGATGAAACTAAAATTATACTCGTAAGTGTTGAGTCATCACTATGATAGTTTGTTTGAAGTTGGACAATGACTGATTGAGCTGCGTTCCTTCAATTTTCTTGATTGTGGATTGTAGAGATGCATTTTTAGTTGGATATGTGCTTTTTCTTTAACTAAGCAATCATCCATTTTAGATCTTCAGTTGCTTCATAATTCTCAGATCAGTTGTGCATGATGTTTGGCAGATTTTTTTGGTTTAACATTCTAGCTTGGCTTTGATACAAAATTCCTTCCCTTTTCTATCTTAGAAGGTAAAAAAAGAGTTGTAGGAAGCGTTAAAGACAAATTACAAGAAAATATGTGTATTTTTGGAATACTATTAATGAAGAATATGTTGGAGAATTTGTTGGGTGGGGGAGACGGGGTAGGGGGGCTCAGTGTTTCGTAAAAAAAGGGGTTTATTCTTGCTAGGTTTCTTACGTTTTGTTTCTACTTGTTTTTTCCTCTTTCTCTTACTCATGAGCGTGTCTTTTGTTTGATACAGCATAAGACTATTGACAGTGTACTTGCACGAGGTGAGAAATTGGATAGCTTAGTTGAGAAGAGTTCAGATCTCAGTGCAGCATCTCAGGTTGGTTAAGAAAATTTATGTATCAGCAATATGCATTTGCCACTATACTCATCCATAGATTTCACATAGTATACTGCATGAGCTTATTAGTTTAACGCAATTATGTATTTTGCTCATACCTCTAGTCATCTGTCGTGCTATTGTACGCATTGTTAGAGTTGGAATTTGCTATATTTTTCGCTTTCATCGGACTCATTTGTTGTAAACAGTCTTGAGATGAACAATTTTCCTTTTTGAGACCCGAACACTGTAGCAACAATATTGAAAATTGAAGTTGAAGCTTTTGTTTTAAGGTTGAAGAAGTATCATGAAATCAATTCAATTATGGTCATTCTACTTACTTTCATGAACTGGTTTAACAGTCTACATTGATACTCATATATCCTCTTGAAATGAACCATGGACCTAACCTTGTTGCTAATTTAAGAACCTGCTTCTTGGTCTTGGTGGAAACAGATGTTTTACAAGCAAGCAAAAAAGACGAATCAGTGTTGTAGCATACTGTGAACTTCTTCATCAAGCGGCTCTCCTGTAATTGCATTCACATTTTCAAAGGTCGAAGCTGATGGATGACAAATCGTGATTGTACTATGTCTATATCGTTTATCAATTGTTTGCTTTGCAAAATTCTGTGGCATTTCCCCATATATTCTAGACCAAAGAAAGGAAACTGTGTATCAGCAGGAGATCCTTCTATTATAGTATTTATGTGCTTGACAAGCTCAAATCAGATGGTGTGTTGTGATTTTTCCATTGTTATTAGTGTGTATATAGATATATATATATATATAGATACATATAATCCTTTTGAAGCCATTCCATCATCAACCACTGAAAACTTTTCACAGCAAAAACAAACTGAAAATGTCTCCTATGGGAGGTTTTATAGCTGATATTTCACAGATCTTAAACTTCATACTACATAGCCCAACTTCTCCAAACATATACTGTACAAAAAACCTCAAAACTAGCAAACCAACACTATATATCCAAATCTGGAATCTGGATGTTGCTATGCCATCGGGGTCTTTTGACCTTTTATTTTATTGAAAGTTAAACAGAGAAAGCACATATTGATCTATTTTCCCAAAATGGATTTAATCCACCAGATGCCTTTGGTGTCATTAGGGCCTTCTCCCTCTGGTGGAGGTTCACTCTGTGGTGTCTTGTGGAGCTTGCTCACATCATACCCCTCATCTCTTGCCCTTTGAACTAGCTGATTGTATATCTCCTCATCCAGATGGGTTTGCCTGCATAATATCTAAGAAAACACCACCCGAAAAGAAACAAATTACAACAGAAAAGTTTGAAGAAGCCTTATAAAATCAGAAAGGAGACAAAATACAAGAAGCCAACTTTTTGCAGGGAAATACATATACACAATTTGGTCATTATCAATGAATCATATCCAAACTTTCGGTGTGAATAAAAGTTCTTCAATTATTAACCACATATATCTATTGAATGAAAGAAAAAGGCATCACACATTTAAAAGGGATGACAAAAATCATAGGCATACCCAAAGAAACTTCCTGGTAGGCTGGCCAATCAAGGCAAACTGATAGTCTTCATCAAGGAACAAAACCCAGTAGTCACCCAACACAGGGATGATGGGCAGGAATGGTGGCACATAGAACTTGACTTTGAGCTTAGCTTCATCGCTGTTGGGATCAGCCTTGTATGCACTGCCCGCTATGTAGCCTCTTTTGCCATCATTCCAGGTCTCATTCAGCACATTCACTGTCCCATCTTCTCTCAAAGTGTATGTAGCCCTTGTATTCGCACCATTCTTGGGCTGGAAACTTGATGGGAATGAGGCTATCTCGTACCACCTCCCCATGTACCTATTTATGTCTAGCCCCTTCACCACGTCCATCTCTTTATTTGCCATTGTTTAAGCGACAGTGCAGAGAGAGAGAGAGAGAGAGAGTCTTTGCGTTATGGGACTAGAGGATTTTTGCAGATTCAGGTTGTTGCTTTATGGGATTTGAATTATGGAGGGCACGGCTGAGCTGCGTTTGGCGTAAAGTGATGCGAAGAGAGACGTGGAGGACTACGAGCCTTTCGTCAGTTGCGCGTAAATTGGGTAACTGGCAAAGATATACATGGGAGTTTCTTGGGTGATAAGGTTTTGGGCAGTGATATTATGTCCCTCAATTTGCCGTGTATACTTTAATGCAAATTATATATATTTTTATTTTAAATATTTTTTAAAATATTTATTTTTAAATATATTTAAACATTTTAAAAAATATCAATACATTATTATTCACTTTCTTAATCAATAAGTAAAAATAATTTTTTTTTCTAAAAAATTAAATACATAAACGATCAAAATGGAGTGCAAAATGAGATAATATACTAGCATTATTCTAAGGTTTGTCCCTATTTTATTTCTATAATTTTATTTGCTTCTTTTGGATAAGGTTTTGAAAATGATATTCATAATAGTTATAAAATAAAATTAAAACACTTCAATTGATAGGGAAAACTTTTACATTAATAATGTATTAAAAGTGTCAAATTGCAAATTACATTTCTCTTTAAAAATTTGTGATGGTGAAAAAAAAAAAAACAATTAATGGTGTGATATAGTTGATGTTATAGGCAATTATGTCATAATAATTTTCTTATATTTGTTCTAAATAACTAAAGTGAGGGATTGTGAAGTTAATGTGGATGAGAAAGAAACAGATGGGGTAGAAGGAAAGTCACAAAAATATGGATGTGTAGATCAAGACTTGAAAGCTGTGATGAGTTAAAAATGTGTAGCCCATAAGGGACTGAATGATTACAATTATTGTCATCCATTACATTTTGTGCCCACAATAATATTATTAATTTAAATTAATAATATAAGGTACGAGGAGAAAATTACACCTCATTTTTCAAAATCACTTAATAATTACTCATATAGTTTGCCAGTCATAAGTTGTTTATGATCTTAGTCATGATCATATTTTAAAATCACCATTAGAGCTAGAAAATTACAGAAAATTAAGGAGAAAAATGAATGTATGGATGATGAACATGACGGCAGTCCAAGTAATTATTTATTAGCACTCTAGCAGCACAACCACCATCAGCAAAAAGTAAAATAAGCAATCAAACCGAAAAAGAATAAAATGTCAATAAGAAATTGAATAATTAATATGTTCATGCAAGCGCATTAGAAACAGAAAAACATTGACTTTTGAACCAGTGGGATGTTACCTTACACCAGATTTTGTAATATAAAAATTGGCACGACTGAACAGAGGTGTATGATGATATGATCGGTTGGTCTGGCATGGTAACATTTGGATACAGCTCATAAATGTGAAGTCTTGACTTCTTCAAACAAACACAACAGCGGAGTTCAAGACATGAAAACTAGTACAGTTTCCTAACTAGCCAGGTGTGCTCTAGATCTCACTTTCTCACAGAGAGAGACAGAGAGAGACAGAGATGTCAAGGCGATCTGATTCTGGGGCATGCTTGAGGTTTTGTTTGGTCGTATTTGCAATCGTATCAGCTCTGGGAGTGTGTGGGCCGGCTCTGTATTGGAGGTTCAAAAAGAGTTTACGGCTTGGGGGTACCGTAGCCTCTTGTCCTCCTTGCATCTGTGATTGCCCCCCTCCTCTGTCCCTTCTCAAGATTGCTCCTGGTATAAATTCTCTCTCGCGCTCTGGGTTTCGTCGTTTTTAATTTGGTTTTGGTGTATTTTCTGTGGGATGCTGTAAAAATCTGTTTTTGATTGGTTATATATTGATTGAAATGAAGTTAGGCAGTACCCATGTCATGAATTTGTGTTTTTGGATCGTCGTCTTGCTGATTCTGGATTAAAAGCTCTTTTCTATTTGTTTGCTATCCGATTGGTTTAAGAAAGTTAAACCCAATTCAGGTTTGGATTTATTTTCTTATTCAGTTTCATTATGTGCTGACAAACTCGTCGATTTGGGGCCTTTTAATAATCTCGGATTCTGAGATTTCTAATTACCTGCCTCTTTAGAATACTTTTCAATTAGTAAATTCTAATTCATGTTAAGAGGTGTATTTCTGTTTGAATTTGCCTATGATTTGGATTTTGGTCCTCTTCGTTCTTGTTAAGGTGCTTCTTTGTCGTTATCACTCTCGTTATCACTCTCTGGTAAACTGAAGAAAGAATGTACTGGCTACTTTTCTGGATGCTAAGGTTATATCATATGGCAATCTGTCTATTGCTTTCCAGCTAGTTGTGATATTGAAAGTATAAGGGTGGGCTGAAACAAAAATAAAATCCAAATGTTTGATTCTCGATGAAGAAATGGAGAATAGCCATTCGTTTGGCAAAAGTTAATAATAGATCTAGGGGTTTGCTTGTCAAAGTTGTTTCATAGAAAGAGGGTTTAATTTATTGAGAAATCTTCTCTACATGCTTCTATAAGTCTTCTTTTGCACCTATTCTCTTGCATTATGTTTCATATAGCTGTCTGCAACTTCTTATTCCAGGGTTTGAACAAACTAGTTTGGCTATCAAAATTGCATGCAGATCGGAAATTCAACTATTGATTTTCTTGTCTTTTCTTTTATTCATCACAGCCTTATTTGCTATATTTGGGATAGGATTGTTGATTGTATACTAATATTTTTCATCTCTGGTTTTTGTATTATTTTGCAGGGCTAGCTAATCTCTCCATTGCAGGTTAGATTTCATCCTGCTGACTCAACTTGGTGAAGAAATTACCATGTCAATTTTGTTTATGTTTATCTATTTTCTGTTAAATTATTGAAGAATATCATTTCATCTAAACAGCTTATTTTAGAACTTGTTGCTATAAATTTGATTTTTCTAACTATGGAGCTCCAATCTTATTATATAAAGCTTGCTAAATGACACTTTTCCGGGGTTTCAAGTCATTTCGTCCTTTCTGTCGGGTGTTTCTTGTTTGCTATTTCAATTCAAATGCTAGAAAATCTAAACAGCTTATTATAATATACCCCAAAAATCATGCCATCTTCCAATAAATAATTTTAGGATATTCTTCCAATTGATGTGGTTGTTGGCACTTACTGCTTACAGAATGGATATCTTTCTAGTTGTTTGTGATATGAATCTGATGTTGATTATGCCAATGAGCAGACTGTGGAAGTAATGACCCAGATCTCAAGCGAGAGATGGAGAAGCAGTTTGTTGACCTTCTGACAGAGGAGTTGAGGCTGCAAGAGTCTGTTGTGCAGGAACGTGCTCGCCATATGAACATAACCTTTGCTGAAGCTAAAAGGGTGGCTTCCCAGTACCAGAAGGAGGCAGAAAAATGCAATGCTGCTACTGAAACCTGTGAGGAGTCCAGAGAGCGGGCTGAGGCATTACTGATAAAGGAAAGAAAGTTCACTTCATTGTGGGAGCGACGTGCCCGTCAAATGGGTTGGGAAGGGGAGTAACTGTAATCTATAGAATTTGATATATTTGATACAAGTTTTTCAGACCACCGGCGGTGAATTTTTTCACCCGTGGTATTTATAAAAGCACGCAAGCAAGGTGCTTTGAGTTGTCACCTTGTCGAAGCAGAAATGCTCTCTCTCTCTCTCTCTCTCTCTCTCTCTCTCTCTTTCTCTCTCTCTCTCTCATTGCCATTAGATGCCACGTATACATTCACGTTAAATTATAAATTACAAGGTGATGGATCTCTCAGCTTTACCACTCATATATTGCAGTTCTAATCATCTTGTTATTCGTTAAGAGAGGTGTTGAAGGGGGATGGTTCTAATTCTTGTGACGAGCATTTCCTTCCTTGTTAGTAATGCAATTTCATTGGTTGGTTGTCTTGTTTCAACGTGTTTTCAGCTTAAATTTAACGACTTTAACCAACTTGGTTTCCAGTTTGAGAATTTGAATTTTGAATATTAGATTCAGATATAATTATGAATGTCGTTACCGATTAGCATTAGTCAAGCTTGCTTCTTGTTGCTAATCGATAAATAAATAAAGCTTGCTAGTTGCAGTTCCAAAGGGTGTATAATGCACCAGCATTTGGACGAGGTTAACTTAAAAGACAAAGCTATGGCCTAGCTTAGGTGGTTTATTGCTCTCGTGAAGAAACAGTCCCCGTGATGCATTTTCCCGCTATCCAAACAGGCGCTGAATATCCTTATCAGACTCCAACATATATAAATCAGATACGTGGGGTCGTTTCTGTCTCCCCAACTGTCAACCGATTGAATTTCTTCATAGGAAATACAGTCCAATATTAGATTTGGATGGGAGTAGAAGCTTCCTACACCATATCGAAAAAGACACCAAAAAACACGGTTTCAATTTTCAACGTTGATGCACCGACACAACACAGCTGTGAGGTGGTCCTTATTTTATCCTCCCATACAGACACACATGCATATACGATATATATATATATATATATACACACCTTACGTATTACATAAAATTTTAATTTAGATCTTTCCTAGACCGGTCAATCATATCTATTATACACTACCCAGATCCAAAATTTCTCAAAATATCAGACATTTGTTTTTTGGGCGAAACTTGAAGCTTTGTTGCTTCTGTGAACTTCTTGGAGTATATATGGATTTTTAGTCGTTGTATTTTGTCGATAAAACTATAAATATGTTGTCAGATGGGATGGAAACTTCAAGGAGTAATATAGTGGAGAAGAAAGGCTATGAGCAGGGAATGGAGGATGTCCTGGGTCGAAGCTGCAAACTTTGGCGAGGTTTGTTATCCATAATTGTTTTCACTGAATGAGTTACTCTTTTGGGAGTCCATTAACGTTCAGCTTTATGCGCAGTGTAATTGTGGAAGCTGTGAAGGTGGATAGTTTGCAGAGACTTTGCTCATCTTTGGAGCTTCTTCTCAGCAAAATTGTGAGACGTAAAGTCAATTTTTTTCCTTATTGAAAAAGAAAAAACAGAATTCTCTATTCTTGAATATGTTGATCATTTAAATTAATGTCTATTAAGTGAAACAAAACTGCTGTAATAGGTGATAGCTGTGCATTTATCTCAATCTGATGTTTCGGATACACATTTGGACTTTTAGCTCACCCTTAAATATTTGAACTTTACACACACAGAAAAACGACTTTCTTATCCTCTTTATTACGATAAACAGAAAATTATTAGAAAAGAACTCTTAACAGTGGCATACATATTCAGAGTGCACTATGTACCTGGTCGCTGAATAGATTCTTCATTCATACTAATCAGGATTCTAATTTTAGTTCTGATTACTATTCTTTGTTGTGAAAGACATGGAAAAAATAAAGTAGAAAGCACCACAAGACATATCTTCATACTTCTCTTCTTTAACATGGTCACCACTCTTATATGGAGCTATTCCATCTCCTAAATTTTAGGATTCCAAAATGCTAAGATAAATGAAATAACTTTGTATATTTCATCTTGCTGTTTACAATGAGGCTTGCCTCTTTTATACACGAGTTGTAGGTGCTGTACGTAATGCATGTGCAGGCAACTGAGTGCTGCAGCTAGTGGAGCAAGTGCTGCGCAGGTGCTGCATGTGATGTTGGTCTACTCATGTGCAGGCAACTGAGTGCTGCATGGGGATCGTTGCTTTGCTGCAGCTAGTGGAGCAAGGTGCTGCATGTGATGTTGGTCTACTCATGTGCAGGCAACTGAGTGTTGCATGTGCAGGAATCATTGCTTTAACAGACCCCCTCAAGTCAAGCGGGAGATCTCTTAAGCGCAGACTTGAACAGAGATGGTGAAAACGTGCAGCTGGAAGTGGTTTTGTAAGCACATCGGCTAACTGATCTTTGCCCGAGATGAACGACACAATGAGAGACTTATTTAGGACCCGATCCCTGACAAAATGAAAGTCAATTTCCACATGCTTAGTTCTAGCATGGAACACTGGGTTTGATGAGAGATATGTTGCGCCTAAGTTATCACAGTAGAGAGTGGGAGCAGTGCTGAGAGTTAGACCAAGGTCTCGGTACAGATGTTGTAGCCATATGAGCTCGGCAGTGGCATTTGCAATGGCTTTAAACTCAGCTTCGGTGGATGACCTTGCAATTGTTGGCTGCTTCTTAGAGGACCAGGAGATGAGGTTTGGTCCAGAATATATGAGGTATGCACTGGTAGAGCGTCTGTCGTCTATACATCCTGCCCAGTCGGCATCTGTGAATGCACTTAGGTTCATGGTTGCCGATTTAGAGAAGAGTAAACCAGTGTGAGGAGTATGCTTGAGATACCTCAAAATTCTTTTTACAGCTTTCCAGTGGGGTATTCTTGGTGTATGCATGTACTGGCATACTTTGCTTGTGGCAAAGGCAAGATCGGGTCGAGTGAATGAGAGATACTGTAATGAGCCGACAATACTTCTATAAAGAGATGGATCATCAAATAAGTTTCCCTCATGCATACTTAATTTTTCGGATGCTGCCATAGGGGTCTTTACTGATTTTGCTGATTCCATTTTGGTTCTTTTGAGTAAGTCTGCAACATATTTGGCTTGAGAGAGCAGTAGACCATCACGTGTATAAGTAGCTTCGATCCCTAAGAAAAAGTTGAGTCTACCGAGATCAGTGATTGGAAACTCAAGTCGCAAGGTTTGTACAAGGTCAGTAATAAGTTTCATGTCAGCTCCTGTGATGAGTAAATCATCAACATACACAAGAACATAGATGGGCTTATGGCAGGAGATGCGAATAAATAGAGAGGAATCAGCAGAGGAGATGGTGAAACCAAGATCCACTAATTTTTGACTGAGCCGAGAATACCAAGCACGTGGAGACTGTTTTAAGCCATAGATGGCTTTCCGAAGCTTGCATACATGGTTTGAAAACTGAGGATTAGTAAATCCGGGAGGCTGTGCCATGAAGACAGTTTCAGATAATGGTCCGTGAAGAAATGCATTTTGAACATCATATTGATGGATAGGCCACTCATTTGACACGGCAGTAGCAAGGACTAGGCGAATGGTTGTGGCTTTGACGACGGGGCTGAAAGTTTCGTCATAGTCGATGCCCGATTGTTGCAAGAAGCCCTTAGCAACTAATCGTGCTTTCCGTCTCTCGATTGTTCCATCAGCAAACTTCTTAGTGCGGAAAACCCATTTGCACGAAATTATGTTCGTAGCTTGAGCGGCTGGAACTAGGGACCATGTGCAATTAGCAATGAGTGCATTAAATTCTTGGGACATTGCAGTCCGCCATGCAGCATACTTGTGGGCGATGGAGAAGCAAGAGGGATTTTCAGGAATTTCAAGGGTAGTAGTGAGGTGGGCTTGAGAGGTGGAAGCATATGATTTTTCAAGAGAGATCCAAACTTCTCGTGCGGAGATGCAGCCCACTACCTGAGCTATAACAGATTCAGATAGTGAGGAGATTAATGCAGACATGACCATTTGGTCATGTTGCACCCACATATCATATTCTGGATTAGGGGAGTCATTGGACAGTTTGGGTAAGGGAGCTAGATGAGTGCCATCTACAAACTTGAATAATCTTTGGCCTTTTAGATATGGAATGATTTGAACCTTCCACAAAAGGTAGTTTTCGGGAGTAAGCTTGACAACGATAATATGAGACAGATTTGGTGAGGAGAGGGAGGGAGGAGGAGAAAGGGGATTAGAATCACTCATGGTGGACGATTAGTCCTGGTATAGCTCTGATACCATGCTAAGATAAATGAAATAACTTTGTATATTTCATCTTGCTGTTTACAATGAGGCTTGCCTCTTTTATACACGAGTTGTAGGTGCTGTACGTAATGCATGTGCAGGCAACTGAGTGCTGCAGCTAGTGGAGCAAGTGCTGCGCAGGTGCTGCATGTGATGTTGGTCTACTCATGTGCAGGCAACTGAGTGCTGCATGGGGATCGTTGCTTTGCTGCAGCTAGTGGAGCAAGGTGCTGCATGTGATGTTGGTCTACTCATGTGCAGGCAACTGAGTGCTGCATGTGCAGGAATCATTGCTTTAACACAAAACCATCAGAAAAACCTCTAAAGGTATCACCTCATGGATGTGAGCCAGCATTAAATTGTTGATATCTTGACTGTTTCTCTACATTTTATCTCCATGAAATGGAAAATCTTAAAATCAGAAAGCAAATTTGGCTCTTTAACGAACTCATTTTACGGTTGACATGTGTAGGATGAGGCCACAGTGAATTATGTCTATAGCTTGCTGTTCTAGTTTAGTTAGCATTTTTTTATATTCTCTTTTAGTAAACAGCACACTCATTTAGACCTTCATACAGATTTCAGTGGATACCCTGGTGAAGAGAGCATATGATAATTGGCATGAAGTAATAGAATATGATAGCAAAGTCTTGAACTCCCTTGCCAGTACTAAGAAGAAGATGAGAGCCTCAGCTGCACTGCACGTATAGCTGACCACAAATATGCCTCAGATCAGAATAGTAAGACTATTCATAACAGACAGCAGAATATCTCTGAACCGGGCACACATTGCCACTATAACCACTAGTCAGTCCCTTGGTTGATTGAGTTTCCGTTTTTGAGGTCTCGTCAAACACCAGTTATGACATTATTACCGACAAGAAGAATTCTCAAGCAGCATAGATTGTATGTCAGTCGGAACTTCTGCAATTGGGGGTTCACACTTTTCAAAAGATTGGTCTCACCCAAGGAATGGTCAAGATCGGAAGATCTTTTTGCTGAAATAATCCGACTTAGGAGTGCAGAGATGTGGTGAATGATGATACGCAGAGACTGCTAAATACATATAGTATGGGAGTCGGTGTGGGAATGGCGGCTGGTTTTGGTCTTACAGATGAGGCTTGTTTCTCTTGTAGTGCAGAATATCTCTGATAGATAGGACATTTCAGCATCAACATGGCCGGAGCTCAGGGAAAGCTGTTGTTGGATGGCTTAAGCTTAAAATCACTTTAAGGTCGAGGAAATTTGCAAGTAAGAGAGCTGCAGAAAGGAGAGTTCAGCTTACCGAGCTAGATTGACCTGAATCGTTATCTATTTTCATCTCGGGTTCTAGTGATGATATAATATGGTGCCTTGGAATTCGATGATTTCACTGCCCAGAATACAGACCGAATTAAAGATGAAAGATTGGGATTCAAGCATTTGCATAGAGGGGCTTCACACGATTTCAGTTTTCCTTGTCATTGGTGACTATTCCCACCAAAGAGTAAAAACGAAAGGAGATGAGAAAGAATAGTCACGTATCAAGTTTGGTGAATGTTTCCATTTACTCGTTCCAAGCGTCTTTTCTCTGCAATTTGTTTTCCTTGTCTCATGAATTTCCCCAGCATGCATTTCTGTTCATTTGTTTGTAACATCATCATTCTTTTCTCGATACTTACTAACGATGCAATCTTTTTCAATAAGGGAAACATCGCCTTGCTTATATTTTTCAGTGTTTGTCTTTGTATTAACAGATTAATCCCGAATGCATATAACAGCTTAAGACTGGTGGTTTTTTTTTTCATGGTGAAATTGCAATAGGTTAATTTTTCTCAAGTTGGAATAAACGTGTTTTGTATTTGTCAATTCTAAAAAATAATATTGTTTTCAACTGTTCAGGCAACAAATTCTCACCATGCAAACTATGCAGCTCACAGTGATGTAGTGCACTCACCTACACACGTAGCTGCTACAGATTCTATTCATGCAGCGCACTCACTGCCACATTGTACCACACTAGCACTACCACACTAGCACCTGCTAGAGCAGCCTCAACAAAGCACCCACTATAGTTCGCGTATCATGCATGACCACAGTTGTACAATTATGTTATTGTAAGAATATTACTTTACAAATTGTTTAAAAGAGAGGTAGTGCCTCATGTAAACATTGCATAGAAATATACAATTATAATTTGAGCATGGTATCGGAGCATTAAGGACTTGCTGTCCACCATGTCTGCTTCTACCTCTTCTTTTTCTTCCTTCTCCACCCCTCCCTTACCCAACTTCTCCCATCTTATCTCAGTTAAACTTTCTCATGATAATTACCTTCTCTGTAAGGTTCAAGTTGTCCCTTATCTGCGAGGACAACATCTATACAAATATGTTGATGGCAGTTGTAACCTCCCCCCACCAAACTCCCCGATAACTCACCCAATCCAGAATACGAAATTTGGGTTCAACATGATCAATTGATCATGTCTACCCTTATTTCTCCCCTCTCTAAATCTATTATTGCTCAAGTTGTCGGATGTCCTTCTGCTCGTGAGGTATAGCTTTCCCTTGAATCCACCTATGCCTTAGCATCACAAGCTTGACTAATCCAAACCCAACTTTAACTCGCTTCTTTGAAAAAGGGCACTGACTCTATCCAAGCTTATTATTAATGAGCAAAGCTCCTTGCCAACACCATGGTGGCTGCTGGGCAACCTTTGTCTTCTGCAGAGTTTGTCCCTTACCTGTTAGCTGGCCTTGGCCCCAATTATGATGCATTAGTTTCTTCTGTACAGCACAAATGAACCTTATATCTATTGAGGAGCTACTTAGTCACCTACTGGTTCATGAGGCTCGGTTGCAGCACCATGCAACCGCCACTTCTCTTTTCTCGACACCAGAACCCACTGCAAACTTTTTTGGTCGCAATTGTGGTTATTATAGCCTCCATAATGGCAATTGTAACCATGGCAGAGGTCATGGACCCTCTGGGCACTCAAGTAATCATTTTCCTATTTCTTCTCAATCTTCACTTAGCTCAGACGTATCTGTCAAGTGTGCAATAGAATAGGTCACACTGCCCTTATGTGCATTTACTAATTTAATCAAGCATACACTGCTACTATGTCTCCTTTGGTTCATTTCACCTCCACCCAACCATTTGATGGTGCCTGGTACCCTAACACAACAGCCACCATTCACATTACCAACGAGCTTGCCAATCTGAATTTGCAGGCTGTTGAACATCATGGTGATGATCATCTTCGAGTTGGTGATGGTTCTTTAGTCCCAATTACTCCTACTGGTTCCACCACTTTTCCCTCCCCATATTCTCAATTTCTTTTAACTAAACTTTTATGTGTTCCTTTCTTTACTAAAAATCTTGTTTGTGTCTACCAGTTTTGTCTTGACAACAATGTTTACTTCCAATTTTTTTCTGATGGTTTTTGTGTTAAGGAGTGCAACACCAAGAAAACTCTGCTCCAATGGACAACCTCTAATGGCCTTTATACATTTTCTACATTGTCTCCACAAGCTCACTCAAGCACACTATCGTCTGTCCCACTTTGGCACTTCGGACTTACTCATCCTTCACTCAAGATTGTCCACTCTATTCTTCTCCAACAAGGACTTTTGTTTGAAAAATTTCCTTCAAAATAGTTCTGTAATGCATGTGCCATGGCTAAACGACATTGTGCACTTGCTCTAACCAAGCTTACTAAATCTTTAGCTTCTTTTGATCTTGTAATTAGTGATCTCTGGGGGCCTTCACCCCATGTTTCCTTTGAAGGGTTTCGATATTATATATCTTTTGTTGATGATTATTCACGCTACACCTGGTTGTTCCCTTTGCAAAACAAATCTCAAGCACTGTCAACTTTTGCAAAATTCAAAGCATATGTTGAACTACAATTTAATTCTAAAATTAAGCAATTTCAAACAGATTGGGGAGGTGAGTTTAGGTCCTTCATTGATCTTCTCTCCACCTCGGGTATTAAGCATCGAATCACTTGTTCTCATGCTCATACCCAAAATGGAATACTGGAGAGAAAACATACACATAGTTGATTCTGGGTTAGCTTTGTTAGCTCACATTTCCATTCCATTACAATTCTGGCCTTATGCTTTTCAACATGTTGTTAGAATCATCAACATGCTTCTATCCTCTTCACTGCAAAATCTTTCTCCATTTTTCATCTTACACAACCAAACTAGACTTCAAAAGCCTTCTTGTATTTGGCTCAACATGTTGGCCCTTAACACGGCGTTTCAATCCTTATAAATTTGACTACAGATCGGTTCAATGTGTATAACCCAGGTCTCAGCTCGAACCACAAAGGTTCAATTTGTTACCACATTCCAACACGCCGTGTTTTCATCTTCAAAGATATTTGGTTCAATGAAGATCTTTTTTCCTTTGCTCATCCACCCGAGCCCAACTTAGTTTCTAAGCCCACCTATGTCTCACTTCCTTTCATTACTCTAGGTCCAATATCTTATACTCCATCAATATTAGGCCCAATCCCTTCCTCAAGTCCCACCCCGTCTTCTTCCCCCAGCCTTTCTCCTTCCCACTCGAGTCATCACTCTGTTTAGCAGCTTGCACGTTTAATATTGACATGCTTGCAAATTGGCTTAGCTCGCCCACAACAATGTACAGATGGCATCATCCCTTGGCCACCACCTCAAGATCACTTGTCCCACCTCTCCACCACCACCCTTCCTATTTTTCCATTGCTCAGAAATATCCTAAATGGAGACATGCCATGACAATTCAATTCAACGCCCTTATCAAAAGCTAGACCTGGACCCTTGTACTTACTATTGATGCACCAAATGTTATCTCATGCAAGTGGGTTTTTCGTACTAAATATCTTGTAGATGGCACCATCGAGCGAAGGAAAGTTAGATTAGTGGCTAAGGGCTTTTTACAACAATCAGGGCTTGACTATGATCAGACGTTTAGTCCAGTGGTGAAGACCACTACAATTCGATTAGTCTTATCTCTTGTGGCCACAAATGGCTGGCCCATCAACCAGTATGATGTATATAATACATTTCTTCATGGACCACTCATTGAGACAGTTTTCATGGCACAACCACCAGGCTTTGCTCACTCTCAATACCCTTCACATGTGTGCAAGATTCGGAAAGCTATCTATGGACTTAAACAGTCCCTACGTGCATGGTATTCTAATTTAAGCCAAAAGTTAATTGATCTTGGATTTCCATCTCAACAGCTGATGCTTCTCTGTTTGTTCGAATATCTGGATCAACTTCAGTGTATGTGCTTGTGTATGTTGATGACTTACTTGTCACAAGTTCTACTATGAAAGTTATTATTGAGCTTCTTCATGCACTGCGCACAGAATTTCCCATTACAGACCTTGGTCCACTACACTTCTTCTTAGGAATTGAAGCAACACAAACTCAAGAGGGCCTTTTGCTCACATAGAAGAAGTATATTGAAGATCTCCTTAAACGCGCCAACATGACTTCATGTAACCCAATTCAAACTCCAATGGCCACTTCTGTCAAGCTCAGCCTTCATGATGAAAATCTTTTCAAAGACCCATATCTATACCACAACACTGTGGGTTGTTTCCAATATCTCTATTTCACACGGCCTGAACTTGCATTTGCAGTAAGCAAGATGTGTCAATACACGCATGCACCTCGACTTCCTCATTGGCAAGCCGTAAAACGGATACTTCGATATCTAAGAAATAGTGTCAACCTTGGTTTGCTATTTTCAAAATCCAACGCCATGAATATCAATGCATTCACCGATGCCAGTTGGGCAGGTTGCCCCGATGATCAGTGGTCTACTAGTGCGTATCTCATATACTCAAGTTCTAATCTAATTTCTTGGTCTTCTAAGAAGCAACACAGAATAGCAAGATCCTCAACAGAAGTTGAGTTCAAGGGAGTTGCTAATGCCACTACAGAAATCATCTGGGTACAACACTTGTGTAATGACCTTGGCATAACACTTAGCTCTGCCCCAACACTTCACTATGACAATTTCGATGCAACGTATCTAACCCAGTTTTCACGCATGGACTAAACACTTGGAGATTGAATTCCACTTCGTAAGGAACAGAGTTCTAAATAAATCTCCCTTAGTTGTTTTCATCTCTAGAAAGGACCAATTGGCTGCTATTCTTACAAGCCATTGACAGCAGCAAGATTTTAGCTCTTATGTTCAAGTCTATGCTTACGTTTCCTGCAGCTTGACTTGAGGGGGATCGTTCAAGCAACAAATTCTCACCATGCAAACCATGCAGCTCACAGTGAGGTAACGCACTCACCAACACATGTAGTTGCTGTAGATTCTATTCATGCAGTGCATTCACTGCCACATTGTATCACACTAGCACCTGCTAGAGCAGCCTTAACAAATAACCCACTATAGCTCGCGTATCATGCATGACCACAACTGTACAATTCTGTTGTAAGAATATTCCTTGACAAACTGTGTATAAAAGAGAGGCAGTGCCTCATGTAAACATTGCAGAGAAATATATAATTAGAATTTGAGCATAAACCAAACAAGATAAGCCCTTTGTGTATGGATGTTACATTGATATATGTTTCCTAATAGGGAAATTATTTATAAAGACCCGAAGTATACAAGTCTCATGCATTCTCTATGAAAAAGTAGGTAACTATGAGACCCACATGAAAAAATCTAGTTTTTTAAGGTGGGCTCCACTATTTTTCGAAAGAGTGCAAGTCAATTATATCTAGCATTACTCTAGGTAGGGGAGCCAAACCACCTTTTATTTGTTAATTCTCATGCCTTTTTTTCCACAGCAACAAGAAGAGAAGTCAAAAGAATTAATGAAAAAAGTCTGATGTTATCAATTGAAACCATAAAATAGCATTCAGTACCAAAGAGAGAACTTTAAAAAGTCAACACAAAAAAGGATAAAGGAAATAGATGAAGCTACAATCTCCTCTTTGAGGAATAAATTTATGATGATGATACTCTTCAATTCTCTAAGAATCGGAAGTCTCACATACACGCCCCAAGAGAGTAAGCATCAAATCCGAATTCCCCATCACTCAACATTGTCTGATTATGTTCCTGTATCAGGTGCACATGATCCTATCGCAAAATGATCAACTGGATTATACCAAGTTAAAATTATAAAAGGCCATGGATAAAACAGAGAATCATGTTGCAATAAATTCAAAGTATTCAATATGTAAATAAATATCTTATTAGTAATAAATAAAAATCAGGTACTCTATATGTAAATGGGATCTTCATTATTCAATCAAATGAATGATACAAAGAACTTGAATCGGTAGGACACATCATATAAGAGATGCATTACGAAGATCTATTTACCTAGCATTATCACAAAAGAAAAATCTTTAGTAAAAGATCAAACTATGGCATCAATAAAACAAACATCAATATGTCAATAACATAACAAAGAGGCGTGATTAGTATGTTGTCAGATCTGCTTTGATGATATGAATAACTTCTAAGATACTGGTGGAGATATCACGGAATATTTCAGTTACCAGGAGGTTCCAAGAAATGTTTGGGGCTTCCTTGTCCTAGATAATGCAGGAATTCCTGCATTGAGGAGTCGCTCGAACTTCTAGTGGACTCCTTGGGTTGTGGTTTCAGATTACATGTTAAAGGAAAGAATAAGAGCTAAGAAAGGTGCTTTGTTTAATCAGATGGCAGAAGGTGTAGGCTTTGACAGAATGTGATAAGTCATTGAAACTTGGTCATAGTGGGTCCATATATTTCCTTTCTAAATGGTCTTTATAATTTTGCTTGACTAGAATTTCTACGACACCTTGGTTTTTGGATCCTGAATGGTTGAAACCACCTAGGTGTCCTGCGATGCTATCATGGTATTATCCACACCACAAGTGAGGGCTTGTTAACAAAATTAGAGTTATTCTATTCTCAAGTCAATGCATAAAGCACACCATCCACATCACTTAAACGGTAAATTTTAATTTGTAAGATTTAAATTTTAAAATTTATCTTTCAAATCAAATTGTCATTTAAGCATTTTACTAGGTGTGCTCTACACGTTGGCTTGAAAATATAATTTTTCAAAAAATTATAGGGTACCGAACTCTTCCAAAAGATTACAACTAATCCAGAAGCTTAGCTACTCTGAGTCATGGAATCTGACATGAAACCCGCTTAAATTTATGACTTAAAGACGTGTGTGTAGAAAAATGAAACAACAGCAAGAAAAGAATGATGGTAATCATACCTGTTTCATCACTGCATTCACTATATCTTCCAAAGAATCATAATTGTTTTGAATGAAACCATTCTGTGACTTTGTTTGCTCCAAGAGGTAGTTCTCATTGATCATCATCTTTGAGTCCAGAGCAGATGTCTCAACCTCACCGTGTGGACCAATAAATAAAGCACCACCATGCAATTGGGAAATCAAAGGCACATCAGAACTCTTGCAGCAGATTGCATTATTTTGGTCCAAACAGTGGCCCAAGGGACTTATTATACCATGGACAGAAACCACAGAATTTATGGTATTGACAGTGTGGTTCAAGTTTTGATTGCAACCCTGTTTCTGTTCTTCCCATCTTTGCTTCAATGTGTAATTCATGTCCTGTACAACATTACCCATCAAGCCTTCTTGACAGTGTGCATCTCCTCTTGAATCCCCTAGAGGAGCTGAAACTGCACTTGTTGAAGAAAAATCAATTGGGCATTTTGCAGTACAAGGGCCAGTAGAAGATATAACAAAGTTATTAGAAGGAAATTGATTGTGATTAAAAGGCTCACTCAATGGTAGAGAATTTGATGAAAATCTGGATAACTGAATTGCATTCTGCCAGCTTTCATTACTGCGATTATGATCCAAAAAATTAGAACAACCTCTGCTGCCAATGTCAAAAGTGTCTGGAGTCTCTGAAGCCACTCCAAGGGAAGATTGATTTACAAATGCTCCCCTATCATCCGGTAATTGTGGATTCCCTTGTAACACCAAAGGATTGCCTGAGGCACCGGGCAATAAACCAGTTGAGCTACCAACAGTCACTCTGGTGTCGGAGTAGTTCTTAGTGACAGCTGTAAAACCTCTTGAATCCTTGATGGGACTGAAATCTCCAGTGGAGGAAGTGCACTTGCTCTGTTGCAATTGAGTCAACTCTAATGTCGGAATTCCTTGAAATAGACTTGCACTTTGATTTGAAGGTAATGGAGTTGGTTGGATCTTCCCAAGAGTATTGATGGAGCTGCTCAAGTTTTGACCACTCGCTTGTACAAGTCCAGAAGAAGTAATTCCACGAAGTGCCAAACTGGCATGGGAGTTTAGTCTACCAAGCATCCCCTCTGGTCTATATGATGATAGAGCTGAGCTTGAGAGCCTTCCAGATCCATCCAAGGAGCGAAACTCTCCGAATCCATCTAGTGAACCCATCCGCATGTACGAGGAATCTGCACCACCCAATGCAGCAACCATGCTAGCTTGCTGTGCTGCGTCTCTGTTGATTCTTTTCAGGTAGAGCCTATATTTCTGAAACATAAGATGTGAGAGTAAGCTAGGTGCCACTGCAATGTAGATTCTTAAATCTTTTTCTATTTTATATGAAATGTAGGTTCTTAAATCTTCTCAGATGTCCCAACTAAAGTGCGACCTATTTTCATTGGGCATATATACCCCACTTTCTTTCTTGTAGACTAAGCTTCTCCCCAACTCGTTGGGGCACAGAAATGCAACATATTGCTAAAATCCCCAAATTGTATAAAACTACTGCTGATCAGGACAACCCTATCTATGATTAGAAAAGTCACAGAGTATTCAAATAAAAATCTACATATACAACGAGAAATCAATTCCTTTTGAGATTTATTGTTCAATTATTTCCAAGTACTTCATGCCAAATCTTTGACAATAGTAACGGCCTTCCAATTCAGTGATATTCCATCTAACCAAATCTAATGCCATTCATGGGTCCAAAAGCTTTCTAATTCAAGACCTCTCGCAGTCTCGCTATCAAGGCATAAGGATATTTTATTTTACTTTTGAAAGTGGAGAAGAATGATTTATACCTGCAGATGGCTTGCCACATTTTCCCTTGTAAGTCCTTCAACATTCATTAGATCAAGAATTTTCTTAGGAACAGCCTCTGCATTAGAAAGAAAATGAGAAGGAATCAGGCATGATTATACTCTGGCAACAAACACAAATTATAATATCTTTGTAGCAGAGACTCACTTTCGCACCCTAATTGATTTACAGCTGCAACAAAGTTTCTGTGCAGCTCTACAGACCAAACTACCCGAGGCTTCTTCTGATTTGACGCATCTTCATTCTCTTGTTCATTTTCTTCATCATCTTCTTTCTCGTCTTCATTTTGTTCCTTCCGCTTCCTACAGAGTTTTCCATCCTGATCTGCACTACCTGTTGATATGACCCCTAGTCTACCGTCTCCGGTACCATCGCAAGCTTTGTCTTCATTCAGGGACTTGTTTAAAACCATGGAGTCAAAGTTCTTTCTTCTTATCACATGTTGCCATATGTTTTTAAGCTCTTCAATTCGAACAGGTTTCAACAAATAGTCGCATGCACCATGGGTAACCCCCTTCATCACAAGCTCAGTATCACTATGGGCTGACAACACTGGAGCCACAGTAAAAAGACAAAATTAAGTCAAATAAGCATCTCGTTCATTAATTCCAAATAGATAATTAAGTTATCTCTTTCTTAGATTGAGCTCACTATAGAAAAATCTTTCCACTCTAATTCGAACTCTTTTTTACCTTTCATCGATAGCAAAATCTAAAGAAAGTTGGGGACATCAAAGCACAAGAAATATCTCAAAGAACAAAGCAAAGCTCAAGCTTACTAATGACAGGGAGGTCCATTTCAAGCCCCACAAGCTCAAGGAGCTTAAAACCATCCATGTCTGGCATATTCACGTCACTGATAACCAGGTCAAACTTGTTTCTGTTCTCCCTCAACATTTTCAATGCCGTAACAGCCTGATTGGTCGTTGTAACTGCACAAACCAGAAATCACATTAAGAAGCCAAATTTTTTTTAAAAAAAATGTGAAATTCGAAACCCAGACACTAATGAAAAGTGAAGCATTTTCTCGTATTCTAGGATCGAAAACATAGTCTGCATAACTGGAAGAGTATACAACAGTACTAGCCACCGCTTATTAAAATCAAAGAAAAAACATAATTATACCAAAATACTCAAAGGGCAAAAGCAAATCCCATTTACGATTTCTAATCTTTCTTATAGTACAAGATGGATTCTAAAATGGCATCACCGTTCAGATTAAAAAAAATGATATGCACAACACCAAATACGAACACGTTTCAATAAAACACATACAATGCTTCACATAAAACACAAATTTTGTAAAATCAGAAAGCCAACAACAGTTCAACCACCAAACAAATGCTCCAGAAATCAACCCAACTCCATAAAAACAGAAAACAATTAGAACAGAAAGGGAACAGACCCTGATACTGGCATTTTCGAAGCAGGGTGTCCAACAGTTTTAGGCAAATTCGATCGTCATCCACAGCAAGAACACGCATACCCGCCGGGAACCTGTCCTGGTGCAAATCTTCACCCACCACACTACCTCTTTGGTTCTCCACAGTCATTCTGAGTTAACAACAACGGAAAGACTCAGACGAGAAACAGAGCACCAAACAGAGACCACAGATAAAAGTTTCAATTTTGAATGTTGGGACTCAAATATCCAAGCCTTTTTTACCAAACCCAGAAGATAAAAGAACATGCGCAAGAGACTCAGAGAGAGAAAGATGAGAAGGAGCAACTGAGAAAGTGGCTGGAGAGAGAGAGAGAGAGAGAGAGAGAGAGGAGACGGGTATGGAGAGTGAGCAAAGGCTGTACGAGATGCACAATGATGGTGATGGCCAGAACAGAGTGAAGGGATTCAACCCAACAAAACAGACATCTTTTCTAGTATTTTAGTGAAAGACTTTTCTCTTTCTGCTCCTCTACTCTCTTACCTTCGCTGGAAGAGCTGTTCTCTCTCTACTGTATATTTTGTCTCTTGCTTTTCTGTGCCAACAGAACTGCAAAACCTTTATATTTATAGCTAAATTTTTAATTCCCCTCTACATTATTCTCCTCTCTCTCTCTTCAAAACCTTTTTCTCTTTTCAATCAATTTTTAGGTAATCTTTCTCTGTTTGTCTGACTTTCTTTCTCCAGTCTCCATATCGTATATGGGAAAGGAAAGACCTTTAGGGTTCTGATAATGTAGGTGTGATGTCCACCACAGTTTCATAGACCCCACCCTTTTTCTTTTATAATAATTATAAAATGAAATCACCAGTGAGGAATGTTCAGTTATCAAAAATCATAAAGACCTTTGGCCTTTACCTCTCTGTGGCTATTCTAAGTCAAATTGTACTTTATACGTCTATTTCATGGGTCCCACCATTACCATATTTCATTCAGTCAATGATTTAATCATACCTATTATAAGTTTTTTTTTTTTTTTTTTTTTAAGCAAGAAATGGTACGGTTATTAGAGGGGTTAATAATTAAATAAAAAAATTTAGTTATAAATATTTATACATTCATATGTATATTAATCTATTATAATTATTTAAAAAATAAATTTTATTAAAAATAGTATTAATTTAAATTTTAAATATAAATAAATTATTATTAATACGCAGATTAGTACGTGACTTTACTTATATATAGTAAAATTTTTAGATAAATAATATTTATAATGTGTTAGCATCGTATAATTATTTAAAAAATAAATAAATAAGAGATTTATATGCTATTACACGGTATTAATATATTTTATAGTTATATGTAACATTATTCTTATAAATATAATGTTGATAATTATTGATTCCGAATAATTACTTCCACCTTACCAAATTGCATATAGAAAAAAAAAAAAAAACCATAGTGAAAAATGTCATTATCAACCTTCAAATATTCTCTTACGCCTTAAATGCTAATGCTATTCAAGCTCACCATATTTTGGAAGGATATTTATATGTCCTAGGCACGATATTTATGTCACACATGCTTTATCACGTGTCACGTAAAGACAATAAATTTCTAACCTTAGAGGTTCCCTTTTACCATTTTTGCATGCTCATCTTCTTTATTTTGCCAAGTTGTCTTCTGTTTCTTTTGAATAATATGTGGATTTTGGCATGTCTCTATGTCATACACAACACTTGTGTGTCAAAATATAACCTTTTGCAAATAAAATTTTTGGAGATTTTGATTGACTTGAGGTGACACTTTACAATATGTTTAATTTAATATTGTTTTAATTACGAAGCGATAACTAGTCATTTGAATTAATTTATAAGTTACGTGGGTTGACTCAAAAGTGACCATAATATTAATTTACTTGAGTCAATTCAAATTCAAGTACTTCTCATTTTAATTTTATTTTTTTAAAATTGTTATTTATTTTTTCAATTTGGATAATCTTATTGTAACTTATCCAATTATCTAACCAATATTTTATAGAACATCATCCTCTAAACATTTTGGAACATAATTTTTAATACCGTACCGTATTAGTCGGTAAGGTCGAAATATATTATACTGGCCACTGGTCTGGTACAGATATTGTACCTGTTTCGTACCGGTCTGAATACCGGTCGTATCGGCCGGTATTTTTGCCTTTACTTTTTTTTTTCATTTTTTTAAACTATAAGCTTATTTTTTGACTCCCAGTTCATACCAGATTATTTATAATTTTATATATATGTATTTATGTCTAAATTAGTTATATATAAATTATTATTTTAGAATATAATTTTATATATTTATACATATAATTTATTTATATATCGACTATCCCGAAACGGTATCGATATTGAAATATTTCGTTCCAGTACCTTAACCGGTATGGTATCCAGTAAGGTATTCAAAACATTGTTTTGGAGTGAAATCATCTCACAGTTTTTAAATTTCTAGTCCTTGTATATCTTAAAAAGTGGAGCATATTGTTAAACATCTTAAAATTGTAAGAGTTTTGTTACGTACTAATTTACATATCAATATTGATTTATTTATATTTAAAATTTAAATTGATATTATTTTTAATAAAATTTATTTTTTGATAAATCATATTAGATTATTATATATATTATTGCGATATTATGCTCATAACTAGATAATTTTTTAAACTGTAAAATATCATTTATTCGCCTAATAAAGAGAGAGAAGGATGTCAATTTAAACCATCATAATTACTTGCTAAGTTTGTGTTGGATGGAACAAGATTGTTTGTAGACAGGTTTGAAGCAGCAATGGAAGACCGTTTCTCACGCAATAGAAAGGGAAGGTAGGAGGAGGAATGAGTAATCCTTCTCTCTTCACTGCACCCTAAGCTTTCACCCATAACTATAAAAGTACCAGGCTTGTCATGTGAACTACTTTCCCCAGCTTTTTCCACGTTTCTAACTGTCATTGGCTGTTCTCAAGTCCCGAAACTATCGGACCCGATATTTCAGATTCCGGCTCCAGAAAAAGAGATGCAGCCTTTTCAGTTTTCCTTCTGATCATTAGACATTTAGAGACGTCTCTTGGTACCAGGATATGTATTTCATTGATTAGGACTTCTCATCATCTCAAACTTGGGACCCAGCAAGAATTTTTCTTTCTTTCCTAATATTAAAGGTCATATTTACTTAAACATAATAATAATAAAATTAAATTATTTATTATATTTTATATGAAGATTTAAAAATATTATAATGATGATAAGAGATTAAATGAGATAGTTTAGGTTTGAGTAAGAATTTTGCTGCATAAAAGTAAAGTCAAATATTAATACTGACTATTTTATATTCAAAATTTAAATTAATATTGTTTTCAATAAAATTTACTTTTTGATTAATTATAAATGTGCACTAATATGTGTACCAATTTAATATAATTAGTCAAAAAATAAATTTTATTAAAAATAATGCTAATTTAAATTTTGAATATAAAAAAATCAATATTAGTATGCGACTTTACTTATACATAACAAAACTCTAACTAAATTTTTCCTTGAATAAACAAACGGGGCATATATATAATTACACGAAGTCAGGTCAGTTTGTAGTTTACTTAAATAAAAAACACCTTTAAGGTAGTTATAGTTTATGAAAAACACTGAAAAATACTTTATTAAGTTTATTTATGTTAAAGAGTACTAGGATGCTTCATTCTATTGGAAAAATGTTGTGTCTGGTTTTTTTTTTAGGCTGAATATTTGGATAGCGATGAAGTTGAATTATATATAGGTATGTTAGGTGCGAAATTAGAGGCTGTAATGTTAATTTAGTTACTTATTTTATTCCGCATGAATAGGAATATTGAGGAATTCCTCCCAAAAATGGATAGAAATAATTAACGACTGCTCCTTTATTGTTGCAACTGCTTAATTGTCGATTGACATTCATTCTCATGAATACCATGATCTCTATTCAAACTTCAAAGAAATTTAAAGATAAAAGTAGATAACTGAAAAATAACAGTATTCTTTTTAAAAAATATGAATAAAAACAATAAAATTTAATCAAAAATAAAATCTAAAGTGAGTATTGCTGATGGGTTCATTTGAAACTTACCGTTTAGATGACTCTTTTGATATTGCTGTCACGTGGTTTATTAAAAACAAACAAATATATTCAAACCAAAAGGGCATCTTGAAATACAAAAAAATGATAACTGAAACTCTAGGTTTCTTCTACCTTTTAGTATTTGTGTTTTTGCATGGCATCACATGCCATGTTGAAAAAAAAAAAAAAAAAGCCCATTGGAAGGTCCCTGTTCTAGATTGGTTCCCCATGGTGTATGGGCCGTGAGCCCATACGTGGAACTTTCGCCTAAGTACGTACCACATTGGATGGAGTGATTGATCTATAATGTATAGATGATGTAAATTTGATGATCAGTAGTGTTATATATATAGGAGCTACGTACATACTTCAATCAAGGTCTAATAAGTACTATTAACCCCACAGTTAAGATAAGCATGAACTGATCTATCTGCTAGGGACATGGGTCGACCTAGCTATATGCCTCAAGAGGTCCCTCATGCAGCAGTTGCCCATGCATTTTAAAGCCGGATATATATAATGGCTCCTGGTTCACTAGTTTTGGGTGCTTGGCCTCCAAATAAGTCTTCGAGAAAACATGTAAAAGCTTTGCACAATTTCAATATTGCACGAGGGAAATCCACAGCCTGTTCTCATGCCAGTCCAGGTCTGGCTGCTCGATCTTCTAAAAGCTGTACATCCAAAATGCTATTGTTACATTGTATCTGCTCTTATTACAACTGTAGTCTCACTTAATAATACATGCAATGCAACGCAAAGCAACTCGAGACAATGGGAATAACTTGAGAGTTTGCTTCACCTCTAGCCATGGGAGCAGCTAGGTCAGATTCATCCAAACCAAGGTACTCGACCCAGGTTTAATTTATGATGCTACCCCACAAGTGGGCTAAGAAGATTGTTGTTTCACGATATCTTCGTTCCACCCACGACTTCACCCCCACGACTATAATAATTATTATAGAGGGGAATTTATTGGTTGAGCTATAGTTCAACCAATCAAAGAAATCATATGCGAGGGGAGTTATTCTCGCAGCCGAGCCAAACGGGCTTGGCCAATGGGGACTGAACAGGCCCAAAAGTTCGAGAGGATAGGTGGGTAGAGCTAGGTCGGCCCAAGAAGCTGAGAGAAAAAGTAGCTAGGCAACACGTGCTGATCAAGGGTTAGAAGGCAAATTGTTTGACACCACTACGGGCCGGCAACCCCAATGTGCAGGGTCAGGGATAACCTCTATCCCTAAACCTAGCGGCCAGACATATCTAAGAAGTGGGCACACTTGACCGAGATCACTCTGCATTTAATGGACGGCGGAGACGAGCAAGTCATAGCAAGGAGCCACGAGGGTGGGCACGCCACGACGTACCTCTGGGTTGTCAGTGGTCACCATGGTTGGGTCTAGCAGGTCTGTTGCACAATGGGAAGTTGGCAAGGAGATGCGACCCGAGTTCGGATCAAAACCCCCACGATCCCCTTTCCAGGGATCGCTCTGATCTAGGTATATATATATCCCCTCTCTTAGCAAGGGGAGGGATTAGAAAAACACTTTCTAAACTTAAGGTCCTACAATTCCCATATAGAGAACCCATACTAACTTAAGCATCAGAGGTGTCCCCCACCACCCCGAAGCTCTCATTTCTCCATAGTTATAGGTGCAAATTGGAAACTGGGCCCCCGCGTGGAGTTGCTTATGCAATGAAACACGACATCAACACCATACTTATTTGCTTTCAATTAGACCTTATTATTTTCCAGAATATTTATTTTTTTAGCTATGAAATTATAGAGTTCACAAGTGTTTGCTACATCACTTATAAATCGGTTATTATGAGCCTTAAAATCTCAAAATTTTGGAACCTCTTTCTTTTCATAGTAACACTGATCAACTTGCATTAAGAACGAATTTATAGGATGCATGAACATAGACTAAGATAAGTCTTAATTACTTCACCTTTTTTTATGGTTAATTAAGAAGAGGGATTCTACTAATCATCCCACATCACACGTTTTATATAATTTAATATTATTTTATTTTTATTAAATTAATTGAGTTGTTCTACTTATCATTTATATGCCACATATTTGTTATAGAAAAAATGAAAAAAAAAATAAAAATAGGTGTGATGTGTGGAAATGATAAGTAGAATTATTCAATTAAGAACAAGGTCTATAAGAATGGCACAAACACAATGATATAAAACAAGCTAATTTCTGCCAAACCCATGTATTTCATTTCTGAAGATGATGATAGTCTTTACAATAAAGCTCTAGTTTGGTTAATTAATTGTACATTAAATTTAGATCAAGAAGCACATTCTCTTGAATGGGAATGGGTTCATATCACGAATGCTACCTCAAAAAATGGTAATCTGATCAACAGGATCTGCAATATGCATCAAACAGACTGTCTATGATTCCTATCATTTTGCCATATCTTTGTAATCATCGTACCGACACAAACAGCTAGCTTAACTGCCAAACACTGAATCCATGAATCAAGCAAGCATAGGCAAGTTCTATATATATAATCTGTTTCGGTTTCCTAATCATCAACTGATAATCGTGAGAAAGAAGCAGCTATCATTTTCCAAATCTCAAGCACTTATTGCGTCTCACTTGTTCTGTAAAACTGGTGTTAGAAGTGAGTTGTGTCGTCTGTGGTATCGTGAGTGAGACTTTCTCCATTGCATTTATGAACTTACGCAAATGCTTAATGTAGTCTGGATAAGTTTCGAGGTTGCAATGGCCACCACCCTTCACCCATAAGGGTTCATATTTTTCCTTGGAAAGTTCCCACAAACGCCTTCCATGCGACCAATCAACAATCTCATCATTTGTTCCCTGCAAAGGATCCATCAAGTGGTATATATGCCATATGCATGCCCATGCCAATAGCAGTTAGAATGAACCAAATAAAAGTGATAAATGAGTTATATATGCTACATGCCTCAGTCACATCATTTCCATCACATGCATTGTGCTGATGTGGGATTGATCAAAGTAATAAATTCTACGTGTTGATGGACTATGACACCATGCACTACGCTCCACGGTAGGATAGGAGTGAGATGAGAGTAATGTAAATAACAGTTTTCCAAATCAAACAGTTCTATTGACAAATCAGGTGAAGATTGATGATCTTTATCCAATCGCCTTTAATCACTATAAGAAAACTGCTTATTTATAACGATTAGTTAATTCCAGCGAAATGACTATTTTTAGTTAAAATTGATTACAAATATTCTTTTGGTTGCAATAAATTGATCACAAAAGTCCGTTTTTCTTGTAGTGAATTTATCCATAGTGAGAATTTTCCTTATGATGATTCAACAAAGAACAAGGTAAACTTTTATAATTGATCTTATTCTTCCATAGTATTGTATTAGAAACAAAAATCCTTTTGATAAGTTTCAACCAAGCAAAAAATGAATAAACAGATTATTTTGAGTACACAAACCATGAATTTATGAAAGAGAGAAGAAAAAGGGAAAAAGGAAATAATCAATAATTCAAAAACCAAACAAGGACGTTGAAGACCTAAAACACAAAATATAAAGGTGGTGAAGGGTTCCTTAGTGCTGGCATGCAAGATGGCTGAACTGTCCATGAATCATTTTGTGTGGTATAGAACATGCACCTTATGCACCAAAACATCGATCTAACAAATAAAACGAAACTAGAAATGCGCAATAAATTTCAGAAAGAAAATAGGTAAGAACAAGAATTCAAATTCATTATAAAAATGGAATTGTACAAGAAAATTTTTACTTATAATCCGGTGTGGAGAACACAATAAATACTTATACCATATAATGTCATGACTTGGAAGAAAAATTTTAAAACTTGAATTTTACACATGATTACATCTCACTATTTAAGTAATATGGATACTGTACTCTACACATCGGTTTGAGAATATAATGTTTTTGTTAAGAAGAAAAGAAAAGAAAAGAAGTAAGAACACTTACATGTATCACTAAAACTGGGCAGCTGACATTCCGTATTTTGTCTATATTCTGAAAGATTGAAGGGAGCTACCTCAGTACAAAACCAAGTATAAAGAAGCTTGAAAATTAGGAACAGTAATCATGATCTGAGCCTAACTTACTTTGAAAATGTCGAACCAAAAAGTCAGCTTGACCGGATACAACACCCGAATGCCAGAAAGAATGGCACTATGAAGAACAACACCCCTCAACGTGCGTAAACGAGAAGCCAAATGCAGAGTCGGTCCACTTCCAACAGATTGGCCATACAATATCAAATCCTCTTGCTTAATCCCATATTCGCTCCTCAAACAATTGTACACAGCCTCTATGTCGTAATATGTGTTCAACTCAGAAGGCTGCCACAATTACAGAGATATTCATGTCACATGTACAGTTATCTAGACAAGTAGATTATACACATCTTCGCAAGTTTGGATAATAATTTGAAGCTTTGAGTGAAAGATTAGTATCATCCTCTCAATTTTGTGTAAAACCTGAGTTTTAAGCGAGAAAAATGGACACGTGAGGTGAATTCAAGACTATTTACTGAGCATTTGATGTGGTCTGAAAAATACTAAATGCTGTAATACCACTTTGTGTCTCTCTCTCTTTTGTTTGAGACTCCCTAGATAAACATTATTCTTTTGGAATTAACTAACTGTGTGCAGTAGATTTTCCAAAGCAAACGGAAACTGTAAATGCTAACCCGCCATCTTCAGACAGTACCTACCTTACCGGTGGATGCTCCATATCCTGAATAATCATAGCTGCAACATATCAACAGATACCAAGTAAATAACGAAGGAAAGGTTCTTTGTACTGCTTTAAATGACCAAATGAAGATCAATACAATGCAGGTGCCAAAATTAATCAAATGAATTAATTAAATAATCGCTTCCCAAGAACATCATTAAAACAACCAAACATAATTTAAGAGCCTATCATCAACGTATCTCTGAAATTTTACAAGACTTTTTAGAGATAGACGTACGCATTACACCTAGTTATCAAGAAACAAAATCAAGCATATTATTCCAGGCCAACAAATTTGTGGAAAAATCAGACCAGAACCATACGAATGAGTCTCACCAGATGTCTCCTTTTTATGCAAAACTAAAAAGACAAGGCGAGGGGAAAAGAGAGAATTGAAATGATATCGAGAACCAAACCATAAACTCAATAAAAGAAAATCTCGGGAAGCTTGGGGGGAGAAAACTTAAAAAGTTGGAAAATCAGAACCAGAAAATAACAGGTAATTTACGCAAGCAAAACAATAAAGAATTAGATAAAACAACCACACATTCAAAAACACAAACACAACCATTAAATCCAACGATTCCTATTACCCCCACAAGAAAGAAAGAAACAAAAAAAGCCAGAAAAGAAGCACCGAACAGAGCATATATAGAAGAGAACCAGAACCATAAACATCCACAGGCATTAGGCCTATGATGACAAACCAACCCAGCAAAAGCCAAAAGTACCTCATGACATTGACACGCAGATGAGCCCTGAGCTCGATGAAGAGCTCGTGCATCTGACCAAGGTCTGCAGCGTTGCCATGAGAGTACAGCAACGTGAACCGAGCAAGGGGATGCCTCCAGAACATGGCAACAATCTTGTTCCCGCCCTTGCTGTCCAGCAAATTCATTTCCACGTTCATGTCTGCCATCAGCCCTGGGAACACCAGCCTCCCATCCTCTTCTCTGTATATATCATACGTTGGCGGGTTTGGTGGGAAAAATGCGAACTTTGCAGCCACACTCGACGTCGCATTGCCCATTTAACACGGACACAGTTCAGAAATGGAGGCCAGGAACAGAACCCCGTATATTTTTTTTTTTATCACACGGGATTAAGATTTTCTCTTGGGTTTACTGGAAGATAAACAAAAAAATGTTCTTTTTTTCCTAGGTATTTTTTGGTTTTAGGCTGGTGAAACTAAAGGGTGGGATTGGCAGAGAATAGATCCGATCTAAGCGGGTGAACGGGAAGTGGTGCTAGCAAGAGAGGAACAAGGTCCCTGAAAAAATAAAAAGGGAAAAAGACAAACCAAAGAAAGAAAGAATTGGATACATTTATGAGGAACATAGAAAGTTGGAAACTATATGGAGTTCTTGTTGATGGTGATGATCTGTACTACTACGTTTTCTGATTTTGAGGAAGTTACGAAAAGACAGTTTTACCCTTCAAAGATTGTGTTTCAACTTTCAATTTGTATTCCTCTCAATTATTAAATAATTTGGAAAAACAAAAATTATAACTCAATATTCCACATAAAGGGCAATTCCGACATTTTGAGTGGAGCTTGTAGCTGCATGCATGCAGGGGATGCCCCCATTATCCTGAAAAGATATATATAAAAACTAAATTAGAAGGTTGGGATAAATGCAGAAAGGGAAAGATCACAATGGGGAAAGACCAACGGCTGAGATTTGGTCAAACAATGGTGGGATCTTCAGAAAGACAGAGAGAAAGAGCGGTTGGCAGATTGGGCGCAGTGATGCTAGAGCCAGAACCAGACATTCCTTATTTAATAAAAAACAGACGATGTCAATTTCCACAACTGTCCTTGTTCCTCTACTTTGACCACAATTTCCCATTTACCTTAGCTTTTGGTAGTTTTTAATGTCTATTTTTAAGTAAACTATAGTTACAGAATTATCCTGATGAGTATTTACGGTTGCACCTGTTCATATTTCTTTGTAATTTCTGTTCCAACTTCATGGTTTAAAACAAAAGGATAGATACATATGTGGCTTCTATATAGTTGTCCTTGTAATCTTTCAATCGTTCCATAAATATTATAGAACTTGTCAATACATTTATCTCAATTTTATTCTAGATTTTAGAATTGAAACAAAAAATTTGAGAATTAATCAATACAAGCAAATGACTTTTTAAGATAAAAGGTATGCATCAAACAAGATAAATGATATTTTCAGTCATAGAGTACTTAAATTTCGCGTAATCATTTTAAAAATTTAAAACTCATATAAGAACTGTAGCTGACATTATTCAAGTTGAAATACTTTCTCTAGTGAATTTTACAAGCATGTAGGCCATTAGATTGTATAACCACGTGAATTAAAAATAGGAAAAATTGCCTAAATCAGTCTCTAGGTTTGTGCTTATGAGAATTTGGTCCTAAGTTGTAATTTCAAATAAGAAAAGAAGTGACATGATATGGGACTGAGTTGTAATTTTGTTCTTACCTCTCTTTCAGGTGGGAGGGAACTTTAGCTTAGTCCAAAGAAAAGAAAGGGTCAAAGACTCAAAAAGCCGATTGACTGCTTGGAAGTTGATGCACCATATACCTTTTTTTTTTTAGGTTTGAAACCCCACTAAATACTTGTTTTCATCTTTAATCAGAAAAGCTTAAAAGCAGTGTACAAAAGATTATCTATATTTATTTTTATCTTTAAGAAATGTATAATTTTACAATTAATCAAGGGATTTCAATAATATCGACTCATAATAGCCTATTAAGATCTACTAAAATGTCATTAAATTAGTCGTTTTCAACAAAATCTGCATAAGTATTTTCATATCTACCATTCCAATTTTTTTTTTTTTCTTTTTGTGAATCGGCTAAAGAACTTCATTTCATCCATCACTAAAATGACAAATTAATCAATACATGGCTTTTCCCTATCAACCATAGTCATAATGTCATCCTGTCCATCTTCAATCCAACACACACATCTCCAACCATATGTAATGCCCTCTTTGCTAGTTCATGTGCTATATTATTACATTCTCTGTAATTAAACTTGACTTCCCACTTAGGTATGTGATGGAGAATGAACTTGATATCTTCCACTTGCTGCCCCAGCCATGCACTTGTATCCCCCTTCTTGTAAATATCATTTATAACTTTTTGAGCATATCTTTCAAAAAATGCTTTCTGTATGTGCAGCTCACTACAAATCTCCATAGCCCTCCATAAGGCACATGCTTAAGTTAGTTCAGCAGTTCCATCAAACTTCTTAGCAGCACACCAAGAGAACATAATCTTCCCTCTATTGTTTCTAACTATCATACCAATTCTCATTTTCTGCTCTGTCTTATTCAAAGTTGCATCAAAGTTTATCTTTGTAACATTTGCAGTAGGTGGCAACCATTTCGTTTCTCTCCTCCTGCTGCTGACTTGGATTTGCTGCTCTCCTTGATCCTTATCAACTTCTTGAAAAGCTTTTAGATTAAGTAATGCATTTTGCACAATCTTATTTGGTCTATCAAACACTGCTTTGTTCCTTCTAGTCCAAATACATGCAAATATTACAAATATTTTTTCAAGTTTTTCCTGATTAAAACGCTGTTGTAGCTTGTCCCATAGCTGAAAGAACTCCCCTTCTTCACACCTCCACTTTTGTAATGCACTTAGCCTCTCTGCCCTAACATCACTAGCTGCTGGATATGTCCAAAGCACATGCTAAATAATCTCCTCTCCCCTACAGCATATGGGACATAACATATCAGTCACAACTTTTTTTTGAAATAGGTTTTTCTTGGTGGGCAAAACCATATTGAGTGTCTTCCAAAGAAACTGCTTCACTATCCCTGGTATGTGTATTTTCCAAACTTTCTCCCACATCTGTTTTTTATTTTGGCTACTCCAGCATTCACCTTGGGTTGCAGCTACCATGCTTTTCCCTAAATAGTAGGTACTTCTCACCGTGAACTTGCCTTCTTTTGTATAACCTCATGTTGCCTTGTCTTGAATCTGTCTTCTACTCGAAGGTATGCTGCATATTTGAATAGCTTCATCTTTCTCAAAAATATCAAAATCAGTTTTTCATTCCAGCAATGCAGTTCCTCTATTATTAGCTCCTTAACTTTTGCATTGTCTTCTAGGACTCTCATAGGAGACTATACTTTGAAAGAAAGTGATTGAGGCAACCACTTTTGATTTTAAATAGAGATATTATACCCATTGCCAACTCTCCATACCATGCTTTCCTTTACTAAACCTTGTGCTGCCATCAAACTTCTCCAAATAAAACAAGGATTAGAACCAATCTTTGCTTCTAAAAACTGAGACATTCTATAATATTTTTCTTTTGAGTATTTTTGCAACAAGAGAGTGAGGGTCTTGCTGCAATCGCCAACACTATTTTGCCAACATTGCTCTATTACACAACTTTATGTCCCTAAACCCCATTCCACCATTCATTTTATTCTCCTCCATCTTGTCTCATCTCGTCCAGCAAATCCCTCTTCCTTCTTTCTTGTTGTTCCATCAAAAGTTTGAGAATAATGCATTTGTCTCCCTGTATAACTTTTTTGGAAGTAGAAACACATTTATGGTATAGGTTGGAATGAATTGCAACACTGCCTTGATTGTGACCACCTTTCTTGTAGTAGATAAAAATGAATTCTTCTAGGTGTGTATCCTATTCCATATCCTCTCTTTAATACCCTCGAAAGTTTGGTATTTTAGTCTATCAATTATTGTTGGTAAAACTAGGTACTTTCCATGGTCTCCACACAGCACTGCTCCTGCTTTTTGAAATATTGCATTTTTGATAGATTCTTCTATATTAGAGTTAAATAGGATTGAAGTTTTCTGTCGATTTATGACTTGACCAAAAGCATTCTCATACACCAGTAGTACCTCTTGAATTGTTCTCCAATCTTCCTTCCTTGCTTTACTGAAAATGACAGTCATATGCAAATAAAAGTGAGTGAACTTTATTCCACCCTTTACTGCTGCCATTCCACCCATCATTCCCCTTTGTTCAGCTCATTAAGTAAAGAGCTCAACCTTTCTACACACAGTATGAAGAGGTAAGGTGACAATGGATCACCTTGCCTCAATCCTCTTGTTGGTCTAAACCTCTCGCCAAGCCTACCATTCACCACTGCAAAATATGAAATAGACGTCACACACTTCATAACTATCTTTATCCATTTATCAGCAAATCTTAGCCTTCTTATGATATTTTCCAAGAATTCCCATTCTATTATGTCATACGCTTTCGACATATCTAGCTTCAATGCCAAACTCCCAACTTTTCCCCTCTTTCTTAGCTTCATTGAATGCAATAACTCGAAAGCCACCATTACATTGTTTGTGATAGATGTCCATGGTACAAAGGCACTTTGACAGCTAGATATAATATGAGATAAAACTTTCTTAAGCTTATTTGCTGAAGTCTTAGCTATAAGCTTATACAAAACATTACATAAAAAAAATTGGCCTATAATCATGTACTGACATTGGAGTATTACTCTTAGGAACCAGAGCAATATTAGTATGATTTAGATTTTAAGGCATATTCCCCCCATTTAAAAAATTTAGTATAGCCATGCATACCTTGAGCCCCACTAAACACCAATACTCTTGGAACAGACTAGCTCTAAATCCATTTGGTCTTGGAGATTTAAAAGGGCTCATTTGTTTAAGAGCATCATAAACCTCTATAGAAGTGAAAGGTGCCTCCAGATCTGAATTCATATCTTCTGTTACTCTTCTGCACATTGAAGGCAGGTTTCCAATTCCTCTTTGCTTGGTCTTGTTGATGAAAAGATTCCCAGAAAATGAGTTTTGAAAGCTTGTGTTATCTCTGACTCATCAACTCTCATAATGTCCTTTGAATCCCTTATCTTGTGTATTATATTCTGCGTCCTTCTTTGTATTGCACATGAATGAAAAAATTGAGTATTCTTGTCACCATGCCTATACCAGTGCACCTTTTCCCTTTGCCTCCACTTTGTAACCTCCATTTTAAGTAAACTCCCCATCTTCCTTTGCAGCTTCTTGATTTCCTCAATATTATGTTGTCCTTCATCATCTTGCATTAGCTTTAAAACCTCAGTTTTTTCTTTAATTTCCTTTCCAATATCATAAAATCTACCCTTATTCCATACTGACAATGTTGTATTGCATTTTTTAAGACATGTCTCGACATCCTTTAATGTGACATCCATTGCATCTCCCTTCAACCAATCTTCTTGTACCAGCTTCTTACATTCCTCATTAGAACCTTAGGCCATTTCATACTTGAAAGGCCTTCTAGATCCCCCCTTTTGTGGAGTTCTTGCCAGCAAGTGAATAGTAAAGGTTTATGCTCCAACCTTCTTGCTACACGTATGTCCACCTATACATTCTTAAACAATTCCAGCCATTTCTCATTTGCTACTCCCTATCCAACCTTTCTTTAGTAAAAGTAGAATCATTGTGCCCATTATTCCATGAAAATTCCAAACCTCTATATCCAAAATCAAACAACCCACGTTGCTATAATGTATGCCTAAACCTGTCCATTTGTGCCTCACATTTGTTCCTACCCCAACTTTTTCATCATGTGATAATATTTCATTAAAATCCCCACATACCATTCATGCCATATGATCTTCAGGTTTCAAATAGACAAGTTGAATTTATGTGCCTTGTCTTTTGTTCACATCAAGCTGGCCATAAAAACTTGTGAATTGCCATTCCTTATTCCCCACATCCAACTTTAAACTTTCAGTAATGTGGTTTTTAGAATAGGATTGAATTGTAAATCCTACTTCTAATTTCAACAACAACGCTAGATCACCAGTCCTCCCTATTGGATCCACCACAAAACACCCATCAAAATTAAGTTTCATTTTTAACCAATCCCACTTCTTTGCATTTAACTTAGTTTTCAATACAAAAACTAAGTTGGACTTCTTTTCCTTCACCATCAAGTGAAGATTGTGAACTGCTCAGGGGTTCCCAAGCCCCTAGCAATTCTAACTTAAAGTTTTCGTGGCTCTCGATGGGGCTACCATGTAGCCTTCGCCAATCTATTTTCTTTCTCTTTACACACTTCCTGCATACATCCTTTTTGTTTCTTCCTTCTATCCTCATACACTACATCATCTTCTTCATCACATAGAACTCTTTTGTTATTTTTTATTGAACTGGTAATTACAGAACTCATGCCTTTGCACTTACCTTGTCTCTTCCATTTGCCTTTTGTCTTAACTACATCTTTTCCTCTCAACTCAAGATTAATATCTGAACTTGCTTCCATCTCATCATCAACAACTACTAACGTTGTTTGTTTAGCCCACTCCTCTCCCCCATTCTCTTTTGATTGGGCTTGTTTATCTCTTATTTATCCAGGCTCAAGCCCAACTCCTTTCCCTTCCCCACTTTCTATTTTTAAAAGCAGATATCACATTCCTTTATGTTGTACATATCTCCATATCCTCAAAAACTACTCTCATCTTATCCACCAAATTTAAATCCTTAGACTGATCATTTTCAAAATTTGAATGTGAAAAGATTCCAATATTTTCGCCAAACTCTCAGTCAATTTCGATTTCCAACTTGCTCTCTGTCTCCTTTCTTAACCTTTCCTCACCTCCATTGTTGCTTGTCCAACCTAGTGCAACTTTAACTTAACTTTGATTTTCGAACGACATTGGTTTATTGTGACTGTGCCTCATGACAATAGGATCCGTTCTCAACCAGGTCCCAAACTGTTGACCTTGCACTGAGTTCTTCTTTGAGGCACTTGTTTTAAACAAACATCCATTTGTACTATGAACCAGATAGCCACAAGCAAAGCATAATCTAGTTTCTCGTATTTTATTGGGAGCCACACATTTTCACCATTAACCTGAAGAGTTCTTTCCCTTGCCAATGCCTTGTGTAACAAAACTTCAATCTTAATTCTCATAAATTGTCCCGAACCAATTTCATCCCCTGGTAAATCCACTTCAGTCACTCTTCCAATTGACTTTCCAATCTGATTCCCACCTTCCTTATTAATATAAGCTAATGGCAAATTATGAATTTGAACCCAAAACTCTTCTCTATCAAAATTCATCTTGCTTGGTTGAGTAAAACCATCAAATTCCTTAAACACAAACAAAAAGTTATCAAACAGCTAAGGTCTACCATCACCCTCAATTTATTTGCATGCATTGTAAATGATACAGTAAATAAATTTGCACCACACTATTTGAATTATATAGGCTTGTTTACTCTCCATATCTTTGCCATAGTGGTAGCTAACACATCTTTGTCAATAGCACGATCAATGCACAGTTTTCCCACCAAACTAAGTTCACCATTCCTTTGTATTTCTATCACACCCTCCCCTCCAATCTCCAGAATATTAGTTTCCTCTTCTGTTAACTCAATATGCTTCACTTATCTTCTAGATCATCCATCCTTGCCCTACTATCACTGTCTCTTGACAGACTAGCTATGCCAATACCATAGATTATCCTAAGCTACTGACCCCAAACTCTACCTCAGTTCTCTTAAGAGAAAACACATAAGAGACTCGACATAATTCTCACTTTTGATTGGGACTATCAAATTATAATTCCTACCTTCAAATAAAAAGAAAGTTTTCATCCCATATGTTGTTGTCATTAATTGATCATAATTTTTGTTAAAACAAATATAAGTGATTAAATTATATTTTTCTTTTATCTCAAGCTTCTAAAACAAGTGGTAATTTTACATAGTATCATAATAGAGATCTTGAGTTTAACTCTCGACTCTACAATACTTTACTTTATTTAATTAAATATCTTACACGTTGGACCCACTTATTAAAAGAGAGTTTGACCCACATGTGAACATATATAAATGATTAAGGACTTGTTTGGTTACACAGATGATATGAGAAATTTATGAATAGTAGTGAGATAATTTGTAAATAGTATTGAAATGGTTTGAATATAATTTTAAATAAAAAAATCATAAAGTTAAAAGAGGGTTTGAATATATTATTTTTGTTTTAGGATTTGAAAAAATTGAATTATTTTTTGTATTTTGTTTGGAAGTTTAAGAAATCTATAATGAATAGATGAAAAATTTTAAAATTTGAAATAGAAAAACGTTTATGTTTGAATGATGTTTTTGGAAGTTAAGATAAGATGAGATAATTTTAAATATTTGTGAAACTAAGCCAAGCCTAAATCTACATCTTCTAGGTTAAACTTTTAGAACAAGTGGTGATTTCAGATTTTGTATCTCCCTTGATTAAAGAAGCATAAGTGCAATTTTAAAATAATACTTTCTTCGATTCTAATCGTATTTGACTAATAACAAAATCTTGAGTTTATGTATTCCCTTTTTTCCATTGACACTCTAATGTCCGGTGGCAACATTTAATGTTTATATATGGTAGTCAATCAAATGTAACTAATTTCTCAATATTTAATTAAAAAGGATTTAATTATAATTTTAAATATTTAATTGTGACATTCTATACTTTGTAGAGTAGATAAAAGCTACTTGATATCATATTATTAATAATTTACAGAGACTAATTTGTATTTTTCTTAAAAATATATAGACCAGTGTAGAAGTCTAGAAAATGGAACTTCACTTTTTCAGGTAAATATAAGCTTTTCGGGCGGAAAATAAAGGGTGCATTGCTGTTAGAAAAAAAAAGATGGAATATTTGTGAGCGTCACATCACCAAAAGAAGGGTCAGCCTATGGCACCACATCTTACCTGTAAAGGAGATAGAACCCCACGGAAGCCATTTTGTTTTACCCAATTTGACCCAAAAACTCGTGCCATTTGAATCAAACCTATCTGTGTTAGACATTCTTTGTGGCTAAAATATTTTTCCTTACCTAAAACACTCAAAAGTTAATAGTGTTTTGCTACTTGATATGGCAGTATATGAGATGCAAGGGAGATATATTTTCACATTTTCTTCTATTTTGTGTCAAGTAATTCGTTTATTCAATAACAACAACAACAAAGAGACGTACAATCAGAGTACAAGGTATAAAATTTACACCACCAACATGGCATTCAACAGAAATTATTATGTTCCTAGTGTTTGATCTGATGAGACTGAATGCGGAATATAAAATCAAGGGAAAGCTAACTGCCCCTTTTAAATAAAACATGCTCTTCTTCTAATGCAGTCTTATCTCCAACAACTGAAACCCAAATTTCTGCAATTTTATCCACTGTTCCGTCCAAGATTTCTACCAAAGTGAAGGCTCGCTTTGTGCCAATAGACTCCGGCGTTGGAGGGGTTTCATTATTCATGAAGCTTCGGTCAGCAGTTCCTTGTTCATCGATCAATCTTTTAACCCTAGGAACAATGGCCCCATTCAGGTATATAGTGTTGTCAGCACCAACCACAATCATCTTGCGAAGACCATTTCGATAAGCCAGCTCTTTATGCATGTGACCAAACACAACCACACGGATAGAGAACTTGCCAGTCTCTTTTAGGAGGGATATGGCTTGTGCTAGATCTGTATCATAAGATAACATTGCAAGGTAAAAGCATTGCTTAATCTTAGAACAGATGGACAAATTGCAAAATAAAGTAGTTCATTTTACTCCTTTCCATAATCAGCCTCAAAGCCAAATTACCTAGTGTAAAACACTAAAACCTCAAAAGTTGAAGAGCCACCATCCAGGCTTAAATAAGGCAGTTTGATCGAAGACCTTGGAAAAAAGAGATATCAACAGGAAAAACAATCAGAAAAGTGAGTAAAATTACCAGGATCACCATGGTCACCTCCCCCAAAGACCCAATCTTTTCCACAGATGTCATCCACATTAGAACCCAGACCTGCCCAGGAATTTTCTTTTTAAGTAATGCTGAGAAAATTGTGCCAGATGGCTGAACTAAATTTGATGTTGGCAGACGGATACACCTGTTGGGCCATTGTGTGCAAGCAATACAACTATATGACCCTCTGGCACGCGCAAAACAGCTTCATAAATTCTCTTAGCACTTCCATCCATGTCTTGGACTCCATATCTAAGTGAAAATATCAAATCGAAAACTGCAATGTTATTCAAAATGAAAACAACAACAGGAGCAAGACACCAAATGTAAAATGTCACGTGAATGGTGCAGGAAGCATTTTCACTCTAATTCAATGGTAGCTGATGCTGGTGAAGAGATTAGATGTCCAACAAGAATGCTGCCCATGCAACACCAGCAACGTGGTAGACATGCATTAGCCATTAAAAAAAGAAAAAAAATCTGAATTCAAAAATCAAGCCATGACCTCTAACACATGCCTGCCACGTCAGTGGAGTCAAGTAGGTGTTAGTGACGTAACACTGGTGGTGTTGCAAGTGCATTACTCGTCCAACAAACTCATGCAACAGGGATGTTTGAAATCAAGACTTTACAGTGATAATATGAAGTGCAAATGAGATAAAATAGCACAGTAAACTCCAATTTTATAATATGCTTCTTTAGTAAGAGAGATACCTTGCAGACAGAAGCCTTTTCCGAAAGATCTGCTCTCCTCCACAAGAAAATGGCCGTCCACCCACGACACTTAATTTCATCAGAGGAAAGTCTAAATGCCGATAAGCTACGTGCTCCTCACCAAGACTGATCATTGTGAAACTATTTTCAGCTTTAACAAAATTCTTAAACAATTCAAGAATGAAGTGTAATCTTCTCAGCAGCAATCAATATATTCATCTACCAGATTATTTTCAGTTATTTTAAAACATTCACTAGAAACTTCTAGCAACACCATGAATTCTGCTATGTCCTTTTCTAATATCTTTTTCTTTCCCCCATAACTGGCAGTGTTTGCAAGTAATGGTCTCTCCAGACACAGTTTAAGAATCCTATATCGATTTTCTTTAGCAACCAAAAAGAGAAGGATAGCCATTTGAGTTGAGTGATGGAGAATTCTGGTATAAACTACAGGCCCAAGACTTGGGGGCCATATTTAAGGTATGACATTGGCACATTAGGTATTTCAGGAGTGAGCAGCTATCAATAATAAATTTGATATCGTGGTAAATACAGCTAAAGTATCTTCAATAATTTCAGAACTTTTCCTCCAATATGCATACCCAAAGCTTCTGGTATTAGCTTTCTCTTATTTCTGACAAGTAACGAATTAGATCTCTCATTATTTATTGAAGTAATAGTCTGCTAGAAACTGCAAGGCGAATCAAGGAATTAGAGATGACTAACCAAATATTGAATACCCAGTATTAGACATTATTCGGGATTGGAAAACACATAAAAAGAGAGAAAGAAATGCTGACATTACCAACCATGAAAATTCCTTTGGAGTATAAAAACAGATGATATATTAGGAAGGTGTCAAAATAATTACACATGAGAGAAAAATATGGTATAAGATGCATCCTTATTATTTTTCAGAATGTTTAGACAATTTCAGAAATAAAATAATCTCACCATTCGAGCTGAAGTTGAACACCATCCTTCCTCCTGATATTCAAATCAAGCACTTTATTAAGTTGATCATTCGGGAGTGCATACTAGAACTTAATTGTACATGTGTGGCACATGGAGAGAGAGAGAGAGAGAGAGAGAGAGAGAGAGAGAGAGAGAGAGAGAGAGAGAGAGAGAGAGAGAGAGAGAGAGAGAGAGAGAGAGAGAGAGAGAGAGAGACACCCAAGCTAATGAAGTGCACAAATTTAAATAGCAAGAAGCCATCTAGTGATCATATTATCGATGGTTGAAACAAACAGATACGCTAATTTCACCAAAGAAGGGAATGGCTTATAAACTTACTTGCCAGAGAACTGTTGAGTGAACCAGGAATCATGGTTTCCCAAAATAACTGCTTTAGCAAATTCAAGACTTGCAACACTTTGGACAAGTTCAACATTCTCATTACCAAAATCACCTGAATAAAACCAGGGAAAAGAAGCCAAAACAAAACAAAACAGAAGATAAAAAGGTTTATGCATTCAATAAGTAAAAGAAATAGATCTTACTGATTATCTTTCCAGAAATTAAGGTACAGACTTGTGTAAAAATCTAGAGTTTGTCAAACATATAGCAACGTTAGAAATGCATTACAGAATAAAAGATCCAATCCACTAAACGACACTAGTTAGATGAACGAATGGAACCTGCCTGTGAACAGCACCAAATCTGGCTGCATTTCATCATAAGCCCGTATCAGGTGAGATACATATATAATTCTTTTCTACTTCAAGTTAAAAAAAAAAAAATAGTGAAGAAAATGGGCGCACAACAATTAACCAGGTAGAAACAAAGGCTCCATATTGGGAAGTTCTGTTTGTCTTAGGCTGTTGCTTCAGGTGGTTAATTCACCAATATACATCAACCAGAATTTATAATTAAGCTTTTTCTATTGGGGTATTAGGCGGAGGGCTTTAACAAATGTTTTGCATACAAAATGAAAAGGTATTTTTTATTATATTATTTATGGAATCAGACCTAAGAGGCTAGGACAAATCCAAATAGCAAAACCTCAATCAATTCAATTTGTTTGAAAACAGAAAGGGAGAGGTACCATCTATTCTTAAATATCATTTCATATTGCACATGAATCTTAATGACCATGAATTCGAAATTGGCAAGGTAAGAAACTATAGAATATATGGAATACCATAGAAAGATTATTTTTTTATCATTTATTCGTACAATTAATTTCAAATAAGACATATCCTTTTCAATTTGAAAAGGAGAACTGAAGTTATAGTTAATTCACTTCTTCACCCTGGAAACAAAAAGTTGTTTAAATTCCATCAAGATAGTCAATTGTTCATGGAATATAGTACCACAATTATATTCACGGCAAGCCTGAGTAAGAGACCAAATAATCTTTACTAAATTACCAAGGTTCACATAGTTAATGTTCAATGCAATTGGTCCACGCTTATTTCCATTCGAATGATAATAACGCTAAGAATTTGAATCCACTCCCAAAAATCTCAAACCCCATTTTAACATAGTTATAATTACTGAAATTCTTCCATATTCAAATCTCGATTACAAATGTTCGGTCCATCAAATATAAAACGGAAGCAAACACAGAATGAAAATTGCAAACTCTTTCTTTAATTATATAAAAGCGAAAAGAGAATGAGAGGGGAAAAAAAACCTGCAAAAACTGAAGTGCCTTTGTATCTTCGTGTAGATTCCAATCATCATGCTTCCAACCAAACCCCAAATTGTCGTTTAGTTATTTTTTTTAATGTCAATAATGAAACAAAATAACATCCTTTTGAACAGAGGTAGAATTTCTAAATTAAAATACAAAACACAAAAGCGAGAGAGACTAACGACGTCTCCGACGACTGCGATGCGAGCAGTGGTGGCCATGGGAGTGCGAGAGGAGGGGTTGAGCTTGGACGAAGAAGAGAGACAGCAGAGAGTGGACGCGTGTACCAACGCGGTTGACATAATTTCTTTTATTCCTTTCTCGAGTGCGGAGTACCACTTTTAGATAGTCGCCTCCCCGCTTCGCCGCAAAAAGCCTGAAACCGAAGCACTTCTCCACGCATTTTTTTTTTTTTTTTTTTTTTTTTTTTTTTTTTTTTCGGGTATGCAGCCTTTTTTGTTTTTTAATATACCTAAAATAAAATTAAAAAAATTATATTTAAAAATTTTATAACCTAGCCACTGCCACATATTTGATTTAAATATAAATTTTAAAATTTTAATTTTATAAATAAAATTATATAGGTATAAAAACTTTTAAATGAAAAGATTTGTTTGGCATCTCATCATAGCTATCAAATTCAAGTTAGAGCTATTCAAGTACTATGCAATAAGATTGTAAAAATCATATTAAAATATCAACTTAACTTATAGGTTTTATTTATAGACAATAATAAAATTAAAGTGAAATGGACAATACATTAGGAAAAAACACATAGTCTCTCCTCTCTCATTCTGAATGAGAGCTTGAGGTAGAGTGGTGGGGTTCACTAGATTCTAACAAATTTAGATGGTGTGTGTGAGTGAGGTGTGATGGTGCGTGAGAATGAGGAGTGTCAGAGAGTGAGTGTACCATGGAGTATGGTGGAGGAAGGTTTTTGCCATCAGGAAAAGGAAGGAAAACATAGAAAATATAAGAAATAACAGATTAAATAATAGAGGATTTAAAAGAGAAATGGAATCGTTTGCAACTGCTGGAGGATGAAGAAGCTGCTATAGACTTTGATGAAAATGTTGGAGAGGAGCTTTCCTACAAAGGAGAATGCAGTACATGTTTGGGATTACGGTGAGAAATATAACTTATAACTTTAGGACTTGTAGCTTTTAACTTAAATAACAAGCTCAACTATTAAAAAGTCATTTATTGTTTGGTAACCATGTCTCTAAAGTACTTTTAAAGTTAGTTATATTAATTTTTTTAAATATACAGTTATTTGCATGAGCTTTTTGATAAAAGCTTCAATTTGGTTTTTTTTTTTTTTTTTTAAAGGAGATTTTCAACATTTTTAGGTGATTAAAACACATTTTATAAAATTACCAAACATATCATTTTTTCTTTAAAAGAGCTTTTAAACAATTAAAAGTACTTTATAAGCTTTCAAACTCAATTCCAAACAGGCTTACAGTGGGGAAAGTTCTTTTCCATAACTTTGAAGTGGTGGAAAATCACAATGAGGAAAGTATGGAGGATAAGTAAGCCTGCAAAGCTTCTAGAAGTAGCTACGAATATCTTTACAGTCACCTTTGCTAATCCAGCAAACAAACATCGTGTGTGGAGTGGAAGACCTTGGTTGTTTGATTATCATTTGTTTGTGTTGAAACCCTTCGATGAAAACACACCACCTCAGAAGTTGAGGTTTATGCAGGAGCATTTCTGGGTCCAGTTGCATAACATGCCACTGTCCTGTATGAATGAGGATAGAGAGGATATAGATTGGTAAATCTATTGGAGTGGTAGAGGAGGACCGGTAGATGTGAGGGAGGATGGAAGTGGATGGGGAAGGCATGGTTGGTATATACAGATTGAGGAGGATGAAGCAGGCTATAAAAATAAAGGGAATAAAATGTTAAATGGGGAAAAAATTACTGAAGTAGGGAAGGGTATTAGTGAAATTGCGTTTGAGGAAACAAGTGTAAGGAATAAGGAAAAGGAGGGAACCTCAAATGAGGAAGAGGTGAGTAAGGATTAAGCAGAAGAAGTTAGGGAATTATTAAATGTAGATGGAGTTGAGAGGAAGGGGGAAGGCATTAAAGAGGTCAATCTAGTTGCGGGGGAGGAGCAAAGGGAGGATCTAAATGAAACAATACATGAGCTAATTATTAAGAGGGTTTTACGAAAGGGTGAATGGAAAAGGATGGCAAAAGAAAGAGGAAAAAAAGTAATAAGTATTGGTGACTATTGTATTAAAAAAAGAAGAAATTAAAGTGAGGAGGGAAGGGAGAAAAAAAGGTTTGAAAGGAAAAAAAGTTTGTAGGAGTGGTGCTAAGGAAGAAAACAAATCCAATGAAAACATGGTGGAAGCTGTTCAACAGCCCCACCAGTCCCAATGAAAATCTTTAGTTAGAACTGCCGAGGGCTTGGGAACCCTTGGACAGCTCAAGACCTTTGCCTTATGATGAAGGAAAATGACCCAGATGTGTTGTTTCTGATGAAAAATAAATTGAGAAGTGAGCAGTGTGTGAGATTAAAGAAGAGACTTAATTGTAAGGGGTGCTTTGTGGTGAAGCCACTGGGAAAAAAGGGAGGTTTAGCTTTATGGTGGAATAGTAGAGTGAATGTAGAAATATTAAACTATACACAAAGGCTTATTAGTGCCTAGATTTTAGAAGAGGGTGAGGAGGAAAGCTGGTTAATGACTAGTTTTTACGGCCAGCCTGAGACTAGTAAAAGAGATGAAGCTTAGCACTTGTTAAAATCCTTAAAACCAATGGTCGATAAAGGGTGGTGTGTATTAGAGGATTTTAAGGAGATTATCTCAAATGGGAAAAAAATGGGTGATAGGCCAAGATCAAAGAGACAGATGGAAGACTTTGGAGTAGCACTAGAAGATGGTAACTTTTTTTTTTATCTCAAGTGGAAAGGGAACAAATATACATGGAGCAATAAGCATGAAGATGAGGCATTTACAAAAGAAATGCTAGATAAGGTAGTGGCTAATTCAAAATGGGCTCAAAAGTTCAATGATCACTGTGTAGAGGTGCTAACAGGTAGAAGTTCAGATCACAGGCCTCTTCTTTTGACAATGAAGATGAGAGGTGAAATGAGGTGGAGAAGGAGAAAAATTTGCAGATGTGAGGCTAGTTGGGACAAAGAGGAGGGCTGTGTGGAAGTAGTAAAAGGGACATGGCATAACAGGCAAAGGGCAATGCATGATTCAAAGATTTAGGTAAAACTGGAGAATTGCAAGGAAGCCCTTCTAAGGTGGAGTAGATAGATCAATTCAGATAGAACTAAAAAAATTAAAGAGAAATCTGAGTTAATAAAAAAGCTTCAAGATGAGGAAAGTAGATTTAATGTTGAAGAGATAAAGAGACTTCAGAGAGAGCTAGGGAGTTTACTTGAAAATGAAGATCTTAAATGGAAATAAAGGGCCAAGAGAAACTGGTATGCTATGGGAGATAGAAATACTAAATTTCTTCATGCCTATGCTTCACAGAGAAGAAGGAAACATGTGGTTAAACAAATCATGGATGAGCATAAACAGTTGTTCAGTAATCGAGAAGATATAGAAGGTGCTTTCAACAACTACTTAAATTTACCTCAACAAGGCCAGGATCAAAAGATATTGCAGCTTGTGTACAGCAGGTGGAAACTCGAGTAACAAGTGAGATGAATGGAAGGTTGGTTAGGCCTTTATGCAGACTGGAAATTGAGGAAGCTATCAAACACATGGGCCCTTTGAAGTCACCTAGTCCAGATGGTTTTGGTGCATGTTTTTACCAAAACCATTAGGACACAATAGGTGAGGAGGTGTGCAATGCAGTGTTAAGTTTCCTAAATGGTAACTCTCTGATTTATGTGATTAATTTTACTTATATAGCATTAATCCACAAAACAAAAAGCCCTTTATTTGTTATTGAGTACATGCCAATTAGCCTTTGTAATGCCATTTACAAAATTATTTCAAAAGTACTTGTAAATAGGCTGAAAGGAGTTCTCCCAGAAATTATCTCACCAAACCAGAATGCCTTCATTCTTGGGAGGATTATTATTGACAATATAATGGTTGCATATGAGATTCTACACACTATGAAGGTGAGGAAGAAAGGAAAGAAGGGAAGCATGGCCATCAAACTTGATATGTCAAAGGCCTATGACAGAATTGAGTGGACATTTTTGGAAGCTATCATGAAGAAGCTGGGTTTTTGAAGTGAGTGGATACAACTAATCATGAATTGTGTTTCATCTGTCACTTACTCAATTATGATCAATGGAAAGCCAGGGGAGAAAATGTATCCTTCGAGGGGGTTAAGATAAGGGGATCCATTATTTCCTTACCTTTTCATCATGTGTGCTGAAGGGCTTAGTGACTTGCTTAATAGTTCAGATTAACAAGGGTTTACAAGAGGAGTTTCAGCTATGAGAGAGGGTTTGAGAATCAATCATCTGTTATTTGCAAATGATTGTGTTCTTTTTGGGAGGGCCAGTGTGGAAGAATGGAGAGAAACGAAAAAGATTCTTAGTACTTATGAGAGAGCCTCTAGTCAGCTACTAAACAAGGAGAAGACAACTATGTTTTTCAGTTCCAACACTGACTCAGTAACCTGAAGAAGAATCATAAGGGAAGGAGGGGATTTGGTGCAAGGGAGCAATGAGAAATACTTGGGACTCCCTATTCTAGTGGGTAGTTCAAAGTATAATACATTTAGATGCTTAAAAGAGAGAACTTGGCAGCAGATTAACAATTAGAAGATTTCTTTTCTTTCGAGTGCAGTAAAAGAAATCTTGATAAAGGCAGTATTGCAAGCTGTCCCATCCGACACCATGAGTGTTTTCATATTACCAAAAATGCTTTGCAAATAACTTAATGGAATGCTAGCCAAGTTTTGGTATAAAAATCAACAAAGACAAAGTTGTATCCAATGGAGGAGTTGGAAGAAAAATGGGCAATAAAAAGGAAATGGAGGGTTAGGTTTCAGAGACTTAGAGAATTTCAATTAAGCTTTGTTGGCAAAACAGGGCTGGAGAATGTTACAAAGTCCTTCCTCTTTAACTGCCAAGATTTTTAAGGAAAAATATTTCAAACATTCCTCTTTGTTGGAGGCAAAACTGGGCTATTTACCCTCACTGATTTGGGGAAGTATTTGAAGTTCTTTGGGGTTGTTGAAAGATGGACTAAGGTGGAGGGTGGGAAATGGTTACAGAATATAGATTTGGGGCCAAAGATGGTTATCCACTCTATCTTCATTTAGTGTGTAGTTTCCAATTGCAATATTAAATGGAGATGCAAATGTCAGTGAGCTTATGGTGAAGGGTAAGAAGGAGTGAAATGAGAGCTTAATTAGATCTATTTTTATGAAAGAAGAGGCTGATCAGATTTGTTGCATTCCCTTGAGATGTTGAGGATAAGTTGATTTGGGGCCCCTGAAATAAGGCCTGTTTAGTGTGAAAAATGCCTATTATTTGGAACAAGAAAGATCAAAGATGATACAAGGGGAGTTTTCTAGAGGAGCAGAAACAGATGGTCGATGGAAACATATTTGGAGCCTGAATCTACCTGATAAGCTGAAATTGTTTATGTGAAAGGCAAGAAATAACTTGTTGGTTACAAAAAGGAATTTATTTGTTAGGAAAGTCAGTGAGGATCCTAAGTGCCCAGTTTGCTTCCAAAATGATGAATTTGTAATGTATGTTCTCTGGTATTGCCCTGCTTCAAATGATGTATGGGCTGGGCACTCAAAGATTCTGCAAAAATGAAAAATAGGAGAAGAAGACTTACTGAGTTTATGGGAGAAACTGTCTTATAAGCTCAATAAAACTGAAATGGAAGAGATTGCTGCTATCATGAGAAGTTTATGGATTAGAAGAAATAATTTTATCTTTGAACAGAAGTTTATTAGCCTAAGCAGTGTCATCAGATCAGTAAAGGAAGCTTTGAGAGAATATCAATCAGTCCAGTCTTTATCAGAGGGTCAAGAGGGTCATAACAGTGTAGTAGGAGGGGAGAAACGTTGGAATCCACCAGAACAAAATGCGGTGAAGGCCAATAGAATGCGGTGAAGGCCAATTGGGATGAAGCTTTGGATGTAAAAGCAAGGAAGATGGCAGTATGAGTGATAATCAGAGATGAGAAGGGAGAGGTTATGGCAGCTTGTCATGATTAGAAACAGAATGTGGTACTACCAGCATTAGTAGAGTGTTATGCTTTGAGGAAAGCAATGGATTTATGTAGGGACCTTAATTTTGACAAAGTAATTTTTAGGGTGATGCACAGGTTATCATAAATGCAATGAATGATCCAATTGAAGATTTGTCTTATGCTGACAGTATCAGTGAAGAGTTGAAGATGAGTCTCAAAGGCTGGAATGGATGGAAGGCTGAATACTCACATAGAAATACTAATGAAGTGCCCACAAGCTTGCTTTGGCTACTTTACTTTTTGTAGAGGAGAAGGTGTGGATAGAAGAAGCTCCAATCTTTGTTTTAAATAGTTTATAGGTTGACAAACATTGTATTGATCAAATAGTTATATGAATGAAAGAGGAAAGGTTAATTTAAAAAAAAAAAAAGTGAAATGGCCAATACATATATGAGTTCTTCTATACTAAGGCACCCTTTCAAGCTACACACGTACACCACACATTGCTTACTTTACATAATTAAGATGAAAGTTTTATTTTTTAATATGAAAGAGAAATAATTTCTATCCCATAAATGATCAGATTTTTTGAACCCAATCTCTCCCAAATTTTAAAATCCAATCCCAACCTCCCCATATTTCCCAACCGCAAACTCAACTCCACCTCAAAATCCAACATGCATCCTTATGTTAAACTTATTAAATCAACTTTGCTGCTTCAATTATTGGTTACCAATTTAGGTTAATTGGGACATTTTACAATAACAAGCCTAAACAAATTCAAGGAGAGTATTTGGTTCAAACACTCAAGACATTAAAGATCTACGGTTCATTCTCTCATCTTCCTAGTTGAATATAAGATTTGAATCTCAGAGAGAGAGAGAGAGAGAGAGAGAGAGAGAGAGAGAGAGAGAGAGAGAGAGAGAGAGAGAGAGAGAGAGAGAGAGAGAGAGAGAGAGAGAGAGAGAGGTTTGAGGGGAGGAAGTAAGCATATTTTTTTTAGACCTCTTACTTACGTGGCGGTCTTTGTATAATCCTAGGCGTATGGTGTGTGTAGTTATAAGGGGTCTCAAAATAGAATTTTTCATACTATTTGAAAGTATTTACAATACATATATACTATTTATATGTCATAATTTGATTTGTAAAACTTAAATTTTAAATTTATCTTCTAAATCAAATTATGTTACGTAAATAGTGTGTGGTGTAAATGCCTTCAAATAAAATTATTCATATATATAATCTCATGAATGAATATTAAATGGGATTTGAGAAAAAACTAATGTTTTTACATGCGAAATCTTGAAAGGTTTTACAATTTGTCAACTGGATCCAACTTAATTCAATTTAGTTAAGAAGTTCGAATTTTCAACTTTATAGAATTATCATTTTTGTCAACATCGTCACATGAGGGGTACAAGTTGCTTTCATGGGCTTAATCATCTACTTGAAATTATCCCATTGTTCGTGTTGCGTAACACAAAGATCTACCAATTCACTCAGCAAATTGGTTAATCGTCAATCATGGAATTATTTAATAATTAAGCAATAACATAAAGTAAGTAAATTGCATAATACCAAAATTAGTAACGAAGGAAAATCCTTGAAAGAATATCCTTTAAAAAATTCTTTAAAAGTAAAATCCTACGAGACAACCAAACCCAGATAAGTTAATTTTATTATTTGAGAATCAATTACAAGCAAGTTTTACATTACAAAACTTTTGTCAATTGACACTTTTACTTGACTAGACAAACGACCTGTTTGTCTCTACTGTAGTAGCAGTCAGAACCTCTGACGATTTTTAAATATTAGCTTTTCTCCTGAAACTCCAGTAGTTGAATCACGATCATTCAATTTCAATCTTGGATCAATGATCAAACTATTTGAGAGAAACAATATGAAAATTTTACAATGAATTTTCTCACCAAAATATTCACCAAAAAGTGTTCTAAAAAATATCCAGAATTGAATCTCTACAAATGATCATAACCAGTAGGATTCATTAAATAAACAATCTGAAAGCAGTTTGAATGGTAGTAGTATTCTGCTGACGAATTGAAGCGACTTTGTCGTGATGGACTATTTTGACGGAATGCTGACACCTGACACTTTATCTTCTTAGTAGTAGCAGTTTTTCACTCAAACTCTTCTTTAGATAATTACAGAACCCTTGGAACTCGATTTTCACACTTTTAACTTATCTAAAACACTTCATAATAACTATTATAGATAAACTCAAAATAGTTTATTATAGATAAAAGTTAAAGTGTTTTACATTCATCCAAATTACAAAATCAAAAATAAGATGAAGTCTATCATCTTAGTTACACAATTCTATCCAAACTTATTAACTTAGTCAATTAGTTCTATCCAAACTCTTCATCTAGAATCTACTCTAGCTCTAGAAGCAGCAGCAGGAGCAACTAGAATGTCGACGTACGTACGTCTCATGCAATCCTTTGGAATCATCTTTGGAATCATCGCCTTCTACGTACAGACAAAGCAACATTAATTAATATCAGCAACATTCTCCTAGAGAATAAAATCTTTGCTGCATGCAAGTTAATTGGTCTCCCCTTCTACATGATCGATCGATCGATTTAAATCATCGCGCGCCTAGCTAGCTGCAGGGACCATGCACATATATGCATCATGTTGATTTGGTTGGCTACGTTGAAATTAAGCTCCTCGCTCGCGGATATTGGACGTTAGTGGGTCTCTCAATTTCTTAAAAGTCTTTAAATTCTCCAATAAAATTAACTTGTGGAAATTTTCCTGCCCCTCACATGCATGCTACATTGTCACAAACCGGCTTGCAATTAAAACTACTCAAAATATCAATCTTTGTGATTGGTTTTAAAATCATGTACGTTTATGAAAATGCATGCAGTGAACTAAGCTTTAAGTACTTGAGAATACACACAAACACACACACACAACAACCAAACCCAGATAAGTTAATTTTATTATTTGAGAATCAATTACAAGCAAGTTTTACATTACAAAACTTTTGTCAATTGACACTTTTACTTGACTAGACAAACGACCTGTTTGTCTCTACTGTAGTAGCAGTCAGAACCTCTGACGATTTTTAAATATTAGCTTTTCTCCTGAAACTCCAGTAGTTGAATCACGATCATTCAATTTCAATCTTGGATCAATGATCAAACTATTTGAGAGAAACAATATGAAAATTTTACAATGAATTTTCTCACCAAAATATTCACCAAAAAGTGTTCTAAAAAATATCCAGAATTGAATCTCTACAAATGATCATAACCAGTAGGATTCATTAAATAAACAATCTGAAAGCAGTTTGAATGGTAGTAGTATTCTGCTGACGAATTGAAGCGACTTTGTCGTGATGGACTATTTTGACGGAATGCTGACACCTGACACTTTATCTTCTTAGTAGTAGCAGTTTTTCACTCAAACTCTTCTTTAGATAATTACAGAACCCTTGGAACTCGATTTTCACACTTTTAACTTATCTAAAACACTTCATAATAACTATTATAGATAAACTCAAAATAGTTTATTATAGATAAAAGTTAAAGTGTTTTACATTCATCCAAATTACAAAATCAAAAATAAGATGAAGTCTATCATCTTAGTTACACAATTCTATCCAAACTTATTAACTTAGTCAATTAGTTCTATCCAAACTCTTCATCTAGAATCTACTCTAGCTCTAGAAGCAGCAGCAGGAGCAACTAGAATGTCGACGTACGTCTCATGCAATCCTTTGGAATCATCTTTGGAATCATCGCCTTCTACGTACAGACAAAGCAACATTAATTAATATCAGCAACATTCTCCTAGAGAATAAAATCTTTGCTGCATGCAAGTTAATTGGTCTCCCCTTCTACATGATCGATCGATCGATTTAAATCATCGCGCGCCTAGCTAGCTGCAGGGACCATGCACATATATGCATCATGTTGATTTGGTTGGCTACGTTGAAATTAAGCTCCTCGCTCGCGGATATTGGACGTTAGTGGGTCTCTCAATTTCTTAAAAGTCTTTAAATTCTCCAATAAAATTAACTTGTGGAAATTTTCCTGCCCCTCACATGCATGCTACATTGTCACAAACCGGCTTGCAATTAAAACTACTCAAAATATCAATCTTTGTGATTGGTTTTAAAATCATGTACGTTTATGAAAATGCATGCAGTGAACTAAGCTTTAAGTACTTGAGAATACACACAAACACACACACACACGCATATTCCTGACTTCGATGCTCATGGCAATTAAATTATAAGTTGATTGTAAATCGAGGCTGGCTCAAACTCTCTAGCTGTGTTAATGGTCCGATCAATACGATCTTCTGCATGCACTTTGGATAATTTTAAGCTGACATTTTAGATCATATATATATATAGAATTAATACTGATCATAATTCTTTAAATTCACTACAAAAAAAATAGTTTATTGAGTCACTTAAATCAGATGCGAAAAACACAAATTGGTTGCCAAAGTTTTTTTCACAACCATTTTGTGTTTTTCATATCTAATTTAAGTGACGTAAAAAACATTTTTCTTGTAGTAATTAATGTGCCAAGTACTACTGATCCGAGCTAGCTAGCTACATGAATTATACCTGACCGGACCGGCACGGCATCACAAGTAAACTAGGTGCTTTGCAATAGTCCTTTCATTTCTGGACCCCTCTATATATGCCAATAAACATGCAGCTCCCTCAAAAGTCTTCACTGAAACCGTGTCTAGCTACGAGCTTAAAGTTCAAATAATTAAAAGTATTATCTTTTCTATATAAATATGCTCTCAAGGATTATCCCATAGAATACAGTTCTTTCTTGTTAATTCCCTTCTTTTCAATGGCTTCAAAAACCTTTGCATATGTACTTTCCGTCGTCATTTTCTCTTTTCTTCTCCAACTCCACTCCTCTGCCGGACAGACCGTCGTGAAAGGCGTGTACTGGTTTCCAGGCAGTGGATTCCCGGTGTCCGGCATAGATTCCACCCTTTTCACTCATATCTTTTGTGCCTTTGCCGATCTCAACCCCACCACCTACCAAGTTACTATTTCTTCCTCGAACTCTGCCCAGTTCTCGACCTTCACCCAGACCGTGCAGCAAAAAAACCCTTCAGTTAAAACCCTTCTGTCCATCGGTGGAGGAAGCTCCAGTCCTTCCACCTTCGCTTCCATGGCTAGCCAAGCCAGCACCCGTAAATCATTCATAGATTCCTCCATACAGCTAGCCAGGAGTTACAAATTCCATGGTCTTGACCTCGATTGGGAGTACCCATCAACGAGCACTGAAATGAACAACCTTGGCTTACTCCTGAATGAATGGCGAGCAGCCGTGGCCAAAGAGGCCAGCAGCACCCGCAACACAACGTTGCTCCTAGCCGCAGCATTCTTTTATACGTCAAACTATTACACGCTGAATTATCCCTTTCAGGCCATTTCAAACAGCTTGGATTGGGTCAATGTAATGGCATATGATTTCTACGGCCCCAGTTGGCAAGGCAGCATGAATATGACCGGACCGCCTTCTGCATTGTACAATCCAAGAAGCCAAGTTAGCGGGGACACCGGCATCAAAGCTTGGATTCAGGCAGGTGTGCCAGCCAAAAAACTAGCCCTCGGCCTTCCATTTTATGGCTATGCATGGCGTCTGCTTGATGCTAGTAAAACTGGAATATTTGCACCGGCAAACGGACCGGCTATATCCCCAGATGGATCCCAAACTTATAGCCAAATCAGGGATCTCATTACTCAGAGTGGATACATAAAAGCATACAATTCTACTTTTGTGACGAACTACTGCTATAAGGGCTTGACATGGATTGGATATGATGATACAGAGAGTATCTTTACCAAAGTTACATATGCCAAGGCAAAGGGATTGCTCGGTTACTTTGCATGGAGTGTTGGCGCCGACAAAAACTTCACTCTTGCTAAAAATGGTTAGTCTTAAAATCCAATTATTTGTATCGATCTAAGATTTCAGCTCACATGCTTAAAATTATTTTGATTTCGTGATTGCTAGCTAGATATAATATATATATATATATAGAGGAATGTTAGGTACAGATTTTAAATAGGCAAGTTCCGCATAGATCCTTTATAAAAAAAACAAAAACAAAAACAAAAAGTGATTACAATCATTACCCTAGTCCAGCGAAATACATATTTTTATACAAATTAAGGTGCTTTTTGGGTTCCCGAGTGGATCATGAGAGCTGCCCTGATGCCTATATATATAATTGAGTCCCTGATGATAATCATGATATAATTAAGCAATTAAGTTAATCCAAAAAAAAAATTGAGATGAATTTTTTTGCCCAAAATAATATTTTTGTCTGTATATTAATAATGTATTCATTGTAGAGTGCATAGATGGAATTATTGCAAACAAGTCAAAATGCTGTGATATTGTTAGAGTAAGTGTAGCACTGGTTAAGAACAGGCCGTAGCTAGCTAGCAGGCATGCATGGGAATTAATTAATGGGTAATGTTACCCTTATATTTCTTTTATTAATGTTATATTCTTCAGCTATATATATATATATTTTCCTTTTACTCCTTGAATCTAGATTAAAAATCTCAAAACATCGTGACCTTCTTACATAATCTAAAAGAAAATAATTTTAATAAACTAAAGTAATCATGTAATTTAATTAAAACTAATATAATCATTTTAAAAAAAATTGACGAAAATACTAATTTGCTGCAAATTTGATTACTTTTTTGCTACGATATCATGGAGCACCGCAAATAATTGTATTTCTTATAAGTGCAATAGTAAATTAAGGAGGTGTAAGAATATCATTAGTCATTACAATTAATTCATTAATGTGGGATTGTTTGAATTTTGTGTTGATCTTATATGCACGTTCTCACGTTATTGCTAGTTATAAAGTGCGTGGGCATTATATATAATTTCCTACTATTATTTTATTCAAGAAATATTTTAACTATAAAAAGATATATATAAATTTATTTTTGTTAATATATGATATATATAACTTAATGTGATATGTTAGATTGTAAAGTTATATTTATTATAAAATAGATCAAACATAGAATATTATTATAAGGTCACATTATTTTATAAATTTTCTTTTAAAGAATCTCTTTGTGTTTCTAATAATTCTCAATTTATTCTAATATCTTTTGGTATTTAAGTAGTACGTACGTAGCTTCATTATTATTATAATTTCTAACGGATGACGCTTAATGTTCTTGCAGCATCAAGTACATGGGGGCCGTGAGCGTAGATCGAGATCCCTATATACATATTTGGTGATATTGAAGCAGCTTATTATAATATTATATTCCCAATAAGGCTATGAATCAGATATATTCTCTATATATATATATATATATATTTCCTACCATGAAAAATGGATGTGCTTATTTTGACAGCAAATAGGCCATGTGTATGTGTGATTGCGCCACAACAATGATTTCAACGCGCGGTTAATTTAAATTTTATGATACGTTTCAATTACATGTCAAGGCGGCCACTTAAAAGATAAAAACATTAATTAATGGCATATTTAAATGGAACTATTTATGTATTAATTTCTTTCCCGTATATATATATATATATATATATATATGCACGTATCTCATACATATCATGCAAACGTACGTTGCGGCATTGCCTAAGCATAAATAGGTCTCGGCCGACTCGATATTCATGATCCGAACATGATATCTATCTAATAATTTTATCCACAAGTAGCATCAAAATTCTTAATTCATGAATTCTGATCACATGTTAAGTACGATCCGACAGTCAATTAGGGCTGTTCATCCGGGCCGGATTTTTTTCTGGCCCGGTCCGGAACCTGGATAACCGGGTTCCGGTTATGGGTTTCAGCCCGGATTTGATCCGGGCCGAAACCCGTATGACAAAAACCTGGACCAATACGGTCCGGGCCGAATGTTAAAACACGGGCTCTGCATTTTATACTCGGTGCCCGGTTTTATATACACTTCTTTCATCTTAGGTAGGGTTTCCGCCTCCCCCCCGCCCCTCTCTCTCTCTCTCTCTCTCTCTCTCTCTCTCTCTCAAGCCCTAGCCTTTGAATTTCTGAAGCAATCTCTCTGTGCTCAGACCTCTCTCTCTCTCACGCGAAATCTCGAAATCGTGAAATCGTGTCTCTCTATTCAAGCTTCGGCCGTCGTCTCTCTGTCTCGCTGAGATGTTTGTCTCGCCGGTGACCTCTCGGTAAGTCTCTCCCGATTTGTGAACAATTAATGTAAATTTGGATAGATCTGGTGTTTCGGTGAACTGGGTCTCCTTATTGTACTTGGAACTTGTTGAATATGATTTTTCTTGTGTTATCTGATCTCATGGAAGTAGGCGATGGGGGGGGGGGGCAAGGAACAGAGAAGACGCGAAGTGGAAGAAGACTGAAGTGGATCTGTCTAGTTAGGAAGATGAGGGTTGGACTGTTAAATGGTGACTCGAAAAGCAGTGTATGGGTCTCCTCTCTCATACTTTATTGATTTGTATGCTATATTTGCTAAGGATCAGTGTATGCTATATTTGTTCTGTATGCTATATATACTATTATATATATAAATATATAGATATATATAAATATATAGATATATATATAGATATATATATATATATATATATATATATATATATATATATATATATTTATATGCATTTGAATGCACTGCCGAGGAAGCTTATACATGGAGTCAGGTAACACAAACCTGTTTGAGTGTTTTCATGTTCTTCATGCCAAATAAATCATATGTGCAGCTTCTTTTTTCTTATATAAAGAATCTTTGATTGTTTTGCTTGGGATTGTTAAGCTATTGTTTCTCCTCTAGATAACCAATGATGACCTTTTTTTGTTTATTCATCTTTGTTCCCCACAAGGCCTTGGCACTGGTACTGTTAAAATGTGATTTGTAGACTGGTTCTCATAATATATTCTTTTGCAAGGAACCTTTTTGGGTTGATTGCATTGTCATTTCGTAAGATTTGTGATAAGAATCTACTGTGGATTATAACCACTTCATTTATTTAGGAACAGATTGGTATCATATCCATAGTTTTAACTGGGTTTCATATTGCTTTAACACATATAAAACATTGTTTAGATTTTTATAACCGTCTCTATTCCGCTTAAAAGACTCGATTTATGATGTGGTTATCTATCTATGGCTTTATCTTTTATAGGTTTAGTCAAGTAGATATAAAGAAATGGAAATTGAATATGATGTAAATTGTAATTGTGTATGTAGTTAAATTGGTGTTTTGACTTGTTAATTTGAAAGGTTTGAAGTTTTTGAAACTATAGACTTGACAATTTAAAATGTAATAGATTTGGGAATAGTAGATGTTTTATGTGAAAATTATTTAGGCACGAGATTATGTTGTACTTCTCTTTTGCACATTGACATCATTATATCAATGGACATAGTTATGTGATAATGGATCAGCAGATTAGTATGGGCATCTTTCATTCTCATGAATCCTGCAGTAGAGGATACATTGTTGAAAATAGTTTTCAAGCATGTTTTTCTTGCTAACATTACGTGGAAATTGCGGAGATTGTGACATGATTTGTAATTGTAGTCTATGATTGGTGATGGGAGTTAGAGATGATTAATTCTGGATAACATGAGCACACAGTCTTGGTCAGTACCATAGACACTCTTTGGCTTCCAGTTACTGATGCCTCTGCAGATTTTTGTTGTTTTGAATGCTAGACTGGAAGTTTGGGCGGTATAGTATTATTGACTACTGAGATTTGGAATGGCTATACTATGCCTTGGGTTGTGAGTGTGGGGAAAGCAGTAGCCAAACTTTTGATGTTGTTGGTTTCTATGGGAGCTCGATCAAGCTCATATTTTTTAGTTCACTTTTTGATTGGATGAAAGTTTTGGCAGATTATCTTTTTCTGGATTGCAGCTCCTTGGGTTTTACCGTTTTATACCCGTGCACTGTAGACATGCCTTTTCTATTTTCTTTTCTATTTCATGCTATCTTTACTACTAACAAGATCGCTTAATTTTTTCTTAATAAGCAATTAGATCTCTAAATGCTGGGGCCTGGGAAGTGTATAACATGGCAAACTAGCATTTCTTGTGTTTGCTTGTTATTGTTGTGTTTTAATTAGTGCTTTGAGAAGCACAATGGCAACCGATTAGTCTTTGAAGGAACATGTGAACATTGGGCTTGAAAAACATTTAGCATGCATGCGCATGTATATTTGCCTTATGAGCTAAGTTCGTAGGACTTCTTGTTTCTCTGTTGATAGCTATGAGCTAAGTTCTATGAATAATTTGTCTGATGATTAGTTGGGTACCGTAGCGCTATTAGGTTGTACTGATGTTTCAAGATGCAATAAGATATATGTTCAATTTGGATGTGTGACTGATTGATGAACTCCATTATGATTTATGACCTACATGTCATAAATAGTAGTTGTGAGAGCTTTCATTGGTGTTGAAGACATGACATGTACCAGTTTTTTTAATCACTGTCAAGTGTCTAAACATGCAGGATGGAGATTTTTGCAAGCTCACTTTCAATAGATTACTTGAAGTTGCTACTTGGTGTGAGATTAAATCATTGATAGAAGACCATGCCAATGATGTTGTAGTTTATATTTTGTATTTTGTAATGTAACGTGTAAATAACAAAATAATGTAATATTTAGTTGGCTTGCATGCATTTTATTTTTTCATTTTTATATATTTTTATTGTTATGGAAAATGTTAGTATTATGTTTTTTAGTGATTTAGAAAAGCTTTTCACATAATATAGGTTTTTATAAAAAAGTATGATTTTCAATAATTTTTTTAATTTTTAAAATAAATATAGCAGAATTATGCTTTGCAACATTTTTGTATAAATATGGGTTTTTATTAATATTAGATTAGATGTTTGAGGAAACAATACTAGGCTTTTATTTTAAAAAAAATAAGCTTTAAAAACTGACTTCTATAAGAGGGAGAAAGGGGGGGGGGGGGGAATCCAGGTAAAAGCCGGTACCCGGATTTTCCGGGTTTTTGAAACTCGGATTCACCCGGGTTTCGGCCCGGGTCCAAAACCGTGTATACCTAGGCCGAAATCCGGACCGGTTTTAACATCCGGGTTCCGGGCCGGGTATACCCGGATTTCCAGTCCGAAACCCGGATGAACAGTCCTACAGTCAATGTTCAATATTTAAGCATATATAATATTACATGAATCACAATACTGTAACATTCAGATTAAGATCATGCATGATCATATATGATGTATCTAGTATATATTATATTTCTTTATATCTTATATGATATGTGTAAAGGACGTGTTCTACCACCGAACGTAATTGTCAATCTACAAGTCAAAGATTGATAGCACTGAATGCTTGCGACCACTCTGATACCTAAGTCAGTTATAAGTGATGGATGATAATTCAAATATATGATAAGATGGATTAATAGTTACCCACCCATATATATAGATGTAGAGGTCTATTTGATCAACACTGTAAATAGATTAGGTTCATGCGGTATCTGGTTGTGAGGCTTATTCCTAAATTACTGGAGTGATTTAATCGTTATATCATGGCTTATCGACCCTATTAAAAAGGGTGGCCAAGCAGTTTATTTGGATGTCTATTCTTCAAGAGTAGCAAGTCGTTGTGGGTCTTTGGTCTGCGATTTGGGCTGGGCTAATATTGGACCCTCCAAAATGTTAAACCTAAATTTAAGAAGGTAAATATTGTCAAAATGACATGAATTAGTCAATAGATGATCATATTAATTAATTAGTCAATAGGTTAATTAAGAGAAACGTACGTACGTAGTAGTATTTGGATGAGTACTCATGATCAACATGAGAGGAATGTGCTCATTAATTAATTAATGCATGCCCACCAACCATTTTTTCACAACTATATACCAAAGTTTAGATCAAGAGCTTCATCAACTTGCTTTTGATATATATAGAAACCCAAAAAAAAAAAAAAAAAAAAAAACTGCATGTAGCAAACTTAATTTTTCTGATGTTCAGATGATCATCCTTATAATTAAATTCATCCTTTGAGTGATTTAAATTGTTATAGATTCACAGTTGCTGGCATGGTATGCAAATTTATAAGCAATTAATCTCTCTTTCGATCACAATTTGTACTCGATTGACCGGGACGTGTATAAATATGAAAAATGATCAACTTAATTTAAACTCTTTTAAGACTTTATATTATTTTACGTACTTTGATCAACAAGCTATATATATATATGCTGGTGATCATCAGTACTACGTACGAAAATTAATAATTATCTTATATTCTATTGTGTTATGTTTTTATTTTGTTTAATTTGAAGCTAGCTTAATTTATATATAAATAAAAATATATTTTTGATATCTTAATCTTTTTTAATTCAATTAGTGGAAATATATAATTATATAATTCGAGCAGATCATGTGAATTTTTTTTTTTTTTTGTTCATAATTATTTCGGGTTTTTTAATCGGCTAATTACTCAGTTAACATGATGATCATGGACGACCTTGGGTACTTTATAAAGGATAGACCATGTTTTGCATTCACCATATTATATAATAATATATATATACACGTATAACCGTACCTAATTTGTGATACCTAGTTAAGATAATCATATATATTAATTATCAACAGATCAAGGAACGTGCTTATCATTAATTAATGCATGCATGTTCATCAACGTGCTGATCAAGATCAGCTACCCACATACTTGCTTTTCTTTTTTCTTTTTTAAAAAAATTGACGTTAATTGGCAAAGACTTAGGCCTGGTTTGGATAATGAGTTGAGTTAAAATCATTAAAGTTGAATAAAAATATTATAAAATTAAAATATTGTTAAAATATTATTTTCTAATTAGAGATAATATTATAGATCAGGTTTGAAATCAAAACTTCTTTGTGATATGAACACATTGATGATCAATAGCATCATATATATATATATAGTTAATTTGTAAGTTAGAGTACTGTATCAATTAAATGGAACAGTTGTTGGGACCTCCCAGTACCCTTCATCGTCCCCGCTCCCCTCGGATTAACTGTAAATTAATTAAGTGTGTAATTAAGCACTCAGATCTAGATCAATAATTATAAATTGGTTATTAGTCGTGAATGCTAGCTGCCTCACTACAACAGATTGGACTTTTCCCGGCGTTGTAAAATCGCCGGCAAATAGGCATAAATCCCCGCTATAGTAATATTCCAGCGATTACCTAATCGCCGCTAATTCGCCGGTATTATTCTTCCACTTTACCTATAACACGGCGAATAAAAAAAATCGCCGTTCTATACGTAATATTTCGCAGCGAGTTTGGTATCGCTGGCATATAATTTGAATAGCGTCAAATTCTATTCCAGCGATTACGAAATCGCTGCTACATTAATTAGCAGCGCTTCCATAGTCGCTGCCATATACTGTCCATGGTTACAAAACATATGGCAGCGATACATGCATCGCTGGCAACTTAGGGTCGGTGGCCATCGATCCTTAAATCATCAATTTATTTATTTTTCTAATTCAGTTTAACTAATCTATTTCATATAAATAAACAAAAGTATATTGAGTCTTTTGTTTATTAATAAAAATAAATAAAATAAAATCTATATTTCCATTCAATTAAATTTTTATAACAAAAGACTCAATTTTGTTATCTGAGATCCCAAAACGAGTAAAAAGATAAATTAACTTTAAACAATCTAAAATACTAGGATATGATGTTCTATTCTTTTAATCACACTAAAAGTAAATTTGAATAATTCTATATAAAACACACACTAGTTATAACATATATATAACTAATATGTGATATTATAATCAACATATAAATAATCAGATCCCACATTGTACAAAGAATTCATAGGAGAAAAACAAGCTGTTTTAAACAGGCCATATATATAAGTGTAAACATAGAATTGGTCGTTAATGTTTTAGCTCTATATGTATTCATCAAAATACTGTTTTAAACATGGAAGACAAACGGATGACAAAAATAGTATTGAAATTTTGGATTATTCGCTTTATACATGGTAGTCTTTAAAACCAAAAAGTCCATACCAAGTCCACTGGTTTATGCATCTAGGATTTCATGGATCTAAGTTCTTGTACTTTTCTGCCACTCACAGCAAATCAAGCCAGAAAGTAGGCCAAAAATACAAAATCATAGTTACCTATTTAGCAACAACAGTCGCGGCAGGATGTGCGTGATGTTTTAATTGCTATTGCTGCACAATGGCAATCTGCTGCAAATTCAAACCAAATGCAAATTAAAACACACAATTATTTCCAAGAAAGAGACAGGGCCTAAGCAACCAATTATTAAAACAATATTAGTAGTAAAACATATAATACTGCAGGTGTTTCGCAGTTGTTAAAAGTTAAGAAGTGTGCTGACAGGTGATCCCTAATCTCAGAAAAAACTACTGTGGGAAGTTTTACATTAAGTTCATTGCCTGCTTAATATTCTCAAAGAATTAAAAACAAATGATTATATAAGTACAAAAGAAATCAGGACAGAATTTATGGTCACCACACCGCCCCCCCACCCAGAAAAAAAAAAAAAAAAAGGGAACCATAAAAATAACATGCTTGTACTCACTGTTAACTAATTAGCAATCTTTTGGACAAATCTTCTAGTTTTTTTTTTTTTGATATGAGGAAACATATTAAGGATCTGAAAGAATCTTTTTGTGACCTTCAAAGACATATCATCCTTCCTATGGCAACAGAACTAGTTTTCTTTATTTTTTTGCAGGCAATGGTTGCTCGTGGAGACCTTGGAGCGGAACTGCCCATCGAGGAAGTTCCTTTATTACAGGTGTATTGATGTTAGCGATATGCATCACATCTTTTTTCTCTAAACTTATTCATAAAGTTGGTCAATTTAAATAGCTTTGATGTATGATCTGCCAAATTTTGGTGTGGGTATAAAATGTTTGGGAAGAATAGATTTAACAATCATATGCATGTTCAATATCTCAAGTTAAAGGAAGAACCCCCATACATCTTGATCCAAAAATGGAGTTGTCAGTTTTGTATACTTACTTTAGTTTATAATAAGTATTTCTAGAGAATAAAAATTAACTTTTTTTAATACTTTATTTAATACATATTTTAATACATGTGCACTAAAAGTTAGCAAAGAGATTTACTTTAGCCCGGTAGTTTTTTACTAAAAACTAGTTTGATGTTGATACTGTAACTATTTACAGTATTACAAACTGTGATAGAGTACTTAAAGCAAGCGATATCTGCAAGTAATAAATGTGTAACCTACTCTTAACAAAATAACACAAAAAATGCTATGCCATATTCGCCTATTTGATAAAAACACAAACTGTGGCTTCTAAATGCATGATGCAAAAGTGAGTACTCTTTTGCTGATCTAAGTTCTAAAATAATGATTCAAAGACTCTTCTACATCATATTAGTGATCATGAACATAGAGCAATCAAAAGGCTAAATTTGTCATTCGTTTTCCAAAACTCATATGGCATCCAAAAATGTCTAGCTGGAAAAAACTCTGTTGAACATTTTCCAGCTAACTAACATATAGGTTTTTTATGTTTTTTGATAGATATTATGGATTTTATTCATAGTAAATAGGCATAGCCCAAGTACACGGGTAGTATACAAGAGAATAAACCTAAGTACAATCTAAAGCAGAAACAGAACTAAAGAAAAACATTACAAATGTTGATATCCCTTAAAAGATAACTCGCCCACAAGTTTAAGGTGTTGAGGGAAGAGATAACCCTGATTTGTATGGAATAGTCCCATCAGAAATCATGTAGAGGAGTTCTCTTATACTATCTCTTTTATACTTGTCAAAATTAAAATCACATACCTATTTAAGTGAAAAAAAGAATACTTAACACAATACAAATTAAAAACTGTCTGAAGGCTAGGGAAAATGATCACCACAAACCACCAACATCAAACCAGCCCCACAGGGTACTATAACAGAAACAAACCAATAAAACACAAATCATCCATGCAACAAATAAAGTATAAACCATACAAAGGAACAGATGAGAAGCAAGAAATGTCAGGGACTCTTATATACAGAAACTGGAGAAGCACAGATTTCAAATAAAAACCCTAAGCAACTCGCTGCATAGGCCAAAAACTAAGAAACAGTTCAATAATTAATTTTCCATAGTGATAAAATCAGATAAACTAAATACCAGAGAACAGCCCAGCAGCATTTAATTTAAAATCACTAAAGCCAGTTATATCTATCTTGGCAGGTCGGCTACCATTTGCATCATTATTGAACTGCAATTGGGGGTTTCAGAATGGAATATTGTTTCCATTTTACATTCAAGTCCAAATTTTAAAACTATAGTTCAATTAGGAAGCAAAAAATCAGTTGTTAAATACCGAACGAAAAGGATGGGGCTAAAAAATTATAACTTGAAGTGAACGTGGGTGTGTGGTGAGAAGCAGAGAAGGAGAAGGTGCTTACCAGTGGTCGGAAACTCAGAACTCCAAGCACTTCACAAGCCGTGCAGCACCAACTTTCCCATTCAATCTTCGGTGGAGATAGAGAAGGGGAAACAACTGAATGCCCTAGGATTACAAAATCAGAGGGTTTTCACGAGTGAGAGAGAGAGAGATAGTGTGTGAGACAGAGAGAGAGAGAGAGAGAGAGAGAGAGAGAGAGAGAGAGAGAGAGAGAGAGAGAGAGAGAGACGAAGAATGGAACCTGAAGCTTTCAGCCGTATGGACTCTGGTTCAACCTCCGTGGGAAGAAAATGGCGTGGTGGTGGTGTGGCTAAATCGCTGGAGATTTCCTTCGGCTGAAATAGGTAAGCATATGGCGTCGGTGGTCTTTTGGAGAAGGACAGTATGTTTTACTCGGCTGTGGAGAACGAAGGAGCAGGCCGTAGGGAATCGGGGGGTGGGTTTTGGTGGTTGCAGGGGGGGGGACGCGGGACGAGGATGAAAAATAATACTTCGCGCCCAAAGATAGAGGTAAAGTGACGTAGTTTTGGCGCAGGCAAAAGTATATTGCAATATAGCAGCGATTTTATAATCGTTGCAATAGTTATTATAAGCCCCGGCTAGTAAATGGTATTATTAGATCATGAATTTCGCGGGGATTTTTAACTCGCCGGCAAAACATACTTTTGCCAACGAAATATTTTGCGGCGATTATTAAATCGCCGGAATAACCCCGATTTCTTGTAGTGCCTCCTGCCTTTATAAGGAGTCCAGGCCTGGCCAGCAAGCTCTCCAATCGAAATCTAGAACAAGTCGCAGTGACATCGCTGTTCTTCGATCATATACATATATATCTTCTATATATAAAAAGTGTGTATGAAACGGAAAACCTTGTTTTAATGGTTTTTCTTGTTTTTCCGTTAAAGTTAACACCGTTTGTTTTAACGGTTTAACATATAAAATGAAGATATAAATGTTGTAAGAGATAGCATTCAATGTTGTTATATGATTTATTAATCACAATAATTATAATACTTAATAGTTTATATAATAATAAGTAATTAAGGATTAGTTATTATATTTTTCTCTTTTTCCTTAACATATACACATGTATTAGGTGCATAAGACGTAAATCCCTAAGTATAATATACGTGTATTATACGTTTCATTAACTCAGATTATTGAGTATTTCAAATTTAAAAATCTCATATAATATATAATACAAATGTGTTTAATCAAAGTTTTTTTTTTCCATGGTAGTAGGACGTAACTTCCGCTAAGTCATATTCCACACGTGGGCTTGCTATGATGGGTACGTGACAAAGGCCATGATCCTTGAGCTAATCAAGAAAGAGTAAATTCGGCCAACAATTTCAAAATATATTTTAGGATTTATATATATGTTATATATAGAAAATATTATACCACAAATTTTATAAAAAGATTATGTTTTAACTTTATGTTGTCCCTGATCGACTCAACCAACAGCAAAATAAGAATTTCAATGTTATCTCTATTGATCGTATACAGGATGACATAAATTGATGAATAATAATACAAATATCAAACGACACATATTTTGAACTACCTTTTATGTTAGACTTTTATTAAATTTTTCATATACATTTTTGCTAAATTATGGATGTTATAAACATGTACTGGATTAAATGATATTTTAAACTAATTTTTTTATTTTCTCCAATATGCCTTAAATTATTAAGTGACATCAATATGCCTTATATTATTTTTTACAAATAATCATTTCATAAAATTAGACAAACGTGTTTTGCACGTTGCTCCCACCTAGTATATTATATATATATATATATATATATGCTGTGTTCCCATGGCAACGGCTGTACTTGTTATTTTCCTATTTCTTGCTGCGTAAGTATATATCTGGTACTGCATGCTCTTAGATCTCCATTCAATATTAATTGCAAGAGATTTTAGTTTGGGATTTAAATTCTTAATTAGTCTTCAATGATCATCGATGATGATCTGCACGATTTAATTAGTTCTAACTTCGTGTAATTACTACGTAAGTACTGATCGAACGTTAATGTTGCGTATATATATGCAGCTTGGCAACCAGCGTGTGTTCGTATCTTATAAAATAACATACATGAATGCTTCCATTCGTGCACGTCTTCTCGGTTGATCAAAAAGCTAGCAGCTTTCATGTCATCGAAATATCTCGAATCTCAAAATCAATAAAGTTATAGTACTTTTGGGTTGTTCGTCAGCTTCATGGTGTAGAAGCTGCTTATTGTATTGTCAACATTAATAAGATCATTTTATTATGATCGATCTGTTGTTTGTAAATGTAGAAGGTAATTAATTGTAGCACGTACCGTACGTATTTTGACAAACAATTAAGGTGATTGTCGTGTTTTTATTTTGTTTAAAGCTAATTGTATTATCATGATGATATAATATATCATTGATCGGGTCATTATCATTTACCACGTATGACTAATGACTATTGATATCAATGTACTCGGTCGATCAGTTGACATCTTCCAATGAGCTAGGATGATTTTGGACATTATAATAAAATCGTCTATCTAGATTCGTGCTATATATGCACTATATCAATTATATATACAATATAGCATACTATGTCAAATCACGTCAGTTTATAAATTTATTTTTATAGAATCTATTTCTTCTTGCTAAAACATTACTCATAATTTTATAGACTCAATGTCGAGGGTTATACGTACCTAATTTGTGATACCTAGTTAAGATGATCGTATATATTAATTATTAGATAGTTCATTTCTTATAATTGGATTGATCAACAGAGGAACGTGCTGATCATTGATTAGTACATGCTTGCCAAACATTCTTTCCCAACTACCATATCAAAGTTTAGATCAAGAACTACTAGCTACCTACTTGCTCTTCTTATTATTTTTTTAATTTTTAAAAGAAAATTGACCTTAAATATTGGCGAAGATTTAGCCAGAAACCCAAAAAATTTAAGAATATATAACTTTAGTACCAAACTCAATATATAATATGCCCATTCTGATCTATTTATTTATTCTGTTTACCCAATATATATATATAGTTAATATGATTATTATAAGCAATAATTTGTACGTTTAGCTACTTAATTAATTTATTACTCGTACCCACTACATTTTTGTTTCATTCGAGTACTATCATCCAAAATTGAGAGAAAAAAAAGGAGTTATAAATTTATGAAATTTATGATGGATTTGCTATGTTATAAAACGTAATAAAAAATAATAGGTATATATACTATGTATAAAACGTTCACAGGAAAGTATCTTGACGACCAGCTAGCTTTTCCATCTATTAATTGGGAATTGAATTGATTCTTCCTGGGAGGGAGGGGCCTCAGAGAAGGAGACCCATTCTCCCGGTACTTGCTTGTTTTAGTTATGAAGGCCTTTTCAGGTTTGCTGTTTCACAAAATTTAGCAGGGGCATTTCAAGTACCACCGGAGATGCCAAATGCGGAAAATGTCTCATCTTTATTTTGCTGATAACTTACTTTTGTTTAGTAGAGCGGAAATTGGTTCCGTCTCCGTCATCAAAGATTGTCATATTTCCTTTCTAGAGATGTTTGGCCTCACTCCTACCCCGGACAAGAGCAACATTTTCATGTGTGGGGTTGATGAGAGTGTGAAGTGTATTCTAAGTATAATATGTATAAAATCATGTATTGGAACGTATTATACATATAAAATGTACAATACGTATAAAATGTTCAATAGGTATAATAAGTATTAAACATAAAAAATACATATAAAACATTCAATATGTGTAAAATGTTCAATACGTATAATACATGCAATAAATATAATACATATAATGCGTATAAAATGTTCAATATGTAGAATACGTTCAATACGATGTATAATACATGTAAAACGTTCAATACGTATAATACGTTCCATACCATGCACGTATAATACATGTAAAACGTTTAATTTATACAGATACTATGTATATATTATACCCAATATTGAACATATAATATGTATAAAATGCATTAAAAAATAATACGAATTGATTGTATTCTTGGTTATATCGTGTGTGACTAATTCCACTTTTTATATACTTTTTCTCTCAATTTTCCTAACAAAAACAACAACGATTTTTTACTATACATATCAACAAGTCAAGCCCACGAAAAAGATAAAACTCGAGTTGGTATATTAATTTTGATTTAAAAACATTAATGGCCTATTTAAATATTGGAACTATTTGTGCATTTTCTTTCCCGTATTATATGCACGTCATCATGCAAACGTTGCGGCATTGCATAAGCATAAGCACTACGTACGTCATGGCCGACTCGATCAATATTCATGATCTGAACACATGATTTCTATCTAATAATTTTATCCAAAAGTTGGTTCAAAATTCTTAATTCATGACGAGTTTACGATCTCACATGCATGTTACCAGAAGCCATGCAGTACTGTTCAATGAAGTTTAATTAAGCATATATGAATAATAATATTATAATTGTAACATTCAGACGCTTAAGATGCACGTATATTTCTATTTATTATATTTCTTTTTATATATATATATATATATATATTATATTATATTATATAGTATATGTTAAACCTAAATTTAAAAAAGGTAAGTATTGTCAAAATGACATAATGAATTATTAGTCAATAGAGGAACGCGCGTGCTCATTAATATTGCAATACGCCGATCATATTCACCAACCATTTTGGATCAAGAGCCAGCTACTTGCTTTTCTTATTTATTTATTTTAAAAAAATTGACGTTAATTGGTGAAGACTTAGCCAGAAACCAAAAGAAAAAACTGTAGCAAACGAGCTAACAACTAATTAAAATACTTCCTTTGTCCCCGGGTAGGTATTTCAGTACCGGATGGAAAAGTCGTTCCCATAACTAGTCGTCGTGAACTCTCCCTTTATAAAGAGATCAGGATCAGTACTTTTCCATGCACTTCGACTAGAGCCAGCAATATTCATTCAGTAGTACTACTACTACACTTTGAAATTTAGAAGATCAATCGATCGATCATCGAAGTAGCACAAGTGCTGGTCATCAATATCATCCCATGGCAACCGTAATTGTTATACTCCTATCCGCTCTTGTTGGGTAAGTGCGTGAAAAATGAAAATTATCCTTTAATATTACTTCATTATTTCTTAATTATAATTAATTTTCCTACTTGAATTTTTCATCCTGATGATCATCAACTCATGATATATATATATATATACACGAAACATTAATTATATTAACAAGCTGGTCCGTCGTTGGAGAAAACATGATCTGCAGATTATCAGTTCTGTTGGCCTGCAGATAATTAGATCATATGATCATTTGCAAGAAATTTAAATTTGAGAATTCCTTAATGAACTTTATTTGTCATTTTGATTTCTGACGTGTAGTTTCTATTATATATTGTCATCGATCGCAGGTTGGCAACCACCTGGGCTACATATGTTTTTCGCAGTTGCATTGGTGCTTGTTGTCTTTTAGGTATTGCGGGTTGTGTCACTTGTTGCGGTGCTTGTGGCTGATCATCTTGAAGCTTTCATGATCATGAGCATTGTCAAAATAAAGTTAACAACCTGATATTTTTGGGTTTTTAATAATCATGTAGAACTTAATTTAAGGTCATTAATTTCTATATATGTTATTTGTAAGGTAGAAGGTGATTGTACTTTGATCAGCAACGTTAACTTGGTGATCAAATTCTGTTTTTATTTTGTTTAATTTGAAGCTTAATTGTATTATCACGTTGATCCGGTCCTTAATAATAAATGATAATGATATGTTTTTGATATTTTAACTAGTTTTTGTTTCAGTTAGTTGATTTTGCTTAAAAATAAACATAATACGAGTAGATGTGAAAAGAAAATAAAATTTGTTCATAGTCAGATCAAGAATATTTAGAAAAATGCAGAACAAAATGGACGAAAATCTAACTTTAAATCAACAATATGATAACATTCTTGAGAGGGTATTTGTTGTACAAGTTGATAATGAAAAAGGGAATTGAATACCTTCAATGTGTACCAATGACCTCTATTTATTGGCCATGAGACACTAGTTGGCAAAGGTCACAACCATTGATAATACAATAGTTGGTAAATGGTACATAACCCTAAACAAATTAATAACACAACCTTTTGACTAAATCAAAAAGTTGTATTTTTTTACACTTCCTTAACCATCACCCCCATGGGAACCATTACCATGGAGAGTGTCATTCTAAGGAGTACATCGTTTAGTGATCACATCCCTTAGAATTACAGAATATACATTTATATATACATGAACATTGCATATATATATATATATCAGCTCATTGTCGCGGTATGTATATGCTTATTTTAGTATATTGTACAGTGTTTGAGTTATTTTATATTTTATTTTGATGCCTGGGTTTGAATTTTATGATTATATGTAATCTCAGGTGTCGGTTTGTAACCACGGTATTCTTCTACCATAAGTGAGGATTATCAATAAAATTTGAATACCATCATCTTCCTAAAAAAAAAAAAAAATGAGAGCTAGCAAAAAATATTATATGCATGGTACTTTCTTTTGCAATATATTATTGGCCCATGCAGTACTTTATTTGACTGGACTGCAAATGGGATTAGATATATTTATATATATATATATAGGTATTGTGAAGCTATATATTAAACAAAATGGTGTAATATATTATGACGAGTATGGTGTATCAAATAAAAAAGTATATATGCATTGACCCAACAAAATGAGACGATTATCAATTTATCAGAGAGGCCGCCTAATTTTCTCAGACCAGAAGTCTTCTTCTGCTAGTCGATCGAGTACTACTGCTCCATCACGGGCTTCCTTCTTTCATGGGTTCCGCAATCTAAGCGACTTCGTAGCCTTTGCGTAGCATAGTAGAATGAAGGCTAATCCTATTATTTTTTATTGAGTTCACAAGTAATGTCAAGATGCCCTCCATATGAAGATCCCCTCCATTTAATTTGAAATATGAGCTGTACTGAATATATTAATTTGAGTTCATCCTCATCTTTGTGCGATCGGGCCATTAGAGGGATAACTAGTCCCACAATTTTTGTGAGTATTTAAAAAATGTAAATTTTGAGCAGTACTGCCACCTAATTATATACGAGATTTTAGCATATTTGCGAAATTTCATCCTCGTCTTGGTGCTTATGGAATTGAAAAATGCGAGTGTCGGAGGGATAATTAGTTGGGACAAAACCTCAAAATTATACTCTTCATGTTAGTAAGTGTGTGCCTATATATAGGACAATGCTATTTATCTATAAGAAAATCATGCGAATTTTGGGATTTTGCATTGAGAGAAATGAGCAAATATTGCTGAGATCCGAGTATATGCCGGCCAAAGCTTTGGACTTCTACATCTTATATATCTAATTTCCTGCCTTCAATAAGAAAGTGTACGTACGTTAAATGCCTTTTCCAATCTTAGCTAGCATGAAAGGAAGCAAGACACAATTTGGGACTCTTTGCACATGTTAATACTTATTATTAGCCCCATAATATATAATTGTATGACAGACTCTAATTCTTATTCAAACTCAATAGATATCAGCAGTATATTTACTATATCTCATGTTGATGCATTTTTTAACCTCAACGTACAGTATGGTCAGATGACGGCCCTCTACTCTTCCTTGGTAGTTCTTGATAGTAGTGTGTTTGAGGAGTTCATTCATGGTTTAATGATAAATGGTAGGAAATAAAGAAGACGGTATTTACGTGGTTCGGCTAGCTCTAAGGCTTACGTCCATAGGTCTTAGGTGTAAAATTCACTATAAACATTTTTCGATACAAGTGCCTATCTAGATCTCCTTCCTCACTAAGCTTTTTACAATTACTCATATGGAATTCTCTCTAGGGAAAATGGTCTTGGAGCTAGCTCTATGATATTTCTCCCATTCCTTCCAAATTAATCTTAAAATGAAGCCGTTGATCTCTTTTTTGTTGCTTCTCTCCCTGTTTAAGTTCATTCTCATTGCTTTATGTATTGTATCCCAGTTTTATATATGTCTTCTCCTTACTTTATGTCCGATCAACCTATTGTCGTTGTTAGATCCTCTATTCCGGCCTCCCTTTTATCCTAACATAATGGACTTCGATCTTCTATGGACCTTTGGTATGTGTGAATGAATGAGTCCTTTTTGTACTCCTGTTTGGCTCCTATATATATGTATAGATAAAACGCTCAATACGTATAATCCCTTCAACAAGTATAATATATACATATAATATGTATAAAATGTTCGATACATTAACGTATAATATATATGTATAATACTACGTATTATACCCAATATTGAACGTTTAAATGTATTAAAAAATAATACGTATTGATTGTATTCTTGGTTATATCGTGTGTGATTGATTTCACTTTTTATATACTTTTTCTCTAGGTCTCGTTAGGGGAATAAAATGAGATGAGAAATCTGTAAATATATAATAGTGAAATGGTTTGTGAATAATATATAGTACTGAAATTGTTTGAGTTAAGATGTTATATTGAGTTTTGAAAAATGAGAGAAAAATTTGAAGAAAAATATCATAATGTTAAAATACTATATTAAAATATAATTTTTTAATAATATAAGTTTTGTTTTGAAATTTGAAAAAATTGAGTTATTTTTTATATTTTGTTTGGAAGATTGAGAAAGTTGTAATGATTAAGTACTAATGATCATTAGATACAAAAATTGAAAATTTTAAATTAAAAAGTATTTGTATTTGTGTGATGTTTAAAAAAGAAATGAAATTAAAAGAGATGGGTATTTGTGTCCTAACAAAACCAACAACCATTTTTTACGATACAACATGTCAAACCCCACGAAAAAGATAAAACTAGAATAGGTATACTTTAAACTTAAAAACATTAATGGCCTAATATCTAAATGGAACTATATATTTGTGCATTTTCTTTCCCGTATATGCACGTACGCACGTCCTCATGCAAACGTTGCGGCATTGCATAAGCATAAGTACGTCATGGCCGACTAGGTAATCATGATCTGAACATTGAACACATGCATGATGATTTCTATCTAATAATTTTATCGAATAGTTACTTCAAAATTCTTAACTCATGATGAGTTCTCACATGTTACCGGAAACCATTTCTGTTCAATGACGTTTAATTAAGCTTATATGAACAATATTGTAACATTGATCAGATCATTAAGATCATGTATCTATTTATTATATTTCTTTGCATATATTATATAGTATGTTAAACCTAAATTTAAGAAGGAAAATATTGTCAAAATGACATGAATTATATATTAGTCAATAGATCGATGATCATATTAATTAATTAGTCAACAGAGGAACGAGCTCATTAATATGCAATATATATTGATCATCACCAACCATTTTAATTAGATCAAAGTTTGGATCTAGATGATCAGCTAGCTACTTGCTTTTCTTCTTTATTTATTTTTAAAAAAATTGACATTAATTGGTGAAGACTTAGCCAGAAACCAACCAAAAAAAAACTGTAGCAAACTCAGGATAATATATGCCCATTAATCTCTATTTATTATAATAATTTTTTTTTTTTCATATTGAGATCCTAGCTCGTAAATTCATACTTTAAATAATTTATGTTGCGTTCAGGTAGTAAGGTGATCTTAGATATTCTGTTAATATTAATGAAAAAGTAATGATAAAATATTAAATAGTAATAAAATATAATGAAAATTAGTATGTGAATAGTAAGATAAAATAATAAATAGTGGTAGAATATTATCATAATACTCTAGTACCCAAATTGCCGGCATGCAAATTAATTATGCGCCCGATTAATTAATCTTGATTCTAGACTCATGTAGTACGTACACCATATATTAATATATGTATCTTATGATTATTTTAAGCAATAATAATTTGTTTAGCTACTTAGTTCATTCATGATATATGATTCGTACCCACTACAACTTTGTTTCATTCGAGTACTACTAGTATAGTACTTTAAATATATTAATGCAATTTGAAGTCAAAGTACTTCTTTGTGGTATATATGAACACATTGACCAAATAGTCGATCTCCGCGTTCATAATTTGTACACGTCTGCATGCGTTAACCGAGTTGGCCGATTAATGTATACAGTACTGTGAAATTAACGTCCATGCTGCATATATATATATATATAAATAGATGCAGACTTGGAGCCAGCAATCACAACTGCGCGCACTTCGAAATATAGAACATCGATCCAAGGATTACGTACGTAGCAGTACTAGTACTGGCTGGCCTTCGGCCTCATGTGTTGTCTTTGGCCGATCATATATCTATAGCTAGCTTGCTCATCATCCTCCCATGGCAACCGTAGCTGTTATCTTTAAGAATTATTCTGTAATTATCTTCATTTGTCAATCTGATTTGAAGTCATGACTATTGTCGTCGCAGGTTGGCAACCACCTGGCCGGGCTACATATGTTTTTCGCAAATGCCTCGGTTTGTGTTGTTGTTTAGGTCTTGCAGGTTGTTTTACTTGTTGCGGTACTTGTTGCTCTTGATCATGAAGCTGCAGCCTTGTGCATGCATGATCATGATGAAGATCATCATCGTCAAATAAAGTTAACAACCTGATCATATTATATATTTTTGGGTTAATAATATTAATCATGTAGAACCACGTACGTACGTCGACCTTGTATTGTCAATTACAATATATATATATATTTTACAGTAAAACATTGTTTCATTCATTCATTAAACGGACAATTACAACTTTTGACCTGAAAAATACAAAGCCAAATTTTAATCTTTACTCGCTTTCCAACTCACAAATTTCTTTGCGACTGACATGGTCTTGTCCAACGCCTCCAGACTAAACCGTCTGAGAGATAGGCCTCCAGACTAACAGCATGAGAGACAAACCTCTATCTTAGACCTAAGACAGCCCACACAACTCTCACTCCCTTGGAGTGGAGTACAAACTCTATAGACCCTAGGTCCTAGAGACTGTTTCTTAAGACTACCTAAAAACAAACTATAAATAAACGAAAATACATAAAATCACTCAAAAGAAAAGCACATTGGGCCCAGCTCAATCAAAAGAAAGTCCAGCCTATTTGCAAGTGGGAAGCCCATTAAGGTTTCATCTCTATCATTTTCGCCGCCCCCCTTCCCCCTTCTCCTTCACGGCTTGATTCTTACGCTGTGGGTCTCATCTCAGTGCTTGAAGCAAGCACACTTCTTTTGTAGAGGTAGCACGGCTTGGTTCAGGGCACTCACCGGATTCTGCCACCATAGAACCAGCCCAACGCCAACACCAGCGCCACCACCAAGCAGACACCAACTGTACCCACCAAGACCGAGAGCCAAAAAAACCTTAACATCGAAGGGAGACAAACCAAAAGACAAGAAAAAAAAAACCCAATAAAACTGAAACAGGACCGAAACAAAAAGCTGGCCGCCGTCAGCACTCCCCCCCCCCCCCCTCTCTTCGACCTCCATCCATGTGAACGCATGCACCCCAGATCAGTTCATCCACATGCACCTCCGAAAGCCTCCCGAAAAACTTCCTCTGTTTTCCTTGGACGAAACAAGGCACCATGCACCTCAGTATGCTTCGTCCCTTCCTCGGTTCTCCTTGGCTGAACAAATCCACCCATGCACATCAGTGTGCATTCACCCCTTCCTTCCGTTTGAACCCGCGAGAGTACATTCCAAACGTGCAAGTCTTCCTTCATACATCTGAGAGCTAACGCCACACATTCGGTCAGAAACACCGGACAGGTTCGTGGATTTTCAACCACCCATAACCATGGCCAAAGAAAGCCGAGATCCTCCTCCTCCATTGTCCAAAAACTCCCCGCCCACCTACGTGATTTGTTATGGAGGATGACTCGCAAACCAAGCCAGTGGTGGTCTTTCAACCCACCAAAATCGCAGCCAACGACTTTTATTAATAAAACCAAAACCAAGACTCAGGAAAATAGAAAGAAACTGGGAAGCAGGGAAACAGAAAACCAGAAAAAAGTAAAATGAAAACAAAAAACAACCTTCTCTCATTCCGTCAATTACATTAATTAATAAGCTGGTCATTTCCATATTATTTGTAAGGTACTTTGATCAACAAACTAGCTAGCTGCTGGTGATCATCAGTAGTACGCACGTTATAATAATTCTATTCTTTCTATTCTAGTACTGTGTTGTGTTAATTTGAAGCTCGCTACAAGAAAAATTGATTTTTGTATTCAATTTATTGCAACAAAATAACTATTCATAACCAAAATTATTACAACAATAAATTGGTTACAAAAATCTATTTCTTTTAGTGGATTGTATCATCACGTTCCAGTCCTTAATTTATAAATGAAAATATGTTTTTGATATTTTTTTCTTGTTTCAATTAGTGAGTTTTGCTTAAAATTAAGGAAATATTTTATATATATAGAAGAATATTATAAAAATACATCAACATTAATTGCATATATAACTATATAAGCTGGTATACGAGTTTAATTTCATAATATCAAGAACGGAAATTAAAATATTATATGCAATGTGGTACTTCCAATTTGCTATATAATATTATTGTTCGACCCAGTATATATTAATTAAATTAGAAAAATGATATTTATAGGGTTAGAATGTGCAAATCTCACATATCCTATAAAAGAAATGGATAAATATATAGGACACTCACATAAAAAGTTTATTTTTTAAACGGCAGGCAGCCCACTATTTCTTAAAATGAGTGCACGGAACTTACACACTCTCGGACTAATATATCTAACATTATTCATTAGACTAAACAAAATGGTGTAATATTATGGGTATATTGGGTGTATCAAATAAACAAGTATATATGCATTGACCCAAAAACAAGATGAGAATTACATTGACTTAGGTTTAATTAAACTTAATCTTAATCCTATTATTTTTTATTGTATTTGTATGCAGGAGTTCACGAGTACTGTTAAGCCGCCCTTCACATAGAGATCTTGATCTCCACATAACTTGAAAGATGAAATGTACCACAATATTCTTATCAACTTCCAAAACGTAAAATTAAAATAATCTGTATTTTATAAGTAGGACCTCGACCACAATAATATGCAGGTTGGTAGTTGGTTCTAAGGATACCGAATGCTAGATACCACAATGGTTGTTGTATCTGAAAGAAATATAGTGGATTTGGAACTTATTGCAGAACAAAATAGACACTTGCGCGCCGACTGAATTTGTGTCATATAAATAGTATACAATTTTGATTTGTATTTCTTAGAAAAAAACACATTAAAATGCTAAGACCATTTTAATTTCTCACATTTTGTTGGACCCTATAAAATTTCATCCTCGTCTTCATCAAGGCATTCGAGGAATAATTAGACCCACAAATTTTGTGCATATTTAAGAAATATGAAAGTTGAGCCATACCACATATTTATATATGAGATTTAAGCATATTTGTGAAATTTCATATTTCTCGTCTTGGTGCTTATGGGATTGGAAAATGCATATCTCATCTACATCTCCATGCCATGCACGTCTCTATCCCTCTAGGGTTCACGAAATCAGTGTGTATATAAATACCCACATGGTCTTCATATTCATGCAAGCCTCATTTGCTAATTCCCCTAATAGGGTTGCCGCACCTTCTCCATAAATTTATCATCAAGCACTACGCAGCTACACCCCCCTCAGCCTCTACATTTCCTCCCTACATTCCCATGTCCAAGAGAGCCCATCAAGCATGGCAACAACCAGCATGCGCTGCCCCCTATGCACATTCATCTTCTTCCTCTAGAACCTAGGGTTGTTGCCACACAGTTTCTCCACACAATATTTCCTCCCCAAGCCACTCAGCCTTCATAGTTTTGTTCCTCTAGACCACGACCAAAACACACTGGTAGCAAACTAGACACCTCCCAACACCATGCATTCCGTTGACCCACACACCAACACTAGGTAAGGTGGGAGCAAATGAGGAGGGATGTATATTTGAAGGAGAGATAGGATTGGGAGTAGTAGGAATATCAACAAGAAGACAAGGTAAAACAAGATGATTAGAAGAGTGGGCAGAAATTTGACTGTGAAAATCATGATAAGGGAAAATGTCTTCATGAAAAATATTATCTCAGGAGATGAAGAAAGTTTAATGGAGCAGGTCATACAACTTGTAACCCTTGACACCAGAAGGATATCCAATAAAAATACAAGGTGTGGCGCAAGCATCAAACTTAGATCGAAGGTGAGAAAGAGTCGATGCATAGCACAAACATCCAAACACTTTAAGATGAGAATAACAAGGGAGTTTATTGTATAACATTTCATGTGGAGATTTGTTACACAAAACAGGTGTTGGAAGTCTATTGATCATGAGATGAGCAACATGTAAAACACACTCACCCCAAAAGGAAAGCGGAATATTAGCTTGAAATCTCAATAATCTAGCAACATTGAGAAGATGTTGATGTTTTCTTTCAACCACAAAATTTTGTTGGGGTGTAGCAACACAACTACAATGATGAATTACACCTTTGAGGGTGAATAAACTTGACATATGAAACCCTAAACCATTGTCTGTTCGAATGATCTGAATTTTTGTGTTGAATTGAGTTTCAACAAAGGTAAAGAAAGAATGTAATAGGGATCGAGTATCTAATTTTTGTTTCATCAAGTATATCCATGTAGCTCAAAAGTAGTCATCAACAATGGATAGGAAATAGTTGAAAGCATCAAATGTAGAAGTAGAAAATGGACCCCAAATATCACAATGAATTAAAGCAAAAATAGATCTAGCAGTATGTTCACTATGAGGAAAAGGTAAACGTTTATGTTTGACAATAAGACATACAGGACAATCAAACGTTTTATTATAAGATGCAGGAATGTCAGATACAGATTTGTGTAGAGCATCCAACTTAGAAAAAGAAGGATGACCTAATCTAACATGCCAAAGATCAATAGAAGTCTTTATTAATGGAAACAAGTAATTGGAAACTGTAGAAACAACAGGTATAGAAGAATAAGATGTTTGTTGCAGAACATATAGATTGCCTCTTTTGCTACCCAAGCCAATCATTCTCCAATGGATGAGGTCTTGAATAAAACAACAACTAGACAAAAAAAGAAAGAAACAAGAGGATGAAGCTACTAACATACAGTAAATTGAAGCGAAATGAAGGTACATATAAAACATATGTGAGAATCAAAGATTTTAAGAGTTTTACAGTACCAATATGTGTTACAATTACACTGGAACCAATAGGTAATGTAACAATAGTATTAACTATGGAGATGAAAGTACTAAAAGAAGAAAATCAAGAAATGATATGGTCAGTTGTACCAGTGTCAGGAATTTGATTGAAGGAGAAGATAGAGTGAAATATACTTAAAAGAGATGAAGATGTGGAAACATCAAAGATTACATTGGCGGCCTTTGAGCTAGATAAATTAGAAGATTTAGTGAGTAATGAATTTTGAGCAATGAGAAAAGCCAACAACTGTTGACACTACTCTGGAGAGATAGGCAACTAAGGAATAGCCGCTGTAGATGAGAAAGATCCATGATCTGGATGCTCCTGAGCAACCTGATTTGTAATAGGGGATTCCCTAAACTTGGATTAAAAAACCAGGAGGATAGCCGTGCAATTTATAGCATTTGTCCATAGTATGACCAACAACACCACAGTGAGAGCAAAGAGGTCTATCTTTGAGAATATTTGGTTTACCAAAAGCAATCGTAGAGACATTAGTTCTGGTAAATAGGGTAGCTGATTCAAACATAGGAGTCGAAACTGAAATTTGTTGCTGTTTTTCTTCTTGTAAAACAAGAGAAAAGACCTTGTTAATGAATGGCAAGCATTAACAAAATCTGACCACGTACGTGTGAAAAATTCTCATTAAGTCCCATGAGAAAACAAAAAACATATTGCATTGTTGATAATCCAATAATATTTTTAAAGCACCACATGAACAATGCAGAACAGGGGAATAATTTGCCAATTCATCCCAAATCCCCTTCATATGAGTACAATAAGTACTAATGCAAAACAGGGGAATAATTTGCCAATTCATCCCAAATCCCCTTCATATGAGTATAATAAGAACTTGCAAAAATCTGACCTTGAGTTAGGGATGAAAATTCTTTCTCCAATTGATAGATCCAAGGGCCATTACCTTGATCGAAATGCTCTTGAAGATTGACCAAACTTTAGAGGCAGAGGAAGTATAAATGATGCTGGTCACAATCTCCTTTGATATTGAGTTCAGAATCCATGAAAGCAAGGTGTTATTATATCACTCCCAAGCTCCAAACATTGGATCATTAGGTGGAGGTTGTGAATTCAACCCGGTGACAAACCCTAGCTTATTCTTGGCTCAGAAGGCCATAAGCATCGAATGGGACCATGTAGGGTAATTGTCACCTGTGAGAGGTTGAGTGACAAGAATGGAACCAGGGCCATCTGCATTGGTGAGGAAGTAAGGACTTGGGTAATCATCCCCAGTGGAAGAGAAGAATGCGGAAGCTGCCATGGCTGAGAGAATACCTAGGTTCAAGAAACATCTGATACCATGTGAAAAGGAAAATTCCGATTTCTCATTAAAACTAATCAAAGTTAATTACAATATATTCTTTTATATGCACAGCAAATGTATACGTGTATATAACAGTACAAAGTCAAAGAAAAAGGAAAAAAGAAACTATTCTTTAATAAACTCTAAGTTCTATGTCTATGAGTCTTAGTATAAAATTCACTATAAATATGATCTGATAAAAGCTCTCAATCTTCACTAAGCTTTCTACAAATATTACTCCTATAGAGTTCTTTATAAGCAAAATAGTATAAGTATTGTTACGTCTACAAAGAAATTACATAAAAACAATCTCATAAATTTATGTAGTTTCATCTTATTTATTAGATCTACTTTACAATAAAAGTAACTTTCAATCAAATGAACCATATTAAATTATGTCAATTTATGAGATTATTTTTATGTAATCCCTTTATGACTAGAGTATTTCTCAAATAGTATTAGAGCTTTCTGGTTCAACCCTTTGCTCTAAATCTCAAAAGGAAGCCTTTCTCTTCTCAGTTGCCTCTCTCCCTTTTTGATTCCCTTCTCATTACTTTATGTCATGTCTCCTTCAAATTTATATCCCCCATTCCTCACTTCTATCCTAAGATAATGGACTTCAGCATAGGCTTTATACTAGCGCTCATTTTACCCCCAACATCCCCAACAATACCCAAGAACGAAAATTATAATCCTAGTTGATGTGGAAGATCATAACAACATTTTGATATTTTACTGAATGAATAGATGAAGAGCAAGACATAAGCAGAAATAGCACAAATTATATACCTGCTCAACTCACTCCTCCAGACTTTTTGTAACGCCCCAATAGAAGGCCCAAACCACATGGCCTATACTTTAAAAGGACTAGTCAATTATACAATTGGACCCCCATTGGAACCTTATAAAAAGGAAGAAATTCTCATTCCCAAGTAATGTGGGATCTCATATACCACCTACCTTAATCTTATTATATAGAGGTATCACAATAACCTGGTTCTGATACCATTTGTAACGCCCCAATGAAAGGCCCAAACCATATGGCCTATACTCCAAAAGGACTAGTCAATGATATAATTAGAGCCACATTGAAACCTTATAAAGAGCAAAAATTTCTCATTTACAGGCAATGTGGGATCACATACACCACCTACCTTTAATTTTATCATATAGGGGTATCACAATATTTATAACGTCCCAATAGAAGGCCCAAACCACATGACATATATTCTAAAAAGACTAGTTAATGATACAATTGGAGCCCCATTCAAATCTTATAAAGAGTAAGAATTTCTCATTCCCAAGCAATGTGGGATCTCATACACCACCTACCCTTAATCTTATCATACAGGAGTATCACAATCTACCCACCTTAAATTCCCGATGTCTTCGTTGGGCCTGTCCGTTGTAGGTGGCATGGCTTAAGTCCCACATTTCTAGTTGGGATAGGTTCTGATGCCATTTGTAACGCCCACTGGAAGGCTCAAACCACATAATCTATATTCTAAAATGACTAGTTAATGATATAATTAGAGCTCTATTAAAACTTTATAAAGAGTAAGAACTTTTTCTTTTTAAATAATGTGAAATTCTATACACCATTTATTCTTAATCTTATCCTATAGAGATATCACACTTTTAATATAGCCTCCCCAGTGATCTGCTTTCTGCAAGCTTCCCAGAAACATGGGTCTCCAATTGGTAACCTTCTTCTTTCCTTAATTCAAGGAATTAAGCCCATGGCCAGTCATTGCCGAGAACAAAGCATGTGGCTCTAGCTTCTTGCTTGGTATCTGTCACAGTTTTTTCTTTAACTAATGGAAAGTGATACGCTTACATTTTTACTACTACCGCTCTACTACTTAGCCCACGTGGCTTCTTTTTCTGCTTTTCCTTCTACCTTTTGCTTCTGTGATTAAAAACTTTGTCAAAAAGACTCAAACTCCTCTCCCATTGGCGCCCCAAAAACCACACATGCTTTTTAGAAGCTCAGAAATGCCGTCGTTAAGAAAGATTGATGACAACCATTTCCTCAAATCATCTACCCAACAAACGCTCACCGACAAAGATTATGGCACCAACCCCAAATGGAACTTCCTCGTCAAGTTCACCATCGATGACGCTGCTGCTAATCAGAACTGCCTCACCCTTGTCGTCAACCTCAAGTCCGACAGGAGCTTGGGCGAAAGAGAGATTGGCCAAATCCACGTGCCTATCAAGGAGCTTTTGGACGGTTTATGCCAAGAAAACGATCTACCTCGCTGCGGTCCTTTGAATTCTTGCTACTAAGGTACTTTTGGATCCTACAAACACACTCTTTAGTCATTTTTGTCTTAGATGCCGTGTATCTTGATTGACCGTTCCCGATGTTTGGCTGTTGAAAGCTTGGAAAAATTAATTAATAGCGTTTTATTTTTTAATTGCTCTTTGTTTGTTGAAAAAGTAAATATAAGGAATTTGGATGTTTAAATTTTAGATCCAGGTTGTTTTGGATCCCAAAACTCTTAGATTCGCAACTTAGCCTCATTTGTTTGTCATGTATTTTCTCGGCATCACTTCTTTTTTTATGGCTCTTAAAGAATTATTAGGATGAAATGAAAGTGCTGGAGTTGGCAAGGAGCACAACACGTGATAACAAGAAGAATAGGATCAATCCAAGGCATGTGCTTTTTGGCTGTAAGGAACAACGAGAAACCGGGAAACTGCTTCAATGGGTCACTGACTCACCACTGTCAAAGGTGGAGTTCTGCCAAATATCAACCCAGTATTGCTTATAAAAGAAAACCGCTACTTTCTAATCCAAGAAGGTCTCCAAGTTGCAACTTGAACTTCTTTGTCTATATCTACCTTTAGCGCAAAAACTGCTAAGAGAATGTGAACTTTGCCGAATAATATTATTTTACTTACGCCCTTGCAAACAAAAATTTCACTTTTTGGCTAATTCCCACTATTTTTAAATACTTAAAATTAAGTTCTTAGAGCTTGAAAGAAATGCTCTGGCAAGGAGTGGAGGTCAATTTCTTTGACATTCGTTATTCAAAGACCCAGAATAATTTTAAGTTGATGATTTTGATTAGTCTATTTTCTTAATTTATACTCTGAAAAATTATGAATGAGAAAACAAAAAATAATTTTCAGATTATGAATGAGAAAACAAAAAATAATTCTTTTTGATATGAGGTTTTGAAGAAAATGAATTCATAGTCAAAAGATGAATAGCCAAAAGTATATCAGTTCAAAAATAATTCTTGGGGCTTGTGGCACAGTCTTTCTCTATGGGCGTATTTTGGGAGGATGATTTCAGTTTGAGTTATGGTTGCTCGTTTTAACGACTGACAGCTTTTGGGCAAAGATTGGATAGTTTTCGGCAAGTAGAGATGGGATTATTGAGCATTTCTGACAGCTTTTTGATTTTGAGAAAGTAAAAGACAGAAAAAAAAAAAAAAAAGTCACGTGGGCTGTGGGTCAGATAAAAATGATTTGAAATCTGTGTCAAAGGACAAACCGCCGTCAATGCACAAAACAGTAAACAAATTTATGACTTTTATTACCAAGTAATTAATTATATGAAAGAAAATAACTTTTCCCGATCTTCCTCCGAAGATGATGGGTATTTTCTTGACTTTTAAGGGAATAAAAGTAGTACTAAAACCAACGCGTCAACATAAAAATAATAATAATTGTTTATTTTATTATTCTTTTTTAATTGAGTAACAGCTAGGTATATACGTATGACACTTTTTAAATTTCTGGGGCTACAAAAAATTCGGTACGGAATAGTATAAATTAATATTTTTAATTTTTTAGTTATTTTTTAAACCCTTTTAAATATTTTTAAAAATAAAAAATAAAACAATTATTAAAAATACACTTCTATAATTATTAAATAAAACAAAATTATTAAATGAATGACGAGCGCCAACTGCATGCGAGTCATGCGACGACTGCATTGAATTGATATTGACTTCTAAATTAATGGGCAAGATAGAAATTAGGTCATAGAGATCCAAAAAATCTGTGCACAGGACAGACCTTTTGGTTCATGCATGCACCTGCCCTGCTGGGCCCTGGCTATCAATGTCTTGCCGTAGAGTCTCATGCATTGACCGTATGTTGTACGTACCAGTGATGTGGGAGGTTACCGCCGTGGAAAATCAGTGCACTTTCGGTTCATATCACATCAAGTGGATGGAAATTGCCAACACCAAATCAATTATTCCTGCTATGATATCTTCCTTTGTCTGCAATAGACGAATGCATATTTTCACGTTGTTTATGTGTCTGCTTCCATCTTCAGCACACCTAGCTAGCTAATCTCTGCATCTGAGTTCCAAACGACCCTTCCTCAATGCTTTCTAAAACTGTTATCGCCCTCTTCTGTGTTTTCCTATCTCTAGCATTATGCCCTTCGGAAGCACGGACTTGGGTAAAAGGAGGTTACTGGTTTGGTATGTAACTGGTGACATTAATTAAACCATTTATGTTTACCCTGGTTTAATTCCTTTTGCTGATACATCATCAACGACTTCTATAATTGGTAAATGATAAGGTTCAAATTGGTTAATTTTACGATATGCTTCTGCACCTCTGATTTTGAAATGATTTGACCATCAGCTGAGGAGGGTGACCATGAAAATCAGAACCATAAGGGGAGATTGTTAGTGATTGTTTTGGTTTCGAGTGGTGCTACGATTGTTCTCCTCCTAGGCTCGGTGTGGGTGATGTGTTATTTGAGGAAGAGAAAGGTCAAGTTGACAGGTAATTTCTTTTGTCCTAGTTTTAACTCGGACTTCAGATAATACTCTGCTTATTTCCATATGTATTGTAAATTGATATCTTTATACATTTTTTCTCTTATTGTTCTCTTCGGTCACAGGGACGGTACTCAAGGCAAGAAAAGAAAAAGAAGCCAAAGTAAATGGTATAGCAACTGCTGGAAACTTAAACACCAATGTTCCGGATCTTGAGTCTATAGCTATGCTGATATTGAGATGGCTACGAATAAATTTTCATTTGAAAATAAGCTAGGAGAGGGTGGATATGGTCCTGTTTACAAGGTAAAAATTTTTAGTGCTTCGTAACCTATAATTAGACAATGCCAATTTATCAGATGCCAAGCTGCTGCATATATTAATGAGAGCAAGAAAGTTTTTTTTTTTTAATTATTTTTTTTTCTGCCTATGAAGAAATAAGAAAAGAAAAAGTCTTTTTGGTATATGCTGCATGTCATACCCTAAGCATGGATGGGTGTGTATGTTGCAGGGTGTACTAGTAAACAAACAGGAAATAGCAGTGAAAAAACTTTCAAAAGCTTCAACACAGGGGTTTGAGGAGTTCAAGAATGAGGTCACACTAACAGCAAAACTACAACATGTTAATCTTGTGCGAGTTTTGGGATTTTGCATCGAAAGGGATGAACAAATGCTGATCTACGAGTACATGCCAAACAAAAGCTTGGATTTCTACCTCTTTGGTAAGAAACCTATCTGTTCATAATTAGCTAGCGTAATGTAATTTATGTTGCAATTTTTTTCAAATTTTTAGTGTTGAAAGTAGAAACTAATATTCATGCCCCACATGTGCCCCAGTTCAGCGTATATGAAACTGGTGGCAGGCAGTATAAAGAAAAATTTAGTATTGTTGGTGGCTGGTGCCATCCAGAGTTAAGCTTAAATATAAATCAAGGGGAACTTTGCTTTAGCTTAAGCTTTAGAGGGGGTTGACACATATTGTTCTGGTTCTGAAAATACTTGTGAACTCGTTAGCATTTTGCTCCTTTGTTCAAGTCATTACTCTGGAAACGGGTATTTCATTACCGAATTGACGCAGACAGTGCCAGACGATTTCTTTTGGATTGGAAAAAGCGTGTTCATATAATCGAAGGGATTACTCAAGGACTTCTATATCTCCAAGAATACTCAAGATTGACAATAATTCATCGAGACCTGAAAGCTAGCAACATTTTACTTGACAATGAAATGAAGCCTAAGATCTCAGATTTTGGTATGGCAAAGATTTTCAGTAAAGATGAACATGAAGCAAACACCGGCCGGATTGTGGGAACATAGTGAGTATTCTTCCTATTAAAGTTGAATAATTTAAGCATTCTTTTTCATCCTGAGACTAATTTTTGTATACAATTTACCAATGCAGTGGTTATGTTCCGCCGGAATATGTTAAAAAAGGTTTATACTCTACTAAATCCGATGTTTACAGCTTTGGAGTTCTAATCCTACAAATCATAAGTGGCAAGAAGAATGCCTGCTTTTATGGTCTAAATGAAGATTTGAACCTCCTTGAATATGTAAGTTGGTTCTATACTCTCTTCCATAATATATAAGTACGAACAAAAATCAAATTTAGATTATCATGGTCAGTAACATTAATATATGGGGAATTTTCTGTAATTTCAGGCATATGACTCGTGGAAGTCAGGAAAAGGCAAGGAGTTTATGGATCCATCCCTAGATGATACGGTTTCATCATGTAAACTAATCAGATGTCTTCAAATAGGTCTTTTATGCGTTCAGGAAAATGCAGCTGATAGGCCATCCATTTTGGAGGTTTCTTCAATGCTAAAAAGTGAGAGTGCTGCTCTTACAATCCCCAAAATTCCTGCTTTTTCTACAAAAAGAAACGGAGATGAGCGAACTAAATCTCAACTCCAGCTAGAAAATTGTTCCATCAATGATACAACACTCTCCCAAATGGAAGCCCGGTAACCAAGCAAGGAGCCATCTCTCTTCTGAAATATAGTTTCATAATTGGAGAGAAATTTCTGCATATTCTTAAGAGTGAGATATATACATAAAAGTATATGTATGTACTTCTTTCATTGTACCAATTTTGTAAATCACTGCAGAACATACATTTTAGATTCTTATCATAATGTAGTCTTGACCTTTAGATTCTTATCATAACATGGTCCAAATTTGATGAACAAACTTTAGTTGCTTACTCTTGACCTTTTTTTAAAAAAAAAAAAAAAATTTAGGAAGATGACAGTACCCAAATTTTATTAGTTGTCATTACTTATGGTGGAGGAAAACCGTGGTAACAAACAGGATAGTTGGGATTTACAAATATAAGAAAAAAACAATCTCATGCATCAACATAGGCTTTATACCCAAATTTTCTGTCCTCTCTCTTTCAAATTTATATCCTCCATTCCTCACTTCTATCCTAAGATAATGGACTTCAACATAGGCTTTATACTAGCGTTCATTTTACCCCCAACAGCCCCAATAATACCCAAAGAATGAAAATTATAATCGTAGTCAACGTGAAAGATAACAAAATTTTGATATTTACTGGATAAATAGATGAAGAGCAAGACATAAGCAGAAGTAGCAGCAAATTATATACCTGCTCGACTCACTCCTCTAGACTTAATAGCCTCCCCAGTGATTTGCTTTTTGCAAGCTTTCCAGAAACATGGGTCTCCAATTGGTAACCTTCTTCTTTCCTTGGTTCGTGTGACAGTTTATGATTCATCTCCATTGGAGTGTTGACTGGTTTGCATCCAAGCAAACCAGCATCTTCAAGAACTTCTAAGCTATATTTCCTTTAACACAAGTGAATCCCTGAAGTTGATCTTGCAATTTCCTAACCTAATAAATACTTTAGATTTCCAAGGTCCTTTATCTTGAATTGAGAATGGAGATGTACTTTCATACTATCAACAACAAGTATGTTAGAACTTCCAATAATTATATCATCAACATAGACTAACAAGGCTACAAAACCTAACTTGTCATCCTTTGTAAACAATGAGTAATCTACTTTGGACTGTTGGAAACCCTTTGAAAGCAAGAAAGAAGAGAATTTTGAGAACTATTGCCGAGAGGCTTGTTTAAGCCCATAAAGGGACTTGTGTAATTTACAAACTAGTGTCTTATCTTTAGGGTGTGGTGACTCCCCTTAAAATTGATACCCTGGAGGCAAGTCCATATAGATTTTTTCATCCAAATCTCAATAGAGAAAGGAATTGTGCACATCCCATTGATACAAGTGCCACTTGTGAATAGCTACCAATAGTCTAACTGTTGTGAGTTTTGCCACTGGACTAAAGGTTTCTTGATGGTCAAACCCTTCTCTTTGTGTGTAACTCTTGGCAACTAATCTGGCTTTATATCTTTCTAAGGTCCCATTAGATTTTAGTTTACCTTATACACATATTTGCACCCAACAGTTAATTTTCCAAAAGGGAGAGTAGTGAGAGTCCAGGTTCCATTGTTTTCCAAAGCTGCTAATTCTGATCTCATTGCCTCTTGCCAATGTGGAACTTCACAGCCTCTTGGTAACTTCTTGGTTCATGTAGAAGGGATAAGGAAAGAGCAAAGGACCAGTAAGTGGGTGATAATCTTGTGTAGTTTAAATGTTGATGGAGAGAATTAGTAGTTGAGGTAAGATGAGTTGGCAAAGAATCAGAAGTGGTGGTAAGTTGACAGTGATAATCTTGTAGTTAGGTAGGTTGCTTTCTAACTCAACCTAACCTTCTAGGAGGTGTGATGTGAATTGAGTCATTAGGGGAAGGTGATGAAGGGGGGGGGGTTTGAGATGATGGTATATGGGACTGAACATTTGAGGATTCCTCAAGCAATGAGGATTGGTTGTCAAGGGAATTGGGTGATGGTGGTTCTGTATGTGTGTCTGAGTGTAGGACAGGTTGAGGATAAAAGAGAGAGGAGTCTGATAGTGGTGAAGCTAAGACCAAACCAGGTGAAAGAATGGTATGGATGGTGTTGGAACTAAGATCTTGAAAAGGAAAATTGGATTCATAAAAAATGACATCTCTGGAAATGAAGCAGGAATGATTTTCCAAATCATAGAGCTTGTACCCCTTGACACCAGCTAGGTAGTCAAGAAAGATGCATCTCTTGGCTCTAGGACTCAGTTTGGATGTGTTATGCTTGAGGGTAGATGCAAAACAAAGGCATTTGAATACCCTTAAATGTATGTAAGATGGTATTGCTGAGAAGAGGACTTCAAAAGGGGACCTATTGTTCAGTATGGGAGTGGTATTGTGTTAATGAGATGGATGGCTGTTATGATAGCATCCCCCCAAAAATGAAGAGGCAGAGAAGCTTGAAAAATGAGGGTCCTAGCAACACATAAGAGGTGTTGATGTTTTTTTTCAACCACCCCATTCTATTTGGGGGGTGTAAACATGTCTTTTGGTACAAAATTCCATTGGAATTATAGAAAGTGGGCATGTCGAATTCTAGTCCATTATTAGATCTGACTTGTTTTATTTTTATGCTGAATTGGGTGCTAATAATGTGAACAAAGTTCTATAAAAGAGTCATTGTCTCATATTTTAATTTCATCAAATAAACCCAAGTGCCCCGAGAGTGATCATTAATTATAGTCAAGAAATAATGATGACCCTGGATTGATGCTTATGAATAAGGTCCCCAAATATCACAATGAATCAGTTCAAAAGGAGATGAAGTGCAAGAGGTACTTAGATTGAATGATTTCCTTTTCTGTTTAGCCAAATGGCAAATATTACATTGCATATCTTTGTCACTTTTTATATTGGGAACCATTAACAGTGTTGTAGCTAGATGGATTGGAAGTGAAGAAATAAAGGCCATTGTGAACTCTAGCAAGTCCAATCGTCGTCCATGGAGATAGGGCTTGTATGAATCTTTACTTTTATTAAGAACTTGTATCAATCTTTAGATTTTTAACTGAGAAATAGTGGCCTCCTGTGGGTGTCGAAGTCTTTTGTGCCAAATGCTAAAAGTAACATCTTTATGCCTAATTGAGAAGTGTGCTTCATGGGCTATCGGTAACATGTACAAATTACCCCGTTTTCTCTCTCACATCATGACCTACCTTGTCTTCCTGTCAAGAATATTGAAACTAGTATGATCAAATTCACAATTTACTGGGTGAGTAGAGAGTTGGCCAATAGATAATGAAATGCGTTCTAACTCAGGAACAAGGAGAACATTATCTAAATGTATTTTGGAGGAACCAAGTTGTATCGACATATCACCCGGGTGGCTAATAGGCAAAGTATCTCCATTACCAATAAGAAAATGACACTCACAAGTATATGGATGCAAGTTACTGAGGATACCTACATAAGATGTCACATGAGCACTAACATCTAAATCTGTTGTCCATTCTGCATCAAAAACACCATTTTCTATAGTCATGGCAACAATAAACATCAGAAAGATACAATGTTTAAGTAGATAAAATTAGTTACAAATTTTGAGCCCTATGAATGAAAATGATGAAATCTTCTTCTTTTTCTAATATATCACAAATTCATTATTAGTTCAAAATGGCCTATTCTAGAGGTAGTATTATTTCATCAAAATAATGAAATATAAGCGAGTTGATAGCGTGGTCACCAAATTTGAGAGAATTTTATTTTGCTAATTTGTCACTAAAATATTGAATGAAATTGTATTTTTTAATTGGTAGAAGAAAGAAATGAAGCTCACCAAAGTGTAAAAATTGTGTCAATTACACCTTTGAAAGAAACAATGATAGATGAAAGTTTAGGTGTCCTAAACAGAAGACCTAGTTTGGAGTGAAAGGTGAGCTTTTTATCTGTACAAGTTTCGAATCAGATGATCTTATAAATGTTTATACATATTTTTTGAGGTTAAACTCGAGTGTAAATCTTCAAGTTTGAACTTTTTTATCATTTGTATAAGTTTCAAATCAAATCCTATATACATTATACTTATTTTTGGTGGTTACACTCGAGTGCAAATGTTCATATTTTAATTTATTTCAAACTATCATTTATGTTTATTCTATTTTTCTTTCCAATAAAATGTTATTCCTCATGTCCTCATAATACTTTTATTAAAAATATTTTACGCTCATGAGGCATGTACCGAAACCAAAGGAAATATAATTTTTAAAAAATTTTTACAACTTGTGGAGTAGACGTTTGACGCATGATTATAGAAAGTTTTTACAACTTGGGGGCAATGTAGCATCGTCCATTTTAATATGGCTATTTTGCAATGTTTTAGAATTTAAAAGGGTAAATTTGTCTTTAACTTTAGAGGGAAAAGAGATTGCAATTTTTTACTAGTTTAGAATATGGGTCGTTGTAAAACATGATAAAATTTGAGTGGTGATTGATATATAATTAAGTGGTGGGTTTGTTCAATTTTTTTTCTAGAAAAATGCTAAACTCACAACGATTGGGTTTCGAGAGAGTCTACCGACACTTTTCTTTTTTCACTTAATAATTAATTAAGTGTTTTTTTAAATATTTAAGGATATAAAAAAATGTATAAACAAAAGGCATTTAGCCTTCTTAGGAGAATGTATAGGGCTACACCCACGACTCTTTTCCCTAAGGAAAATGCTTCTTTTTCCAATAGTTTTTACCGCTGGTTTCTACCGTTGTGACTTTTTTTATTTATTTTTATTATTTTGTTTACTTAATTATTAAGTAAGTACTTTTTTAATAATGTTGTGAATTTTTTTATTTTTTTAAAAATATTTAAATGTATTAAAAAAACATATGTAAAAAGAAACTAAAATAAAAAAATCTCAAAAGCACAAGCGGGAGCTTCCAGCGGTGGCAGTAGCACCACCCTTTCCCAAACTATATATTATTATTATTCAACAAGTACTATTTGTTATTAACTTATAGGTAGTACTAAACAATATATAAAAGTTCATTAACTGTTCTTTAAGGTCAGTTTCATCTGGAAACATTGAGCAAAACATGTGTTTTAATATTTTAATTTCATATCCCACTTTTGCTTATTTTTCCAAACCAATTTGTGTAGCCTTTAGAAATGGTATTAAAACAAAAAATAAAAATAAAAATAAAAACAATTGATGATGGCCGTTTCAGCCAACTCCAACTAAAACTATTATTAAGGAAATTAAAGTCGTACATTAATATTTAACAGTTTAAATTAAACAAAAGGGCGCTCATCTGCCATGCTCATCCGCTATGCCACTGATAACCAGCTTTTTACACTGGTTTAGGCCTTCTTTGTTTTCGTGAGAGATAAAAGAAGGAAGCAAGACTATTTATTTTCCAAGTGCATGCCATTTCTGTTTTCGGTTAGGGTCCGCCATTATCATGATCAGTCTGAGCTGCGCTCATCTATTCTCAAGTCGACATCTTCTCCATGATCTATCTACATCATCATCTTCCAACTGCCCGCATTCAATCGGCTAGAAATTGCTCTAATGGGTAGATGACTTAGTTTTTATGGCATTAATTATTTAGCCAAAGTCTCCTCATCCTTTTATTCAAGTCTTTTTCCAGTACTCTACTTTTTCTTTGATTCATTTAATTCAACCACATGGTATAAACTACTCCACATAGTTGAATTATTCAACTAAAAATAAAAATAAAAATAGAAGCAATCACAATAATAACCACGCATGGCCAATTTGAAAGTTCTCCAGATTCAAATTGTTAGGATCACTACAACAAAAATCATTTTTTGGGACGAAATTGCTTTGGGACGAATTGGAAATCGTCCCAAAAAGTGAGATTTTGGAACGAAATTTGAATTTCGTTCCAAAATAACGACGGAATGCCAGACCGTTCGAACGCGTTCGAACGCTATTCTTAGGGACGAAATTTTTTGTCCCAAATAAGTTAACCGTTCGACCGTTAATGATTAACCATTCGAACGTTCAATTGTTACCGTTTAAACGTAATATTGGCGCGATAGGCAAAATTATTTTGGAGGGAAATTGACAAACCGTTCGAACGGTAAATTATAAACGTTCGAATGATACATATTCACCGTTCAAACGTTATTTGAAGCGTTCGAACGTGGTACCGTTCGAACGGTAAGTTAATACCGTTCGAACGTATTAACTGAAAATTAATACCCTTCCCTAATTAATCCAAATTCATGATAATAAATGTTATTTAAATGTAATATTCGGTATTAATTATATTAAATATAATAATTAATTCAATTATAATATATTTTAACTGTTAAATATATTAAATGCAATATATTTAATGCGCTTATATATTATTAAACACTATATATTATATTTATAATTTTTTATATATATAGTATATATTATATTATATTTAATTAAAATATATTATACTATTGAATATTATATAGTATATAGTATATAGTATAAGTTATATTATATAGTATAATTAATATAATATAGACTACTATATACATGAAACTATGTTCATGTATTTATATAACATATATATTATATGTGATATTAACTAATATATATATATATAATAGTATATGTATTACATGACTTGTTTAATATATTTTTCATATTATATTGCAGTTATAGGCTAATTAGATGACACTCTCTATTCTAGCACTATAAATGACACTATATATACTCAATTTTAGTTTTTGTATCATTATAATACACTCTAATTGCTAGTAGTATAGATGACACTATATATAATAGTAGATATCCTATTATTAAATAATATTATAATAATAATATAATATAATAAACACTATATATATATGCATGTGATACATATAACCCTATGCTATGATACCATATATATGTTATATATAATAGGTTAATATATGTACTTGACTATAATACTAGATGTAATATGATATTTTATACTATATATGTTACTAAACTATATAATATATGTTTGATTATATATTATATAGTTATATTACTCTATCTCTAAACTATAGTATATTTACAAGTTATTATATTTAAAGGTATAGTGTAAAAAAAATACAATAAGCAACATTTTAATTTGACGTTTGAACGGTTTAAAATAACCGTTCAAACGTATAAGAAAACGTTCGAACGGTAATTTTCACGTTCGAACGGTAATTTTCACGTTCGAACGTGAAAATTAGAGGGGGAAAATTTTCCCGCTAATCTATTTGACGTTCGAACGTTCATTAAATAACCGTTCGAACGTCAATGTTCTACATTTACACGACAGAACCTCACAATCTCGCACTCGTTCCAGTCGACTTCCAATCTCTCTCACGCTCATTTTCTTCCAACCAACGCCATTATTCTTCAATCCAGCCCTCAAATATTACTAACTTCTATCAATCTCTTATATTTTCGGATTAAGAGGTTGTTTTTACCGTTTGGTGAAGAGTATTTAAGTTTTGGGCATTGGGTACGGGTGGATTTTCCGGTTTATCTCTCCAAATCAGGTATTCTCCTTAAATATATTCTCATTTTAGATTTTATATAAGTGTTTTCGTTTGCTATAATGAGTTCGTCATATAGTTTGCTGTCTTTTGATGTAATTTGGACTGTAAATGTTGAGGTTTTCGGAGGTTGAAGACGACTGTAATCTGGAATTAATCCGTTCGAACGGTACTCGTTTGCCGTTCGAACGTATGTCCTTAGATCGAACGGTGACTAGCACCGTTTGAACGTTATGTTGGTCAGTATTAAAATAATTAATACTTTAAATGCAGGAATTGAAATAAAAATTAATTATTTATAATCTACATTTAATAATACTTAAATACTTAAAAGATTAAAGTAATCAAATGAGAATGAATTCAATTACAAATCATCTAAAATTTAATAATACTTAAATATTTAATAGTTGAATTATTCAACTATAGGTTAATACAAATAGTTTTGTTTTAATAACACAAAAATACTTAATCTTTGAATTAATAAAATGAATTTTAAATAAAATACAAATAATCTAGATTTAATAATACTTAAATACTTAAAAGTTAAAAGTGATCAAATGAATTTGAATTAAAATATAAATTCCGAATTATAATTAATAAAATGAATGTTAATTACAATACAAATAGTTATAATTATTAACTAGAATGTTAATTACAATACAAATAGTTATAATTATTAACTAAAATGTTAATTAAAATACAAATAGTTATAATTAATAAAATATTTTGAAAGATATAAAACAACTATCTAATTATTTAATAATATAAATACTTAATTAACATATCTTGCATTGTTTGTTTGATACATGTTCTATTGAAGAATTGGTTGCAAAACAACAAGAGTTAGAGGCTCAATTGGCGAGACAAGGAGACATGGAAATGCGCCTCAAAAAACATGAAGAAGAACAAGCAGAGTTCAGGAGAGATATGCAATTCCAAATGCAACAGTACAGGCCTCCAACCAACTGATGGTTTTTTACGTCTAGCTTATGACATTATCTAATTATGTATGAACAATGCTAATATCATGGTTATTTATTTCTTCGCACTTATTATAAAACTTTTGTGAGTAATTAAACAGTTCCTAATTTATGTTTTTCAAATATTATGGATGTCTATTTAATTTTTTTTTATAATTATTGATTTTAATAAAAATAATATCCGTTCGAACGACCGTGTCACGTTCGAACATTAATGGGTAGGGCGTTCAAACGATAATGTACCGTTCAAACATTAATGACCAAACCGTTCGAACGATACCAGATGCTCAAAAAAACATTCAAACGCAGGTCATTACCATAGCGTTCGAACGTTGATCAGCACCGTTCGAACGTTGATCAGCACCGTTCGATCTGTTCCTTTAACGTTCGAACGTAATTCTATTGATCGTTTGAACGTATCTTGATAACCGTTCAAAAGATACATTAACGTTCGAACGGTAACTGAGAAGCATTCGAACGCCATTCTGGAACGAATTTTAACCGTGACAAAAAAAGTCATCGTTCGAACGGTATCGAACGGTCAATTTCAAAATCGTTCCAAAAGATATATTTTGGGACGAAATTGTAATTTTCGTCCCAATATATCTTCTGGGACAGTGATGTTGGGACGACCTTGGGACGAAATTTTTTCGTCCCAAAAAATCTTTCGGGACGAAATCTATATATTTTGGGACGAAAATTTTCGTCCCAAAAAATATTTTTTGTTGTAGTGGATGTTGTGGTACGGGGCATACAATTACAACTAAAGTAGAAATGAGAAAGAATAAAAGAAATAATAAGGAACTCCAATTGTAGAAGAATTTTACTTATAGCAAAAGGATTACAAGAATTTCTCTCTTGAATAAGGAGAGCACAATTGACAATACCCTCTCTTATAAAAGGAGAAAACTCACTCTTTCTTATAAAAGGAGAGACAATATATAGGAGAAACCTCACTATTTTTCTCTCTAAAACTCTCTCTCTTTCTCTAAATTTTTCTTTCAAAATGGGATAGGTTTTCAAAAGCAAAAACATGTATTTATAGGAGTTAAAGGAGGTGGAAGATGGCGGAAGTAACTGGAAGATGGCGGAAGCAACTGGAAGATGGCGGAAACAAATGTGAACGCAAGCTTGATGTAGGTTGTCAACTAGCCACCATTTTTTACCCATAAAGGTGGCGGTGGAAGATAGCGGAAGCAAGTGGAAGATGGCGGAAGCAACTGGAAGATGGCGGAAGCAAATGTGAATGCAAGCTCAACTAGCCACCATTTTTGACCCATAAAAGTCCATAAAAGTGGCTTTACCGCTACATATCTCCCACTTAAAGTCACTTTTGTAATCCTTCTATCTTTTCTACACTTTCCATCTCCATGCCGCTTACATATCTGCTAGGCCTAAGGAGGATCGACACCAGATAAACTTGTCATTATTAATTGGCTTTGTTAATATATCTGCTAGGTTGTCTTTTGTATGGATTTTTTGTATATCCACACTTCCTTCTTCCACCTTCTCACGAACGAAGTGATACTGAACTCGTATGTGCTTTGTCCTTGAATGAAATGCTGGATTCTTTGCCAAATGCAAAGCGCTCTGACTATCACAAAATAAATCAACCTTCTCTTGTACGTGTCCGAGCTCTTCCAGTAGCATTTGCAACCATATTGCCTCTTTGCTAGCTTGTGTAGCTGCGACATATTCTGCCTCCGTTGTAGAAGTAGCCACGATAGACTGCAATTTTGAAACCCAGCTTACAGCTCCTCCAGCAAGAGTAAACACATAACCTGAGGTGGACTTGCTCTTGTCAAGATCACCTGCATAATCTGAATCAACATAGCCTCTGACAGTAAAGTCTGATCCTTCATAACATAATGCGACATTTGAGGTACCCTTGACATATCTCAGGATCCTCTTTACAGCACTCCAATGCTCTTTACCAGAATTCGCCATGTATCGACTAACCACTCCCACTGATTGTGCAATGTCTGGTCTTGTACAAACCATAGCGAACATTAAGCTACCCACTGCTGATGCATACAGTACTCGAGACATTTCCATCCTCTCTGCTTCATTGCTAGGACTCATACTTGAGGATAACTTGAAATTAATAGGAAGAGGGGTAGAAATTGGCTTACAATCTTGCATGTTGAAGCGTCGCAAGATTTTCTTCAAATAATTTTTTTGAGAAAGCCATATCTTCCTATTATTTCTGTCTTGGTAAATTTGCATCCCTAGAATCTTGTTTGCTGGTCCCAAGTCCTTCATTTCAAACTCCCTAGCCAACTGTGCCTTTAAGTCTGTAATACGATCTTTGTTGGGGCCTGCTACCAACATGTCGTCAACATATAACAACAGAATAATGAAATTACCATCACCAAATCTCTTGTATTAAACACAAGGATCTGAACTATGTCTGTTGTATCCAAGGCTCATGATAAAGGAATCAAATCTCTTATACCAACATCTCGGGGCCTGTTTGAGACCGTATAGAGATTTGTTCAACCTGCAAACCAAGTTCTCTTTTTCTTTTTCTTCAAAACCTTTTGGTTGGAGCATGTAAATTTCTTCTTCAATTTCTCCATGAAGAAATGCAGTTTTCACGTCCAGTTGTTCTAAGTACAAGTCAAATGTAGCACACATCGCAAGGACTGCTCGAACTGTTGAGAGTCGAACAACAGGAGAGAATATTTCGTTGAAGTCTATGCCTTCTTTCTGAGCGAATCCTTTCACCACCAATCTAGCACGATACCGCTCCACTTGATCATTGCCATTTCATTTGATCTTGTAAACCCATTTGTTTCCGATGGCCTTCCTTCCTTGTGGTAGTGGTACAAGATCCCATGTTTTGTTTTTATGGAGAGCTTCAATTTCTTCTTGCATTGCAACCATCCACAGAGAAGCTTCTTGACTATTTGTAGCCTCATGAAAATTTGACGGTTCTCCATCTTCTGTTAGTAGACAGTATGCGACATTTCCCTCCATGATGTACTCTGAGTGCCAAGCTGGTTCTCTTCTCTCCCGAGTTGATCGTCGAACTTGTGGAATTGCACACTCAGCTTGTTCTTGTTCTTCGTGCTCTGATATTGCTTCAGAAGAATCTGGAACTTCTAATTCTTGTCTTTCTTCAACTTGAATTGTAGTAGTCTCTGGTTTCTCTTTTGAAACGCTATCATTTTCTTTTTCTTGTACCTTATCTTCTACAAATACAACATCCTTGCTGATTAGCACCTTGCGGGCAGTGGGATTCCACAGGCGATACCCCTTGACTCCATCAGCATACCCTAAGAAAATACATTTTCTAGATTTTGGATCTAGCTTTGATGTTTCTTAGGTGTAGTACATAACATAAACAGGACTTCCAAATGTATGTAAGTGAGAATAATCAGCTGGCTTATCAGTCCACATCTCCATCGGCATTTTCAGATCAATTGCGGTTGATGGTGACCGATTGATCACATAACAGGCAGTCTTGACTGCTTCTGCCCAAAATGACTTGGCCATTCCCGCAGTTCTCAACATCGCTCTTGTTCGTTCTAACAAGGTTCTGTTCATCCGCTCTGCTACTCTATTTTGTTGTGGAGTGTATGCCACCGTGAGCTGCCTTTTGATACCTTCTTGTTGACAGAAGCTATCAAATTCAATGCCAGTATATTCTCCTCCATTGTCTGTCCTTAAACACTTGATCTTCTTTTCAGATTCAAGCTCAACCCGCGCTTTGAATATTTTGAAAACTGGAAATACATCTGCTTTATTTTTTATTGGATACACCCAACATCTCCTGGAGTAATCGTCAATAAATGACACAAAGTATTTTGCTCCTCCTAGGGACAAAACTGGTGCTTGCCAAACATCAGAATGGATTAGTTCTAAGATAGCTTTACTTCTAGCAGAGGAACTACTGAATTTCAATCTGTGCTGCTTACTAGTAACACAATGCTCACAAAAGGGTAATGAAACCTTTTTGAGCCCTGGAAGAAGCTTTTGTTTAGCAAGAATCTTCAAACCTCGTTCCGACATGTGGCCAAGCTTACGGTGCCACATCATTGTTAATTCTTCTGCCGAACTTGCCAACGCAGTGGATGCTTCTCCTTCTTGTTGTGTTTCTCCTTTAAGCATGTACAAATTTGCAGCTATATTTTCCGCTTTCATCATTACAAGCGCGCCTTTAACTATTTTCATGATCCCATCTTGAATATGGGTTTTACACCCACTATTATCTAATTGTCCTAAAGACAATAGATTTTTCTTCAGGCCTTTCACATGTCGTACCTCCTGAATGGTGCGAACTGTACCGTCACACATCTTCAATTTGATGGTACCAATACCAGCAATCTCCAAGGCATGATCGTCTCCCATGAACACAGATCCTCCTGAGATAGGTTCATATTGATGGAACCATTCTCTCCGGGGAGTCATATGCCATGTTGCTCCTGAGTCAATAAGCCAGACATCAGCGAATCTTCTTCTACCTTCAGTAACTGTTGTTGCCTCACTGTATAAAATTTCACCATCATCTGAGGTGCTTGCTACACAAGCCTGAGCTTTTGACAACTCAGGGCCTTTTCCTTTGGCTTCTTCGTTCTTCTTGAGATGCCAACACTCCCTTTTGTAGTGCCCTTTCTTGCCACAGTGATGACAGTTGACATTCTTCTTACTTCTGGATTTTGATCTACTCTCATTTTGACTCCCACTGGGGCCACGTTCCATTGATCTCCCTCTCGTCATTACCAAAGCTTCGGCTTGTTGTGAACCTCCTGGTCTATCTTCTTTGCTTTTGCGCCGACTTTCTTCTTCAAGAACCACAGCTGCAATATCATCGAAGACTAGAACTTCAATGTTGTTGGTTAAGTTGATGATGAGTTGATCATACGAATCAGGTAGACTTTGAAGTAGAATTTCAGCACGTTCACTCGTCTCTATGTTATGCCTCATTGCTGTGAGCTGTGAAAATAAAGTGTTGAGGGTGTTGATGTGGTCTGTCACCATAGTTGACTCCATCATCCGAAGGGTGTAGAGTTTTCTTCTCAAGAAAATTTTGTTGTATAGTGATTTGGCCTCGTACAATTTTGTCAGAGTATCCCATATCTCTTTTGCTGTCTTTTTCTCCGCCACACTTGACAATACTCCATCAGCTAGTGCTAGGTGCAGATTAGCAATAGCATTGCCATCCATCTCGTTCCACTTGCCGTCGTCAGTGATCTCATCGGGCCTATCTCCAATTGCCGTCAAGCAATTATCTTTCCTCAAAATTGCTTTTATTCTCATTTTCCACAATGAGAAATTACTCCCATTGAACTTCTCTATTTCGTACTTCGTCGCCATTATTGAAGATGCCTCCTTTCCACTAACTGGATCTAACTGTAGCACGAAAACTGGCTATAAACCTGATGCTCTGATACCACTGTTAGGAGGTTGTGGTACGGAGCATACAATTACAACTGAAGTAGAAATGAGAAAGAATAAAAGAAATAATAAGGAACTCCAGTTGTAGAAGAATTTCACTTATAGCAAAAGGATTACAAGAATTTCTCTCTTGAATAAGGAGAGCACAATTGACAATACCCTCTCTTATAAAAGGAGAAAACTCACTCTTTCTTATAAAATGAGAGACAATATATAGGAGAAACCTCACTATTTTTCTCTCTAAAACTCTCTCTCTTTCTCTAAATTTTTCTTTCAAAATGGGATAGGTTTTCAAAAGCAAAAACATGTATTTATAGGAGTTAAAGGAGGTGGAAGATGGCGGAAGTAACTGGAAGATGGCGGAAACAAATGTGAACGCAAGCTTGATGTAGGTTGTCAACTAGCCACCATTTTTTACCCATAAAGGTGGCGGTGGAAGATAGCGGAAGCAAGTGGAAGATGGCGGAAGCAACTGGAAGATGGCGGAAGCAAATGTGAATGCAAGCTCAACTAGCCACCATTTTTGACCCATAAAAGTCCATAAAAGTGGCTTTACCGCTACACAAATTTTCAACCAATCACAATCCATGATTACAAACTGAATATAATATATACTAAAAGCAATAAATAGACACACATATAACACAAGATTTTAGAAACAAAGTGAAAAGATTTTAGAAGAACTCTTCAAAAAAAAAAAAAAACAACCATTTATGCTTAGTCATCATACACTCGACTCACTACAACCAATTTGGAGACCTAAACAGCCTTTGCGTAACTTAAATATGGCTTGGCTTGTAACTTTATCTGTGTGCTATATTCTTCTTCTTCTTCTTTATTTTTATTTATTTTTTATATAGGATAAAGTTAGTGGAGCAAATATTACAAGTAGGTATAACAGTATTAAAAAGTAGGGAGGGGTCTTTTCGACTAGTAATGTAGAAAGGAGGGGGTGTAAATGAACCAGTCTGTATGATTGCTCTCTCAATCCTCACTAGGCTAAACTTGAACCGAGCTCGACTCGTGAAATCAGATACCTGCGCGATTAGTAAATGATACATACTTGATTAAACTCGACTCAACTTGATTAAGGCTCGTTAAGACTCGCTCATTCATGCTCGACTCGGCTTGGCTCAACTCAATTAGAGCTCATTCATAAATCATTGAATATTTATAATTTATTTCTATATATTAGTATTATACACACACACACACACACACACATATATATATATATGCTTCTACACATATTAAATTTAATAACATAAGCACGGTTACCTTTATAATTAAATATGTAGTATATAACCTATGGCACCCCCAACTCCCACGTATGGAAATGCAGGAATCGTAATATCGAGATGATGACAACACGGGTCACACACTCCAAATGACGAGTGCTAAGTGTGTGCACATGCAAAAAGTGTACAATGAAAATCACAGCGGATAAGTAAAAGAAGTCAACTATGTACCAGCATTTTAAATACATGACTATGAAAATAAAAGCATTTCAGAAAATTATACAGTTATCCATGAAAATAAAATAAAAAATTCAAATACATTGACAAAAGGGAAACAAATCCCAAGGTCCAAAAACCGACCACATGTCACTCCTTCGACAGAGCCGATCCCTCAGGCCCAACTTCCTCATCTGCATCAAAATCTATAATTCCATAAAACCGAACTGTAGGGTTCAAATACCACGTAAGATTGTGAATCCCAGTAAGTAATCAACCAAACAACTCACAAGATAAAAACACATTAATGCAACTAACATATATGCGTGCACATGCTGAAACATGCATGAGACCAGAAACCATCATTTTCTCCAAAAATGACCATTATTCCAACGCAAGCCAAAAATCCCATTGGGCTCCAAAACATGCCATTAAATACCATCCGTAATTTTTTTGAAAAATGGCCCCACCATAAGAAAATGGTTCTCGTATCCATTAAATCACAGACCGCCTTTTTCCAGAAAATGGCCCAACATATCAATCACTGTAGGCGGAAATCGCAGGCGGGACTACCACCATTCCTATCGCCTACACTGTAGGTAGGAATCACAGGCGAGATTACCACCATCCCTGCTTACCACCATCCTTACAGCTTGCATTGTAGGCGAGAATCGCAAGCGAGACTACCACCATCCCTACCATATGCATCATAAGCGAAAATTGCAGGCGAGACTCTACCACTGTCCCTATTTACTACCATCCTTACAGTTTTTTTCCTCTCTTTCATTCCCTTCAATGCATTCATTACAACATACCCAAAATCCTTCCTTAACATGAAAATCTAGTTTTTAAACACGACACATGAAAAATGCATGCAAACAATATGTTTGATGTCATGACACAATGCAAGACACATAAAAATACCCAACCATAGCACAACTCCACAAACTCCTTGGACCCAAAGCCCGGCACAACCAAATAGATTGCAGCAAATATGTTAGTATAAAAATACATTTAAATCTCAATAAACTCTTTGGAAAATTTCATACAATGGCGAAGGAAAATCTAGAAGATCAAAGGTGATGCAAAAAGTGGCGGAACAACAGTGAAGCAGTGTTTTACAAAAGTTTGGTCGTGGGTCAAAAATAGAGAAATTCAAAGGGGAGCTACGGGAGGCTTGGGTTGGACATGAAGGAGCTTATGGAGGTCAGTGGAGTTGATGATGGTGGTTGGTGGCTGTGGATGGAGGTGCACGGAGGAGATCAGCCAACTAAAGTGGAGAATGGTCGTGGGAGAGTGACGGACGGTGAGGTCATGGTGGGGCGCGAGGTTGGCTAGGGGTGGTCACTTGTGGAAGGGGAATTTGTTGGTGGTGGTGCGGTGGCCAAGCGACGGCGGCAGAAGGGAAGAAAAACCGTGGGTCTTGGTGGGTTTCGTGGGAGCAAACGGCTGCAAGTTAGGGGCTGAGTTAGGTGGTGGTGGTGGCATCGTTGGACTGCACACGATGGTGCAGAAAAAAAATAACCCAATCAGGCTACACACGACCAGCAGGGAGAGAGAGAGTGCGGGGAAGGGAGGCTGGGGTGGGGGAGGTGATGGGCTGGGTGGTGACAGCCGGTGGTGGTGCATGGCAAGGCTAGGTTGGTTGAAGGGGTGCACGGCTTGAGAGAAAGAGAGGGTGTCACATGCGAGGGAAACAGGGGAGGAGAAATAAAAAGAAAAGAAGAAAAAAGAGGAAAGGGATAAAGAGAAAGGGAAAAAGAAAAAGGTAGGGAAAGAAATAAAGTCCAGACTTTTCAACTCGGGATCTCAAAACTGATCCAACAAAAAGAATTTCAAAACGGCAATTTAAATAAAATAAAATAATTTAGAATAAAGATTAATTTAAATAATGAACAATATTTAATATCAAGAAAACACATTAAATTAAATTTCACAGTTAGAACTTGTAAAATAATACCGCATAAATCATCTAAAATTTAAAACGAGAAAGCCCATAATCTTAATTAATTAAATAATTACTTAATTAAAACACATGTAAATACAGGATATCACATAACCCAATTACTTATGCCTGGGAATATAAATGAGCTGAGCTCGAGCAAGCATGGGATGTGTGAGCTCGGCTCGTTCAAAAGATGAGCGAGCTTAGGCTCGGCTTGTTTTTAAGCCTGGCCTATGCGAAGGCTAGGGCTCAACTTGAGCTCGGTTCTATTAATGAGTTGAGCTCGTTAATAGAATTTTTTTTTTCAAAATAAATAATAAAAAATTAAACTAAATGCATTAGTAAAATAACAAATTAAAGAAAAGTTTACATTATGAAGCCTTCAAGAGTACTATGCCTATGGTACATTAAATGACATTGGCATCCTTATGAAACAAGAGAATCAAAAAATACTTTACAACAAAAAATTATGAAGCTTAGTATCTTAAACTTCAAAACAAAAAATGTGGAGTAAACTTGGTAAAGTCTTTAGTCTTCATAAATGGAACCAGAAATCTTGACACCAACTTGTTGCCCTGCATACACTAATACACTAAAAAATTTTAACTTATTTTTAATCCCTTACTCAAGTACTGTTAACTTAGTAATACTGTCAATGGATGTTTGGTAGGAATGCAAAACTTAATTTACCTCAACAATCAATGTCGTATCTCTTACATAGTTACACAGTACAATTATACAAGCAATCTGAGAAATAAATATGTGAATCAAGGATTCAGATAAACATAGCAACTTAGCATGACAAAAGAAGATAAACCAGCAGGAAGTAGTAGGCAATAGGCATACACTAATACCACATGCAATTACCAAACAAGTTACCAAAATAGCCAGACAACAAAATCAGCCAAATAACAACAGTTACTAAAACAAAATCAGCATGACACAAAAAGATGAACTAGCAGGTAGTAGTAGGCAATATGCATACACAAATACCACATGCAGTTACGAAACAAGTTACCAAAACAGCTAGACAACAAAATTAACTAAACAACTACATTTACCAAAACAAAATCAGCATGACACAAGAAGATAAACTAGTAGGCAATAGGCATACACTAATACCACATGTAGTTACCAAATAAGTTACCAAAACAGCCAGACAACAAAATCAGTCATACGACAGTAGTTGCCAAAACAAAATTAGCATGACACAAGAAGATAAACCAACAGGCAGTAGTAGTCAATAGGCATACACTAATACCACATGCAATTACCAAACAAGTTACCTAAACAGTCAGACAACAAAATCAGCCAAACAACTGCAGTTACCAAAACAAAATCAGCATGTTACAAGTTCACAACAATTTACCAAATTTCAACAAAATCACAATGATAGGAAGTTAGCAAACTTCTACAAAATCTAAAATCACCATGATAGAAATCGGCAAGTTCCCAAACTTGAACAAAATCACCATGACAGCCTGCATACACTGATACACTAAAAAACATTAATATCACTTTTAATTCCTTACATCATTACTTAAGTACTTTTAACTTAGTAACATTGTCAATGGATGTTTGGTAGCAATGCAAAATTTAATTTGCCTTTTAAAAAATTTAAGAAATCTAGATGGTGAGGAGTTAGAACTTAGAAATTACCTAAACTATCATAACTCATATCATCCCAAACAAAATCAGATAGAACAACCAAATTGTCCAAATTTTAATTATTTTAGAATATAATATATGTAACATTTAATATTTACTATATAATAAATAATTATGATATATTATAATATATTAAATAACTAGAGTAGGGTATTTACATGTTTTGAAATAAAACATGTTTGAACAGTTATTTATAAAGTTCGAATGATATTAATTTCATTCCTTTCGTTCGAACGGTGTAACTTACTGTTTGAATGGTATTACACATATAAGTTTTTGAACATGTTCATTTCTACGAATGCTGCCGCACTTACAAACAAACATCTACTATTTTCACCATCGAATGTCGCCATTTAAAGCTGACGTCGTCGCTGTGAACGAACCCACATCTAAGCCTCTTCCTCTAAGTATCGGTACGCTCTTTTCCAAATCAATTTACCGTTTATATTTAGGTTTTTGTTGGATTATTTGTTTGGAATAGGATAGAATGATTTATCTATCAATAGTCATCATAGATTTGTTTAAATCCATTGAAGGAAGGTTTATTTATGATTTTAAGTTTTACTTTGCTTAAAAATGGATTCCATGGGTTTTCATTATTGAGTTGACTCAGTGTCGTCATTGGTGCTGGGCGTTTGAATGGTACATGCCAAACAGGTTTGATTATCGTTTGAACATTGTTTTAGGCGTTCGAACGGAAATAGCCAAATAGGTTGGATAACCATTCGAACACTGTTTTAGTGTTTGAACGGTACAAGCCAAACAGGTTTGATAGCCGTTCGAACACTTTTTCAGCTGTTTGAATGTTGTTTGAATGGTATAATTAAAATTAGTAATATCAGTGAATGTTTATTTTTATCCCATATTGTAGTTCTATCAATCTTCACGAGAATGCACATTATATTATAATTAAATTAATATAGAAATTTATCACATTTTGTTAAATATTAAATTACTGTTACTATTAATACAATTAATATTAAATAATATGATATTATTTTTGTAAAATTTTGTTGTTCACAATGTCTTACTTTATTAAATTGCTATTCATAAATAATTTAGTGAATAGTTATTTATTATATTTTTATTGTTAATGTTACATATATAATTTTTAATTGTAAATTTAAGGTTGATTATAATGTCTTCTTCTAGGCCGGGACGTAAGCGACGCCATCCATGTGAGACAAGCATTACTCCAGGTAGGGAGAGGACTATTTCACTAGAACAACAAGTGAAGATTTTTGACTTCCAGAGTCTTGTCTGGGAGGATCATTCAATACCATTAGTCTTTAGCGATTGTGGTTGCAGACCTATCCTAGATGAGCGGGAAGAAGCATGGGAGATCGTGTCCTATATTGACATTGTTGTTGAGTTCTATAGACAGCTCGGTGATGCCAGCCCAGATGACAGAGGGGCGTACAGGATCTCTATCTTAGGAGTTCCAGTTGTATTTTTACCAGATGGACTTGCTGAACATCTCAGTATTCCTAGGCTACCAGATGCATATCTGAACGTGGTGCCTGGAGAGTCTGATTCTTCAGTTGAGGCAGAGACAACTGAAAGACAAGGCATTAGTTTATATAGATGAGCTCGATGCCCCCACTGATTATAAGATGAGGGATTTGGTTGTTAGCCCAGATGCTCCTCTGTACGATGGGATGAAGAGCATCAAGCAGGCATATATATATATATATATTCTTTCTTCAAGATCTTGAATTTGATTATCGCCAACAATATTGACCCTCGGCAGTACAAGACAAAGATTGGCATTGATCGGATGAAATTTATGATATGAGTCACTTGTGGCATTCCTATCGACCTAGTGGGGTATATATTGGATTGGATTCGATTAGAGTCCCAGTACATTTCAATGGATATACTGCCATTCGGGATACTGATCACTCGATTTCTGCTATAAGGTGGGCGTTCCCTCTAGAGCAGCTTTGACTCGGCACTAATGCCTCCCTTGGGGTAGGCTTTTGTTCATGTGCTTGTTCGACAACCAAAACCATCCTCGAAGAGGGGTGGGAAGTCCTCCATGTCTCCCAAAGCTGTGTCCTCTTCTTCTTCTTCTTCTTCGCCACATAAGGTGGGCGGGTGGTTGCCCTTTAGCAGGTCTGGCCAACTTTTCGATGGCCGAGGTTTCTCAGCCTGAAGGACCTTTTCCAGTTCTTTCAAAGGTTCCTTCCCTATTGGGCAGTGCAAGGGGATCAAGAACCTTTTCCAGGGGGAGGAGTTGCTCTCTTTGAGGTTTTATGGGGTCCTTTTTGACCCTCATACCCTAGTGTCCCAGATAGTGGTCCCATCTCTTGAAATAGACATCGAGATGGTTCCCTTGCAGTGACATAGGAGAGTCCTATTGGGGGCGAGGACTCTCTTGACTGGTTCCATCCCAGAATCTCCCATTGCCTATTCCCCCGAAGTTGAGGTTGTCTCGACCAATGCCATTTCTAAAGGGGGTGGAGGTGACGAAGTTGTGTGTGGGAGGGAAATTGCGAGAGCAGTGTCATGGGCTACCAGAATTTTAGTTGATGCATCCGAAGCTGAGGCCACGATGGTTCCAATTGAGGTCAATAAAGCTTCGTTGTTGTCACCAATGTTGGGGCTATATTGCCCTTCACTTGCACCATCCCAACCTTTGTTTCGGCAGAAGTTAGGGCTAAGCTCCCAACTGTTTGGCTGACGCTAAGGCCTCATTGTCCATTATTGACACCATCCCAGCCTTAATGTTGACAGGAGCTAGTGACGAAGGGGTGATGGAAGGGATGAGGGAGACCGAGGTAGCTCTCCTCGGACCTAATATTAGCACACTGATGGCTGGTGAGACTCTGGTCGTTCCAACTGACACAAGGGCCGGAGAGGATCTTGAGCTTGCCACGACAGATGAAGGTAAAGGTTGAGGAGGTTTGATTACGTCTAAAGAATAATAAGGTAGTTGTAGCACCGCTTTAAAGTGTCGATTCCACAGAAAGACAAATTAAAAAAAAATAGCAAAAGGAGCAAAGAAACTGAAGAAAAGTATTAAATGATTAATAGAGAATAAAGATTAATTTTAAATGTAAATTAATGTGAAGCAAAGTGACTAATGGAAAAAGTACTCAAATTTGATGAACTATAAAGCGTGGGAATGCCTTGCACAAATCTGGTATTTTAATTACTCTTAATTCATTGAATAACACAATTGAGAACTCAATTTTCAAAATTCTGAATCAGAAGGTATAGATTTATAAACCAAAATTAAAATAAATGTAACCCTTTGAAAAATCATTCACCACTTTTAAAATATGTAAATTATTATCACTATTGAGAAAATCCAACGACGACAATATACTCAGGAAGCGATATTATAGCAAATAATTAAATCAATATAGATAAATAATTTATCAAAACATAATCAAAGAACTAATCCATTCAATAGAAAAAGTATGACTGAATCCATAAACAGAATAAATTCTATTATTATTCAGAGAAAAAAAACATCAACAATGAATTGAGAATGATAAAACAAAAGAATTTTAGTAATTGAAAATCAAATACATAAATTAAAAATACCATCTAATGTGCAAGTTCATCCCTAGCCTTACTTGAGAATTTAGTTACCCATAAATATAATGGACAACAAAAATCTCAAGAGAAAAATAAAGTGAACGGCAACCATGGAAATTAAGTTCATCTCTTCATTCTTCAGTCCGTCCTCTCACCACGGCACTGCTGGTTCTTTCCCTAGTTTCCTGCTAATGATACACTTATAAAGGGTATGAAAGAAACCCTAATATATTCATGATTCCCGTATAAAAAAAAAAAAAAAAAAAAAAAAAAAAAAAAAAAAAATTGCCTAAATTTTAGGATTCATCTTGGCAGCCACGTATGTGCTTCATGAGTTTAAATTTAAAAATTGTTATTAGAGACAAATTTATGTCCCTTTAAGATAGCTTTCCAAATCATCAAGAATTGCATCAATCTGATATATAAGTGGAAAGTTATGATTAAAATACTCAAATATGTCTAGGCTGTCTCCTAACGAATTTATGACTTAGACTTCTTGCAGTTTCCTTTTGTGATTTTTTTCCTTTTTTTTTTTTTTATCCAAATTGCTATCAAACCCCATAAAGGTTCTCATTTGAATTTGACTAGACTTTGACTTGCTCTTTCATAAACTCTGAAATTAACAATAAAAATCTGTTTAGGAGTATCTCAAAATAAATAGAAACTCAATTAAAAAATACACATTAATTTATATTATTTCTATTCACATTTTAGCATTTTAATCCAATAAAAGGGTATTTAGAGTACACTTTCGCACACTCATCAAGGTTTATCCTCGGTGGAGTTCGTAGGGGGCGTTGACGTACTAGGTTGCGATGGAACTTTGGTCGAGACTCCCTCTAGGGGAAGGAATCACACTACCTCGAAGTCGGCAGCAAATAGGGCATGCTCTAAATCTATCCAAGAGATGGCCGAGAAGCTCTTGGAGTTCTTTTCCAATGTTGACTATTAACTTGTCGTATTCCTCTTTAAGTCTTCCTGGCATATTTTCTTTTGGCATTAGCTTGAAAACCTTCATGGCAAGGGGTGGAGTAGTTGGCCTTCTTCCTTGTGGGTGATCGGGAGGGGCTGAAAGGTGAGAACCGGGCACTATGATCCTAGGCTCGATTGACCTTGCACCACGTCGAGAGAGAGAGAGAGAGAGAGAGAGAGAGAGAGAGAGAGAGAGAGAGAGAGAGAGAGAGAGAGAGAGAGAGAGAGAGAGAGAGAGCCCTTTTCAAGGTGTAACTCAGTCGTCGGGGAAGACAGAAGAGGATACTTCATGTAACACCCCCATCTCATAGGGGTCAAAGAGTTACTTCCTGTAACTTAAAACTCACATCTCATTAAAATATTTACAGACTCCAAAATTTAAAGTCATCAAAATACAACAAAATCTCTTAATAAAATTCACCAATCTTCAGAAATCTTCTATGAGTAATCCACAATGTTTAAATAATCATCTCACTCCTGCTCCATAATCCTAATCCTTAGCTGAACTATTCCAAAATTATCTGAAAAATATTGCGGAGATAAGGGATAAGTTATCAACAACTCAATAAGCAAAGAACATATTCTAGTGTGTAAACATGAGCATTTATAGAGTTCAGAATGCAAAACAAAATATTTTTACTTTCAGAATGTAGAATCAGAACATGTTATCAAAACTATCAGAGCGAAAGTTTTAGAAAATATTCTTATTCAAAGTTCCTTTGGCATAGCATAATTGACCACCATCATACCAGAACCTCATATCATATCATAGGCCATGTTTAACCCTCGTAGTAGGGTTGTGCAAATCCCAGTAGCTTGCCGAGCAAAAATAGAATGTGAATCTTCCCCTTATTATTTTTGGAGTCCCGAGTATACATACAAGAAAGACCACCAAAAAACTATTTTGTTTTCAAAGTAGGTGCACCAAAAATAGAACGATTGGTGCCAACCCAAATAGAAGCCACTATTAGCACCCGTGATAGGTCAAACAGATCACCATCCACAAATCATATCTCGTTGAGGATGCCAAATTTGCAGATAATGGTTTTCCACAAGAAACGGGTGATATTGCTCACCGTGATTGTTGCTAACACTTCAGCCTCTAAGCATTTGGTGAAATAGTCCATTGCCACCACCATGAATTTTACTCCCCCTTTGCTCAGGGGGAGGGGGCCTACCAAGTCAACCCCCATTGTGCGAACGACCATGGTGAGGTGATTGACGTCAGCTCCTCGGGCGGGCAATGGGGTGTCAAGGAGTATTCTTGACACTTTCTATACTTTCAAACATATTCCTCTGCATCCTAGAGGGAACAAGGCTAGTAGTACCCCGCCCTCATTACTTTGCCCACCAACACCTTTCCTCCGGAGTGCTCACCATAGATCCCCTCATATACCTTTGCCAACACGTACTGGGCTTCTTCGAATGAGATGCACTTTAAAAGAGGTGTGGAGTAACCTCTCTTGTACAAAACCCCATCAAGTAAGGTATAGCGTGCTGCTTTGTTCCAAATTTTTCTAGCTTCCCACCTATTTTCAAGTAGCTCATTGGCGTCCATGTACTTGATTATGTCCAACGCCCACTCTGAGGATCCCTACTTTACTTCCATGACTTTAATTCCTACAGCGAGCACTTCAACAGTCTTGATCACCGTTTGTTCTAGTAAAGGAGAGTTTTCTTCTCCAGATGCCGCTCATGCCAACTTGTCTGCTATTTGGTTATCGGCCCTTGGTACTTGTTGGATCTGAAAATATTTGAAGTGGGCACACTCACCCTCTATCACTATTAAGTATTTCTTCAGTTTTTCACTCTTTATAGTAAACTTCCCCCGCACCTGGTTGACAACCACTTAGGAGTCGGCCCACACCTCTATCTCTTCAGTGCCCAATGATCTGGCGATTACAAACATAGAGAACAGTGCTTCGTACTCAAATTTGTTGTTGGTGCTTTTAAATGCCAACTTAATGGCGTAATTGTGCTCTTCACCTGTGTTCTTAATAGGGGTGAAAACCGACCTCATCGGCACGGTTTTTGGGTAAAATTGATGCCGACCTACGAGGTGAAATATGCTGGAGCAACTAATCTTAACAGGTCGATGGGGAGGAGGAAAACCGTCCGTAACAACTTCGGCAGTTCACGGTCGGTTCTTGGTTCCCCTAGCGGCACTGGTTCTTTGAGAGAGTAGAGAGAGAGAGAGTAGAGAGAGAGAGAGAGAGAGAGAGAGAAATGAACGTGAATCGGGGAAGAATAAGATAAGGAAGAAGAAGATACACACATCTAAATGACACTGTTTGGTTTTAAATCCAACGGCGTCATTCTACTTATTTTTTTTTCTTTTCTCATAGATAAAACGACGCTGTTTGGTTTAATACAAATGACGTCATTTAGATGTGTTTTAAACACAATTGAAGGCATTAAACAACTCCGTTCTACTTAAATTTAAGTGGAACGACGTTGTTTTATATAGGTATAAATTTTTAAAAAAATAAGTATATGTGGTCGGCCGGCCGGTTTAGCAGTTTGAGCCAGCCTCAAACCGCGATCGAACCAACGTCTGTCGGTTTTGTTAAATTTCTACCACCGGTTACGGATTTCGGCGGTCGGTCTGTGTCAGTCACAACCAGCTTGTCGGTTTCTTGTACACCTCTAGTTCTTAATAATATGCACCCCTACTCCCCCTCCACCCTGGCAGGCAAGCCATCAATGTAGACCTACCAGGACTTCATGAGAGGTGCATGTTCAACTTCTTCTGGGAGGCCGGTGAATTCTGGCACAAAATCTATCAACACTTGTCTTTTGATAGAATTTATGGGTTCATATTCAATGTCAAAGTCGCTCAGCTCCACTACCTAGCTTATCAGGCGTCCTAAGGCATTAGGTTGTTGTAAGATTTTCCTCAGTGAGGTTTCGGTCAAGACCTACACTAGGTGAGCTTGAAAATATGGGTGGAGTCATCAAGCAATCACTACTAAGGTGAAGGGTAGCTAGTCCATACGTGGATATCTGGCTTCTTCTCCTCGATAGGAATGGTTGGTGTAATACATAGGCACTTGGATTCTTTCCTCTTCCCTCAGTAAGGCCAAGGAAACTGCATGTGGGGAGACCGACAAGTATAGGGTCAAGGTCTCCATGCACCTAGGTTGGCTGGGTAGTAGAGGGCTGGTAAGGTACTTCTTGAGAGCCTTGAACATTTGGTCACATTCACCATCCCATGATTGTGTCTTCCATAGTACTTTGAAAAATGATAGGCACTTGTTAATGGATTGAGATACGAATCTGTTAGGCACCAAGCCGGTGAGTTTCTACACTTCGTTGATGTTTCGAGGTAGGGCTATGTTGATTATAGCCTCCTCTTTCTCCAGGTTGGCCTCTATTCCCCATTCCAAAACCATGAAGCCTAGGAACTTCCAAAAGCCCACTCCAAAGGTACATCTTGCTGAGTTGAGCTTCACATGGTATTGTCACAACATTGCAAGGGTTTCATGAACATCAATGAGGTGTTGCTCAGGGGCTCCACTCTTGACTAGCAAATCATCCATGTAGACCTCTATATTTCTCCCTATTTGATTTTTAAACATACGATTGACCAGCCACTGATAGGTGGCCTCTACGTTCTTCAATCCAAACGGCATGGCTGAGTAGCAATACAACCCCTATCAATGATGAACGATGCCTTTTCATCATCGTTAGGGTTCATGCGGATTTAGTTGTATCCAGAGTAGGTGTCAATAGAGCTCAACATGTGATGGCCCGTAGTGGAGTTGACAATCAGATTGATGCAAGATAACTGGAAGTTATCCTTTGGACATGCTTAATCCGGGAAGCTATCCTTTGGACAAACAGGTTGACATGCCTTGTTCAAATCGGTGAAGTGGACACACATTCCCCATTTGTCATTTGAGTTTTTCACCAACACAACGTTGGATAGCTAGTCAGGGTAATGTGCTTCCGGTATAAAACCTGCTGCGAGTAATCAGTCAACCTCTACAGCAATGGCAGCTTTCTTCTCACCACTAAAAACCTGACGTTTCTGTCTAACCCCCTTGGCTTCCAGGTCTACACTCAGGTGACGTTGCATAATTTTTGGGTCGATTCTGGGCATATCCTTATGATTCTAGGCGAAGACATCCTCGTATTTTGAGAGGAGTTGTTGTATGGCGTGCCTATTTATGGGTGCGATTCCATTGCCAATTTTGGCTATTGCTTTAGGACGGCTTTGGTCTAGGGGAATTAACTCTAGCAGCTCATTCAACTCTACCTTCCTGAGGGTTTGTTCATCTTGAACTTCTCCATCCATTGTGGTGTGTTCAGGCAGGGGCGTGAGAATGTGGTCACCCTTTGAGTGTTGAACTACATGCACCCTGCCATCTTTTGGATTCAATTCCTGCACGAAACACTCTTTTGCTAGGACTTGCTGATCTCAAATCTCACCTACTCCCTGGGGGGTTCGGAACTTCATCTTTAAGTGACAAGTCGATGTCATTGCCCTCAAGCTACTGAGGGTAGGCCCGCCAAGTATAGTGTTGTACGACCAGTGAGCTTTTACCACTAAGAAGTCAGCCATGGTTGAGGTTGTATAAGAGGCCTTGCCCACTAGGACAGATAGGGTAATGATGCCTATTGGCTAGACCAAATCCCCCGAGAAACCCTTTAATGGCATGGGCGCTGGCCGAAAATGGGTGGAATCAATCCCCATCTGGTGAAAGCTTTCCAGAAAATGATATCAGCGAAGCTGCCATTGTCGACGATGATCCTTTTGGTGGTGAAGTTGGTGACCAGCATAGTTACCGGCAGAGTGTCATTGTAGGGGTAGAGAACCCCTTCTCCTCATCCTCTCTGAAGGAGATGACGGGAGCTAGCTCACCTTTCTTATGCTTAGTGGGACGGTATTCAACTAAATACACTTGTTGGTATCGTACCTGCTTGACGTGTGCTTTTCAGCCCGATGAGGTTGCGCCCCCACTAGTGAAACCTCTTATGATGGTTCTGATTTCGTCCAACGGGGTGCCTCATTGGGGCAGCATTTGGGGGCAACCGTGAGGTGGTCTTCATTGGGCTATCCTTTGTCTCAGACTTTTCTTCCCTCCTTGGCCTGTTGGGCCTTTCCACACTTCTCTCCTGCGACCTCCTTCTCTACCCTTAGTCTAGACTCTGGCTAAAAGGGTACTGGGGTCTCGATCGCTCAATCTCCTCTCTCTCCCCCTTCAAGGAAATGCAATCTTTCGTGTTGTAGGTGGTAGATTGGTGCTAGGTGCAATAATGGTGAATGTTGCTCCTGTAGCCTACTTCTCGGGCGGCAGGACGATCTTCTTTTTGGATAGCAAGTGCTGCCTGATCAAATCGAAACCCCAGGCCTCTTATAGGGGCTTATTCCCTCCTATTGTTGTGTAGTTTCTTCTTCATCTTCTCCCGAGCCTTGCTCTTGCCCAACGCCTTCCCGTTTCTATCTGCTTGCACCAGTTCTTTCTTCCTAGGCTTGATCAAGACCCAGAGTGTGTCCTTGGCGTTGATGAAGTTGTCGGCATGATCCATAAGCTTTCGCAGCATGGTGGGAGTTCTCCTTGCTAATTCTTCCATGAATTGGTACCGAGACCATACTCCCCCTAATAATGCTACCAAAGTTATTTTCTCATACTGGTTATCTGTTGTCATGCGTTCTTTGTTGAACCTAGACTGGTACACTTTTAGGCCCTTATATTCCCCCTGTTTGATGGTTAGGAGATACGCCATGGGGCATCTCCTCCTTTGGCTTGCCATAAACTGTGTGAGGAACAGGCACGCTAGCTCCCCAAAGTTATCTATGGATCCAGCATTAGAGACCTGAACCATACTCTTGCTGGTCACCTCAAAGTTAGCAGGAAGGCCCTGCAGGTTACCTCCCCTAGGAAACCATGTAGATTCAAGTGGGCTTTGACAATCTCCAGGCATTCAAGGGGGTCCATGAGAGGGACTCGAAACTTGGGTGGTAGTAGCACGACCATCACCTCCTTGCTATAGGGTAGGCCACTGTTGGTGAGCAAATTGTCTACTAACGATGATGTACCCATCCTATTCGCCATTTCTTCATAATTTCCTTTGAGGTTATGCAACTCACTCTGCATATTCCTTCTTTCTACATTCGCATCACCTCCTCCTCTTGCATTTCTGGATTTTGCATGTTCGTTGGTACTTGGTTCCACCTCATTTTCTGGTCCATTGATGTCTACTTTGTGTGTCTCATTCTCTTTTTAGAGGGTCACTACTTCGATAGTTAGCTTTCTCACCAGTTGCTCCATTGCAGCAAGCCTTGCCTCCATGTTCGTCGACATCGCTTCTTCTTATCCCCAAGTTGTTGAGAATAGGTTACTGCAAGCATATGAAGGACAAGTAAAGTCTATAAGGATCCCACAGATGGTGTTACTGTTAATGTCGTGTTTTGTACACCTTTGGGCCAGGTTCCTATAACTCAGGTCTGCATCTTTATACCCGCACACTCGAGAAAACAGAGAAAATGGGTGGGGGGACTTGGTGGCGACCAGGGAGCCTCCGATGCTTAAGTCAGTATATCTGCTAAGTGCTTTGTGCTAGACTGCGAGAGCCTAGAGAGAGTTCTTCGTACCTGGTTCAGCTTTTATACGAGATTTTTGGGGGGGACATCCCGTACCTTATTATATGGGGTATATGTCACTTCAGCTATTATTTGGTCAGAATCATTTAATACGGCATGGCTCCTGGGGTGGTGCCATTAATGCGGCATGGAGTCTGGGAAGTGGTGCCATTGATATGACGTGGCTCCCTGCATAGACTTTAGCCTACGGGTGATCATCGTTCAATCTCTCCATACTTTCTATCAAGAGATTGAGGATCCTCCGCATCTCTCGCCCACCTGTCTGTACAGGTTCTCGAATGCTAGGTGTCATTGGGAGATGTTAGAGAGGTGAGTCCTATTTGTCCATACCGTTCATCTTTTCCACGTGGGGATTGCTTCATGGGTTGGTTTTGCTTATGGGCCGAGTACTCCATAGGGACCCATGAATTCGTTAGAGGAGGGTTGTTTGGCTGGGTTGGGCCCCTCGAGCGCCCTCATGGGCTTGTCACATGGGCTCAAAGGAGGGAACATCCCCTTAAAATCAGAGTCAGAGAAGCATAAAGAGCAAGAAGGAGTAGGAGCAGAAAGTCATGTACAAGGATAATTCTAGTACAGTAACAGATGCAGTATCTCATGAGTCTAAGTTTGTGAGCCTAGATGAGCTTCTTGAGATCATAGTGTAGGAGAGGTGTGTGTGGTAGGGAGAGTGGGTCTAGTGCACCCATTCCTATTGTTTTGCAACTAGATCTAAAGCCATCGACCCTTACAATTGCTGTTCGCAGGTCTTCCAAGACTATTAGACCACCGTAATGGTTCTCATCAACCCTGAGTTACATTTTGCTGACTGATGGTTATGAGCCACAAAGGTATGAGGAAACCTTGCAATATCAAAATTCGAGCAAGTAAGGGTTAGCCATGAAGGATGAGATGGATTCTCTGTTAGAGAATCAAACATGAGAGTTGACTAAACTTCCAGCAAAGAAGAATTCTTTGCACAAAAAGTGGGTATACCAATTGAAGACGAAGCACGAAAATAGCAAGAGGTATAAGACTAGACTTGTTATGAAAGTTTTCAACAGAAGAAAGGCATTGACTACTCTTAGGTTTTCTCTCTAGCTGTGAAAATCACAACTATCAGGTTAGTACTAGGAATGGTGGCTAAAGAAGCTTTACATCTTGAGTAGCCAGATGTGAAAACTACATTTTTCCACATCAATTTAGAAGTAGACATCTACATGTATCAGTCTGAGAGGTTCGTAGTACAAGGGAAGGAGTGTGTAGTCAACAAACTAAAGAAGAGCTTGTATGGCCTAAAACAGGCTCCTAGGTAGTGGTACAGGAAATTTGACAACTTCGTGTGTAGTTCAGGGTAGACCAAATGTCAAGAAAACTATTATTGCTACGTTACGTACTTTGACAAGTCTTATATCACTTTATTGCTATGTGTAGATGATATGCACATTGTAGGGTCTAGCATTGAGGAGCTCAACACTCGCTCTTCAGTTTGCTTGAGCGAGGCTCAGATAGAAAATTTGCTCGATGCTTACTTGACACTCGCTAGAGTGAATAATCTGATAATTGACATTGTTTAGGGTTCCGCTGCATACATATAAATATGATGTTTTGTTTCTTTTACGGCCATGAGAAAGATATAAAAATAGAGAGAATAGAACAACCGAGAGAGAGAGAGAGAGAGAGAGAGAGAGAGAGAGAGTGTGTGTGTGTGTGTGTGTGTGCGCGCGCGCGCGAGAAAATGGCATTACATTGCTCCAAAGTGTATTCCCACTTTATCATAATAAAATCCTCGGCAACTCCGTGGATCTAGGCATATTGCCAAACCACATAAATTCTATTTTGTGATTGATTTATGTTTTACTTTATTTTTTCTTATGGTTTTCACAACGTCTTTGTTTGTGTAATTTCCTAATGCCAGGCTTGGTCGGATTCTTCAAAAAATTCAATCAAGTACATATCATTAACATGGGAAGTCTATTTGCTTTCTCATGACATCCCAATTGGCAAATTTGTATCTTCAAAAAAAGAAAAAAGTGACGAGCAAAGAGGATTTGAAAGTCCTAGAGATGGAACTTTGTGTACACAATAAGTTTGAATGCAATGATCTAGTTTGGTTTGACATTGACTATGAGAGAATGGATTATGAGACCCTTTGTGAATAGAGAAATCAAGGGATTGTCTTTTACAAATATTAAAATAAACAATTCAATGTAAAACTTTTTGTCAACTTGCAAAGTCTAGCATTTTGTCTAAGCAGCATCATAAGCTTTACTTCATGATTGATTGAAAATGTCTCCTTTAAAATGGTAAAATCATAAATTATGATATTCATAGATACATTATCCCTTTGCAGTATTACATAGTGGGAGAAGTTGTTGATTTAATATCCATAAGTGAAATATATTTGCTGAAGAAGGAAATAACATGCTGGAGATGCAAACTATATATGAATTAATATTATGCTCCCATGACCAAAAAAGTCAACAAAAGAAACCAGAACTATAGGATCAACACTATCAATGAGACCTTGAAATGTCTGTAAATCTGAACACCAATATTTTTTTTTTTTAAGCAAGCAAATATATCATTCAGCTAAGGAAAATGAGATACATGAGGAGGGGGTAGCATAGTTTTTGGTACCGTACCGTACCGGCCGGTACATTCCACACCGGTCACTAGGCCGGTATAAGTATGGTACCTATTTCGTACCGGCCTTATCGGCCTGTATTTCGGCATGTACCAGCTTGTGTACCGGCCGGTATTTTGGCCATTATCTTTTTTTTTTTTTCATTTTTTTAAGCTATAATCTTATTTTTTGACCCTTAATTCATACCAGACTATTTATAATTTATATATACATATGTATTCATGTATAATTTATTTATATATAGACTATTATTTTGAAATATAATTTATATATATATATATATATAATTTATTTATATATCGACTATCCCGAAACGGTACTAGTACCGAAATATTTCATTCCAGTGCCTTGATCGGTACGACATCCAGTACGGTATTTAAAACATTGGAGGTAGAGTTCCCCAACAAAGACTCCATTACAACAACCACAGTGATTGAGCTGTAATATTGTGATTATTTTACACTTAAATTCGAGTCAATCACACTTTTCTTACTAGTAATTGAATGGATTTGGCGTAAATAAATAAATTCTAACTCAATTGATAACAACCTAATTTTATGGTCTTAATCTCTAATTTATTACATGAAATTGAGGAAGTTAATCGTTGTGCACATGTGCAGGTGAGCTGTGCAGAAATTTCCACACGGAAGACACACGTTTGACAGATTCATATGACTGAAAATGCAGCATAACAAAGGAACTCACGCCATTGCAAATTTAAAAGCATAGTAGGCTTGAAAAAATTCCAAAGCACTACACACGTACAAGCCTCCATGCTTATCTTCAAATTACATGTAACCAATCACATGGAAAAGCAACTTGGACTCACACGGAAAAGTGTTATCTTCAGTTGCACATGCTTTGACTTTTCATCACTAGCATATTATATGCTCTTCAACCTGATAAGCTGATCCCAGCGTCATGGAATGAAACTGGAATGAAGCTAGAATGAAGCTGGACCCCACGGAAAAGCACTTCTACAAGCTGATCCCGCCCATGTAACCAATCTCATGGAAAAGCAAATTAGAGTAAAGTGGACGCATGAGCTGTCTTCAAGTGTACAACCATCACCACATCTTGCAAAGAGCTCTAGATGGGAGTGGACCCCATGGAAAAAGCCACTTTGGACTTACTCTTCAAGCTGATGCTTTCAATCACACGGAAAAGTTGCAACTCACATGGCACGAAGGCTACAAGCAAGTTGGGATGCACTTGCCATTTGACCCACTTGACTCTTCTCCTAAAAGCATAACCATGGAATGGTCCAGGTGGACCCCACGACTGCATCACCACATGAAGACTTCCACTTTGATTCAATGGATTTAACTCCACCCTCACGGAAATTCTGCGCCAAAAGCAAGCACATGAGGCTTATCTTCAATCTCCTAAAGGCATAACACACAAATCACGGAAGACTACAGAGTTAAGGTACTGTTTGGCCACACAAAATTTTCATCTCAAACATAAAATTCTCATCTCATCATTACAACTTTCCCAAATCTCCATATAAAATATAATAAACAATTTAACTTTTTTCCTACTTTTTCAAATCCTAAAATAATAATAATATTAAAATATAATATTTTAATATTTAATCTTAAAACTCAAAATTCTCATATGAGAATTCTCAGTGGCCAAGCAGAACCTAATCATAAAATCACGGAAATCACCTTGAAGACCATGGCCTCCTGCGTCAAAAGCAAACTCATTTCACGTCCAGCCGCATCCTTTGCACCAGATGGATACCAGTTCACGCGAGACGTTGCTACAGCGGAGCTTCTTTCCCTTCTTGGACATACAGCTACTGCCAATAGGAAAGGCAACTCTTTTGTTACCTCAAAGATGGGAGAAAACACAAGAGAGGGGGAGAAAAAACACTTGGTTTTTGTTGGAGAATTTTGGAGACTCCGAAACCCATTTTCCTTTCCATGCTTTCAGTTTTTACATTTCCCTTACTTTGTGTTTGATTCAAGCTTTTATTTACATTTCATCTACATTAATTTGTTCTCATTTAGTTTATTTTCAGTTCAGCCAACACTTCCAGTAACTATTACGTTGAATTCATTTTCGTTCGTATGCAATTTTTTTTTGTAATTTCCATTCATCTTCACGCCACTCTTGCTTGGTTCATGTTGGTTGCTTGGGACTATTTGTACCTACGTTAGATTATCTTCATTTGAGTTGATTATTTTAAGTAGTGTAATTTTTTCTGGTTTAGATTGAACTCTATTGGATGGAAAATAGTGGCTTTTTGGTTGGCATACATGGTGTTTGATAAAATGTCCCTTAGAACGTAAACTTCGTGAACTTCCTTTTATTGCTTGGAAACATTGGATTAGATGACGTTGATGAATGTGATTTAACTTCTTAAGCGAGGATAATCATAATTTAATCAATGCACATTCACGAATCCATTTAATGTATGGAAGCGATTAAAGTAGCGTCATGGTGCATTAGAGCAAAAATTATTACATGCTAGCTAAATATTTCCTACTCTCCACTCGTATTTACACTTTAGTTTACTCATTTTTTTTTTTGCATATTTTTAGCACTCATTCACCATCTCATGCAAAAAGGAAATGAGGGCATTTTTTATAATGTCCACAAAAATATCAATTCTCATTGTGAATATCATCGTTGATAACTTTAGTTAATAATTTTATTTTAATTTTGATAGTGAGTGAATTTGCATTTTAAACTAATCGTTTCTTGAGGAAATGACTTAGGGACTTCTCTATTACTACTTGACAACTTTTATACTTGGGAGTAATTCGAAAACAATTTTTAAATTAAGTCACACGGCAAAAAATTGAAAAAGAAGAAGTTCGTTTTAGGATCAAATACTTGGTCCCCACTCATACCTTGCAAAGAGGGCGCCATCTTAAATTATAGTTTTCTGCAATTCGCACAACTATGCAAATTGTGTAGCCACCGCTGGAGACAGTGGAAGCTGAATGTGCACTACGATTTGTTTTCTTGAGATATTTTTTTAAGAGATCCGTATTCACTTTCACAAGATCATTGATTAGGAAAAGTGAAAACGGATCTTGTGAAAACATAGTTTAAAGAGTGGCATCAAATTGACTGGATTGAGGCGGCCCAAGTTTTTTCACGCGCATATGTGGTGGTGCTTGGAGACCACGCACCAGTGATTGTGAGATGGGGTGGTACATATATGAAAGATTTTGAGGTGGAGAATCTACTAGTGTGACATGTGTAGCCGATAGACACATTATGGCGTGGTAGCGCCTGATGGCCATGAGCGGAACAAGCCAGGCATGAGCGTCATGCGCTAAGATTTTTGCCGTAGTTCCGCTTCGTCCCGGTAGATTAGCAGCTGGGGAGTTGCATGGTGGGGCGCGTGTCAATAGTTAGTCACCGGAGTGTGATGGATCTGACCAAAACCAAACAGGTAGAAATGAGAGATAAAAAACATTAGCATGAAAATATATACATAGGTTAGTATTAGAAAATGAACAAAGAGGAGGAGGGTGGAGCCTTCTCTCTAGTGGAAACATTTAAAAAGAATGAATAGATTTTCTAGAGTGAATGAGAGAATGAGGAGCTTCTCTTTCTAAAAGACAAACGAATGAACTAGCCTTTCAAAGTCTAAAATGCGCTATCTAAACACAATACTTATTCTTCCTAATAATATTTTTAATGAGTGGTGCTAGTATGCTACCCAGCTTTGATATCTCGGCGTGCCTACTTATACAAATTCTACATTTTATTTTTCTTCTATTTTATTTTTCATATTTTTTAAACATCTTGAACTATTTTTAAAAATTAAAAGAATATACCAATATACTAAAAGTCAATTCCTTAATTATTAAGGAAAAAAAATAAAAAAAAATTAAATATAGAAGCCGTCAAAATAAGAAATCACTCACAAAACATACTGACATTTTCTTATTTCCAATATACCAGCCAACTTGATCATAGCTTCCTCTTAAACTTTCTTTTTCTTTTACAGGACAAATGTGCTGAGTACGTCATATTTTTCTTTGCAATAAAGCTAGAATGCCGCTATGATGTACCGCTCCATTTGATCAATTATTTTAAAAAAATTATTTAATAATTAAGAAAATAATTTTACTTATATAGATGCATTTTTTTATTTTTAAAAAATATTTAAATATATAAAAAAATGTGAAAAAAAAAAAGAAAACCAACTAGCGGGGTGACCGGTGATGTCCAATGACATCATCTTATCATGAAGGACTTTGCCATCTTATAAATAGATATATTTAATAAATATATATATATATATATTTTTAATAATTAAAAAAAATACTATTAATGAATTTATATTTTTATTTAATTTTTTTAGTGATTAATAATATTTAAAAAATAATTAATAAAATAGAAAATTCATTTATACTAATATTAATATTTAATAAATATATTTAATAATCACCTTAATATTGTCCTTGTCGTATATATCAATATCACATATAAAAACGATGGCACAAGCTTGTACCGACACGAGCGAAAATTCTGAATTTTTTTTTTTTTTAAGATTCCGTAAGGAATATCATTTTCATACGAAAATTCAAGTCAAAAGTCAGTGTAGAGTATTGGTGAAGGCGTTGCTAAAAACTGAACAGTTCTGTATTTTGGAGCATAAAAACTGAACAGTGCTATTAATCCCCTTCTTTGCTATGTGCAGTACTTTTCTTCTGCAGAATTCTGCTGGAACATCTCTTCCTTCAAGTGCTGGATTTCCCTGCACATGCCTTTGTGTTATATGTGTTGACAACATTCTTCTATGTCGTCCAAACTGGTTACCCTCTTCCTCCTCATCCTCCTATATCTCGCTCTCAAATGCCACTGTTCAACCCCACAATCATGGGTCAAAGCCGGCTACTATTATATGGGTATCGGAAATGTCATTTCCGATATAAATTCTAAGCTTTTCACGCACCTTATATGCGCTTTCACTTACATTAACTCCTCCACCTACCACCTCTCCATCAACTCCTCCACCGAACAACAATTCTCTACCTTCGCCCACACTGTAAAAACCAAGAACCCGTCTGTTACAACGCTTCTGTCGATATGGGTTGGCAGATGGCATGTGTTAAACTTCTTCTCAATGATAAACCAGTCCTCTTATAGAAATTCTTTCGTTCAGTCTTCCATAGAAACAGCTAGGCTTTATGGGTTTCAAGGTTTAGACCTTCGTGGGCTTGTGCCAACAGGAAGTAGCTCGGATATGGCCAACTTCGGTACCCTTTTGGACGAGTGGCGAGTTGCTGTAAAATCTGAGGCAAAAAATTCAAGCAATCCAGAGTTACTCCTGGTCATGGGCGGTAATCGTGTGCCAGCTTTGAGTTCAGTGATTTACCCAATTGATTCCATGAGGAGGAACTTGGATTGGGTACATGTAAAAGCGTACGATTACCATTTGCCTGGAAGGGACAGAGTAACATACTTTCATGCAGCTTTATATGGTCCTTCGAACATGGCTAATACGGATAATGGCATAAATGAGTGGAAGAGAAGAGGTTTTTTGCCGAGCAAGTTGGTCTTGGGGTTGCCTTACCATGGCTATGCTTGGACACTATTGAGCCCCCAAAAGAATCCGGTGGGTGCAGTCTCTACGGGTCCGGCTATCAGAGGGGACGGTTCCGTGGGCTATAAATACTTCAAATGGTTCATTAGAAACTATGCTCATGAAGCAGTTTGCGGGTATAATGCTACCTCAGTGGTGAATTACTGCACGTTTGGGTTAACTTGGATTAATTACGACGATGTGGAGGCTATTAGAGCTAAAGTTTTTTATGCAAAGCAGAAGGGTCTGCTTGGTTACAACGTGTTTCAAGTCCCCAATGACGACAACTGGGTGCTTTCTAGAGCAGCAGGTTGGTTTCGTACTATTTCTCAAGAAAATCTATTTATAAGTCTTATTTTTTTCATATCCAACATAACACTGATGCGGTGAATTCAACGTGATCTGTTTCTTTTATTCCTTTGGATTGATGAACTAAAACGAACATCATCACAATTGGTCAATATTTTTAGCAAAACAGAATCCATGTACTGGTTTCGTTTCTTGTTTAAACCCACCAATGAGCCATCAACCAAGGTGTCACAAATTGTTTTTTTCTCAAATTTTTATTGCAATGGCACATCATTTTCTTTACTTTTATGACCGAGTAATAATCGGAAAGAAAATAATTTTCCTGACTTTATGGGAATAAAAGTAAAACCAACCTGTAAACATATATGAAAATAATATAATGGTTTATTTGGTTACTCTCTTTTAGATAGAGTAACAGGTAGGACACTTTTGCAAAATTCAGGAATTTAGAATGAATGTGCAAAAAGTTGTGGAAATTTCAAAAGTGGATTGGTCGGATATGAATGACTAGCGCCGACTGTATTGAATTGATCTTGACTTGTGAATAAATAGGCAAGATAGACATGTAGCTGCCCCGGTAGCTGTCAATGGCTTGTAGTAGTCTGGTCCATGCACCATGAACGAAAGGGTGGGACTACAATGCGCATACACCACTTCCATTCTGGTCTACTCTATAAACTTCAAATAACGTGTCATACGTCAATTACTTTAGCATAACCATCACCATTAATAAATATCTTAACAGGCATTGACCATATATATGTTGTATGTAACAGCGATTACTGCCGTCAAATGCAGTCATTGTCTGCACTTCGGTTCACATGAGGTGGATGGAAATTACTAACACCTAATCATTCCTGCTTATGATCTATTCCTTTGTCTGCACAGATGCATGCATACTTTCATGTTGCTTATGCGTCTGCTAATTCCATCTTCAGTACACCTTGCTAGCTAATCACTTCCTCAATGCCTTCTAAAACTGTTATCGCCCTCTTCTGTATTTTCCTATTTCTAGCATTTCACCCTTCGGAACGAAAGACTTTGGTAAAAGCCGGTTACTGGTTTTCTGGCACAAATTTCCTGCTTTCTGACATAAACTCCACACTGTTTACCCACCTTTGTTGTGCTTACACGGACACTGTCAAAGATAGAAACCCATCAATCACCATCCTTCTTTCTATTGGAGGTGGAAAGGGAAGATGAGATCTTTTCACTGATGGTAAAAAGTTCTGTGCGTAGAAAGTCCTTCGTGGATTCCTCTATTAAAATAGCAAGACTCTGGGTTTCAGGGCCTAGACCTGAACTGGGTTTCTCCGAGCACAAGCTCTGATGTCACCAACATGGGCAACCTCTTTGAAGAGTGGCGAGTAGCTGCAGAGTCCGAGGCTAAAAATTCTAGCCAACAACAACTGCTCTTGACTGCTGCAGTTCATTACTCGCCAGACTTAGGATTAGTTTTTTTCCCAGTGGATTCAATGAAGAGTAACTTGAATTGGTTAAATATTATGTCTTATGACTACCATCCACCTAAGCGGGATAACGTCAAGGCTGCTCATGCGGCTTTGTATGATCCAGCCAGCCAGGTCAATACACATTATGGTATCCGCACCTGGATCTCTAGGGGCTTATCCGCAGGCAAGTTGGTTTTGGGATTGCCTTTCTATGGCTATGCGTGGAATCTTGTAGATTCCCAGGACAACGCCATAGGTGCACCAGCCACAGATCCAACCATCACAACCGAAGGAGATATGACCTTTAAGGCAATCAAAGATCATATTGGATATATGGGGCTGCTGTAATGTACAATTCCACTTATGTGGAAAATTGTCGGAGCTAAGGTTTCTTACGCCAAGGAAATGAGGTTGCTTGGTTACCATGTCTGGCAAGTACCCAACCATGATGACAATTGGGTGCTTTCTCTAGCTACAGGTAGGAATTAGAATATAGTAGTGTCTCTTCAGAATGTATTCATTCCTGATACATAATTTGTAGATATCATTCTAGTTAACTATGTAACTGGTGACATTAATTAAACCATTTATGTTTACCCTGGTTTAGTTCCTTTTGCTAATACATCATCAACTGCTTTTACAATTGGTTAATTTTACGATATGCTTTTGCATCTCTGATTGTGAAATGATTTGACCATCAGCAGAGGAGCTTGATGATGAAAATCAGAACCAAAAGGGGAGATTGTTAGTGACTGTTTTGGTTTCGAGTAGTGCTACGATTGTTCTCCTCCTAGGCTCAGTGTGGGTGATGTGTTATTTGAGGAAGAGAAAGGTCAAATCTACAGGTAATTTCTTTTGTCCTAGTTATAACTCGGACTTCAGATAATACTCTGCTTAATTCCACATATATTGTAAATTGATACATAACATTTTTTCTCTTATTGTCCTCATTGCTTACAGGGACTGTACTGAAGCCAAGGAAAGGACAAAAAGCCAAACTACATGGTATAGCAACTGCTGGAAACTTAAACACCAATGTTCCGGATCTTCAAGTCTACAGTTATGCTGATATCGAGATGGCTACGAATAAATTTTCATTTGAAAATAAGCTAGGAGAGGGTGGATATGGTCCTGTTTACAAGGTAAACTTTTTTAGTGCTTCGTAATCTATAACTAGATAATGCCTAGTTATAAGATACCGGGCTGCTGCATATATGCTGCACATTCTACCTTTATAACACTAACCATGGATGGGTGTCTATGTTGCAGGGTGTACTAGCAAACAAACAGGAAATAGCAGTGAAAAAACTTTCAAAAGCTTCAACACAGGGGTTTGAGGAGTTCAAGAATGAGGTTACACTAACAGCAAAACTGCAACATGTTAATCTTGTGAGAGTTTTGGGATTTTGCATCGAAAGGGATGAACAAATGCTGATCTACGAGTACATGCCAAACAAAAGCTTGGACTTCTACTGTCAATGTATAACAGTAGTCTACATTATATTTGTAATATTGTATATAGGTAGGCTAGAGGCAGGCTGCACATGGTGCTCCTGAATATCAGGCGTAATCTAAGGAGTCATAGTTAGGTGATCTTCCCGCTCAAAATTACAGTACACAAGCCATGTAAATATGTTCTATATAAGTGGGAATAAATCCTCTGAAGAGGATCATCGAATTCATTTAACATGGTATCAGAGCTTTCTTGAAATTTTTTGTTTCGGTCTATCTCTATTGTTGTGGTCCTACAGAAATTTTTTTTTTACAGAAATTCTCACCGAGCTACCGCTGAAGCTCTTCAGAAATCCAGCTCTTCAGAAAGTTTCGGTCTCTTTTTTTTTCCTTCTCCTCCCGGTTCTCTGTACAAGACCCAACCTATTCTCTCTCTTGCGCGCGCTCTCTGTTCTTCCATAGATTCCAGTTACAGCACCATCAGCTCAACAGGTCTTCCGGCAGTTTTTTTTTCTTCCAACAAGTTTTTTCTTCCATCCGTGTATTTTTTCCTCTCCTCTCGGTTTCGTCGGCGTTGGGTCTCATTATTTTTCGGTCTCAGTCAGTGCTCTGCACCCAAGGTAGCTGTCGGCACAGCTTTCGGTTGGTTTGATTTCGGTACCTCACTTTTATCTTTCACGTGATATTTTTTTATTTCACTTTCGGTACCTCACTTTCACTTTCACGGTACCTCACTTGTATCTCTCACTTTCACGTGATAAAGTAGCCAATTTCACTTTTATCTCTCACTTTCACTTTCCTTTTATTTTATCTCTCACTTTCACTTTCCTTTTATTTTATCTCTACTTTCACTTTCACGTGGCTTGCTTTCCCATGGTTTGACTTCGGCTCTTTTATTTTCACGTGGCTCGGCGTAAGGTTCTTTTATTATTTCTCAGCTCTTTTATTTAGCTCTCGGTACAGTCTAATATTTTTTTTATTCTGTTATTTTTTTTCTCTCTCGAGTTCAATTTTTTTTCTCTCTCGGATTCAATTTTTTTCTATGGATTCTGCACCTGTTTGTACCAAGTTTACGGGCAACAATTATTCTACGTGGGCATTTCAGTTTGAACTTTTTCTTAAGGGAAAAGATCTTTAGGATCATATTGATGAAACTGATTGTGCACTTAATCCTGATAAATCTAAGGATTGGGCTATGCTTGATGCTCGGATTATGTCTTGGCTTCTTAGTTCTGTTGAGCCACATATTGTCACTCACTTACGACCTCATCGCACCGCTCAACTCATGTGGACTTACTTAAAAAAAAGTATATCATCAAGATAATGGTGCTCGTCGTTTTCAGTTAGAGCATACGATTGCCTTGTTTTCTCATGACAGTCGTTCCATTCAAGACTATTATTCGGCCTTTCTGACTCTTTGGAACGAATATTCTGATTTGATTACTGCGGATGTTCCTGTTACCTCTCTTTCCACCATTCAAACTCTTCATGAAACTCGTCGTCGTGATCAGTTTCTTATGAAACTCCGCCCTGAGTATGAATCTGTTCGCTCTTCTCTCCTGAATCGCTCTCCTGTTCCTTCTCTTGATGTTTGTTTTGGTGAGTTACTTCGTGAAAAACAAAGACTTAGTACTCAAGCTTCTCTGGAACACTCTCATGGTAGTTCAGGGTTCACTCCTGTGGCTTATGCTGCTCAACGAAGAGGACCGCCTGTACATTCTAGCACTGATGTGTTTCTTGCTCCTCAACTTTCCACAAATCTTATTTCTGTTGGTCAATTAGTTGATAACAATTGTGCTGTTCATTTTTCTGGTGATGGTTGTGTTGTGCAGGACCAGGTAACGGGGGAGCCGATCGCGAAGGGACCTAAAGTGGGGCGTTTATTTCCACTATTTTTACCTGTTCCAGTACTTTCTTCACTTTCGTCTATAAAGTCTTTTACTTGTCATAATGTTCCCGATCTGAGTATGATGTGGCACCGTCGTTTAGGTCATCCCAATGCTCAGATCTTATCTCATGTATTGCACTCACATTTTCGTGATAATGAAGAACGTTCTTCTTTATCTCTTCAGTGTGATTCTTGTAAACTTGGTAAAAGCAAAACTCTTCCATTTCCTTTGCATGCTAGTAGGGCTTCTCACTGCTTTGATCTTATCCATAGTGATGTTTGGGGACCTTCCCCGGTTAGTTCACATGAAAAATTTAAATATTATGTAACTTTCATTGATGATTATAGCAAATTTACTTGGGTTTATTTTCTTCGCTCTAAATCTGAGGTTTTTCGTACTTTCACCGAGTTTTTCACGTACATTAACAATCAATTCTCTGCAACTATTAAGACATTACGCACAGATTCTGGTGGTGAATATTTGTCTACTGAGTTTCAGGCATTCTTGGCTTCTAGAGGTATTATTCATCAACGTTCATGTCCTGCTACTCCCCAACAAAATGGAGTAGCCGAACGCAAAAATCGTCATCTTCTTGATGTGGTACGTACTCTCTTGTTAGAATCCTCTGTTCCATCAAAGTTCTGGGTCGAGGCTCTGAAAACTGCCACTCACTTGATTAATCGTTTACCCTCCCAAGTTTTACACATGGAGTCTCCCTATTTCCGCTTGTTTGCTAAACAACCTAATTATGATAATTTTCGTATCTTTGGTTGTGTCTGCTTTGTCCATTTACCTCCTCATGAGCGACATAAATTATCTGCTCAATCTGTTAGATGTGCTTTCTTGGGATATAATGTGTGTCAAAAGGGATTTGTTTGCTATGATCCTACTTTACATCGTACACGAATTTCTCGGAATGTTATTTTCTTTGAAAATCAACATTTCTTTCCTGTGTCCTCTATATCTTCTTCTTCTACTGTGGTCCTTCCTTCTTTTGAACAGCAATTCTCAGATCCTCATCCAGTCACCTCTCGTTTTAAACCGGGTGTTGTATATACAAGACGCTCCCGCCCACAGTCTCTTCCGGCGGCTCAACCGATATCTGATTCTACCATGCTCCAGGACCAGTCAATTGCAACATCTTCAGAGCACTTGGTACGTCGCTCTTCTCGAATATCAATACCTCCGGATAGGTATGGGTGGTTTGCTTCTGCTCTTACTGCTACATTATCCAACTTTGATATTCCCACATGTTACTCACATGCTGTCAAGCATGATTGTTGGCGACAAGCTATGCAGGAAGAAATTGCCGCTTTAGAGGCCAATCACACCTGGGACATTGAGTCATGTCCTCCCACCATTGTTCCTCTGGGTTGCAAATGGGTTTATTCAGTCAAAGTTCAATCTGATGGAAGTTTGGAACGTTACAAAGCTCGGCTTGTTGCACTTGGAAATAATCAAGAATATGGTGTCAATTATGAAGAGACCTTTGCTCCGGTGGCTAAGATGACTACTGTTCGTATGATTCTAGCTCTTGCTGCTTCCAGTGATTGGCCACTACATCAAATGGATGTTAAAAATGCTTTCCTTCATGGGGACCTTAAGGAGTGTATTTATATGAAGCCACCCCCGGGATTGTTCGCCTCTCCGACTTCACAAGTGTGTAAGCTTCGTCGCTCCCTTTATGGTCTCAAACAGGCACCGAGGGCCTGGTTTGATAAATTCCGCACAACTTTATTACAATTTTCATTCAAGCAGAGCAAGTATGATACTTCATTGTTTCTTCGGAAATCAGACATGGGTCTTGTTGTTCTTTTGGTTTATGTTGATGATATTGTGATCACTGGTTCCGATTCTGTCTTACTTGGTCAGCTCAAGACTCATCTCTTAGAGTCTTTTCATATGAAAGATCTTGGATCTCTCACATATTTTCTTGGTCTTGAGGTGCATCGTAACTCTTCTGGTATTTCACTCAATCAACATAAGTATGCTAGTGACTTGGTGGCTACAGCTGGTCTACAGGAGGCTACTTCTGTTGATACTCCTATGGAATTAAATGTCAAGCTTCGCAAAGAGGAGGGTGACTTACTTGCTGATCCCAGTTTATATCGAAAATTGGTTGGTAGCCTTGTTTATCTCACTATTACTAGACCAGACATTTCATTTGCTGTACAGCAAGTCAGTCAGTTTCTTCAGACTCCTCGTCATCTTCATTTGGCTGCTGTCCGAAGGATCATACGCTATGTTCAGGGCACTTCTGCCCGTGGTTTATTCTTCCCGGCCAGCAACTCTACTCGTCTTGCTGCTTATAGCGATGCTGATTGGGCTGGTTGTGCGGATACACGTCGCTCCATCACTGGTTGGTGTGTGTTCTTAGGTAATGCATTGATCTCTTGGAAGAGTAAGAAGCAAGACAGAGTGTCTAAATCATCTACAGAATCTGAATACCGAGCAATGTCTTTAGCTTGTTCTGAAATTATTTGGCTTCGGGGTATGCTTGCTGAACTCGATTTTTCTGAGACCGATCCCACACCTCTACATGCCGATAATACGAGTGCTATTCAGATAACGGCCAATCCTGTCTATCATGAGCGCACAAAGCATATTGAAGTCGATTGTCATTCTATCCGTGAAGCATTTGAAGCTCGTGTTATCACTCTTCCACATATTTCCACTGAACTACAAATTGCAGATATCTTCACCAAGGCTCTCACTCGTCATCGACATTGCTTCCTCAGCAGCAAATTGATGCTTATTGATCTACGGGCATCAATTTGAGGGGGGCTGTCAATGTATAACAGTAGTCTACATTATATTTGTAATATTGTATATAGGTAGGCTAGAGGCAGGCTGCACATGGTGCTCCTGAATATCAGGCGTAATCTAAGGAGTCATAGTTAGGTGATCTTCCCGCTCAAAATTACAGTACACAAGCCATGTAAATATGTTCTATATAAGTGGGAATAAATCCTCTGAAGAGGATCATCGAATTCATTTAACATCTACCTCTTTGGTAAGAACCCTTTCTGTTCATAATTAACATAATGTAATTTGTTTTGCAATGTTTCTTAATTTTTTAGTGTTGAAAGTAGAAACAAATATTCATGCCCCACATGTGCCCCAGTTCAGCATTTATGAAAGTGGTGGCAGTTGCAGTATGAGCAAAGAAAAATTTTGTATTCTTGGTGGCTGGTGCCATCTAGAGTTAAGGTGCAGTTTGGATAGTAAAATGAGATGAGATGGTTTTAGATGAAAGTTGAATAAAATATTATTAGAATATTATTTTTTTAATATTATTATTGTTTTAGAATTTGAAAAAGTTGAATTGTTTATTATATTTTGTGGAAATTTGAAAAATTTGTAATGATGAGATGAAATGAGATGAAACACTTTCGCTATCCAAACGGATATAAATCAAGGTGAGCTTAACTTTAGCTTAAGCTTTAGAGGGGGTTGACATATATTGTTCTGGTTCTGAAAATACTTGTGAACTCATTAGCATTTTGCTCCTTTGTTTAAGTCATTGCTCTGAAACTGGTATTTTGTTAACGAATTGATGCAGACAGTGCCAGGCGATTTCTTTTGGATTGGAAAATGAGTGTTCATATAATCGAAGGGATTACTCAAGGACTTCTATATCTCCAAGAATACTCGAGATTTATAATAATTCATCGAGACCTGAAAGCTAGCAACATATTACTTGACAATGAAATGAAGCCTAAGATCTCAGATTTTGGTATGGCAAAGATTTTCAGTAAAGATGAACATGAAGCAAACACTGGCCGAATTGTGGGAACATAGTGAGTATTCTTCCTATTAAAGTTGAATAAAATTTAAGCATTCTTTTCATCCGAGACTAATTATTGTATACAATTTACCAATGCAGTGGTTATGTTTCGCCAGAATATGTTAAAAAAGGTTTATACTCTACTAAATCCGATGTTTACAGCTTTGGAGTTCTAATCCTACAAATCATAAGTGGCAAGAAGAATGCCTGCTTTTATGGTCCAAATGAAAATTTGAACCTCCTCGAATATGTAAGTTGGTTCAACACACTCGTCCATAATATATAAGTACGAACAAAAATCAAATTTAGATTATCATGGTGAGTAATATTAATGTATGGGGAATTTTCTGTAATTTCAGGCATATGACTTGTGGAAGTCAGGAAAAGGCAAGGAGTTTATGGATCCATCTCTAGACGATACAGTTTCATCATGTAAACTAATCAGATGTCTTCAAATAGGTCTTTTATGCGTTCAGGAAAATGCAACTGATAGGCCATCCATTTTGGAGGTTTCTTCAATGCTAAAAAGTGAGAGTGCTACTCTTACAATCCCCAAAATTCCTGCTTTTTCTATAAAAAGAAACGGAGATGAGGGAACTAAATCTCAAATCCAGCTAGAAAATTGTTCCATCAATGATACAACACTCTCTCAAATGGTGGGCCGGTAACTAAGTAGGAGCCCTTTCTCTTCTGAAATATAATTTCGTAATTGGAGAGAAATTTCTGCATATTCTTAAGAGAGACATATATACATAAAAGTATATGTATGTACTTTCATTGTACCAATTTTATAAATCATTGCAGTAGATTCTTATCATAATGTACTGCTTGAAGTTTTCATTGGAATAACATGGTCCAAGTTTCACGAACTAACTTTATTTGCTTCCTTGAGACCTAACAAAAATAAACACTCTATTTCTTGGTTAGATGTCATATGCCGGCATCAACCATAGATGCACTGAGGCTAATTTGTTTGTTTGAATTGTCTGAACAGACAAAAGATGGATAGCAATCATTTTGCCGTGTGCCATATCTTAATTTAGAGGGAAAAATGCAGTTAATTATTTCGCAATTATTGGGTGACACATCATGTAAATAAGACGATAATACTTAAAAAAGATGAAAATAGCATTAGTATATTTACAGCTCTTAAGCACTTTGGTGGGGGAGGAAAAAACAAAAGTTTTGGTCGGGACAAGCATAAACTTACAGCAGTGTGTGGAGAATGCCAGGGAGCATTTACAAGAAGTGTACGCCTTTACAGGAGCAAAGCTCACCTTGATTTTGTAACAGAAGATCAGAACACATCTTAAAATTCAATCCAGTCATGAGAGAGAGGAGCAAAGGTCATCAAAAACTAATCCTTCAAAATCACATGTAAAACGATTGCACTATTTGGTGCTATCATGAAACCAGATGCAAAGAATCAGACCAAAAACTGCATGCTTATTTTCTTTTTAATAACCAAAATGCATGACCACTGAGTAATACTTTACCCATCTTTGATTTTGTTCAGAAAATAATAATTTTATTCATGAAAAAGTAATTCAAAGACGTCTTTGTTTGTGCAATTTCCTGATGCCAAACTTGGTTGGATTCTTCCAAGAAAATTCAACCACCAAGTGCGCATATGTATATCATCAACATGGGAAATCTATATTGCTCTCTCATGACATCCCAATTGGCAAATTTGTATCTTCGAAAAAAGAAGTGACAAGCCACCTGTTAAGAGGAGCTTACCTGGGAAAGTCCCAAAGATGGAAATTTGTGTACAACCTTTTACACATGTTATATGGGGAAATTTAATCACTTTTTTTAAAAGAAAATACACGAAACTTGTACAAGCATATTTTAAAGCTATAAATATCATTTCTCATCATTGAAAGAATAAGTACTTATGTTCAAATTTACAGACATTCAGAGTCTCATGACAGAGTTTAACCTATAATTCTGCTAAGAGGAGCTTATCTGGGAAAGTCCCAAAGATGGACAGTGTAGAAAGAATAAGTACTGGTAGTCTGGTATTTAAATTTACAGACATTTCAAAGTCTCATCGACAGTTTCCACCCTTCGCATACTTCCTTCAAAAGAAATGAGTAAATTGTAAAAATTATTTATATAACAATAAACTCTACATTCTTTAAAAAAAAATATACAAAATTTACATAATTACTCTGATTAGAAAAATAATGGTGGGTAATGATAGACTTTTGATTATTTTACCACTCCTTTATTACTCTACAGTTTATTTAAAATTTTTATTTTTTTATTATTTTCTTTTAAATATCTTTTTATTATCCTTAATTATTAAGAAAAAAATAATAAATATATATATAATTTTATTGATATTTACTTTCTTAACTATTAAGTAGAATTAAAAAATTAAAAAAATAATGAAACGAGTGGTAGGAGAGTAGATTCTTTCTGGATTTGCTAGAGAAATCATCTTCATACGAAAATATAAGCGAAAAGTCGTTGTAGCCTCAAGGGTACTGGTGGAGGTGCTGCCAAAAACTGAACAGTTCTGTATTTTGAAGCATAAAAATGTGCCATTCTCATCATTTGTTAATGCCCTGCTTTGCTGTATGCAGTACTTTTCTTCTGCAGATTCTGCTGGAACATCTCTTTCTTTGAGTGCTGGATTTCCTTAGCTTACATGTGTTGGCAGCATTCTTCTATGTCGTCCAAACTGTCCGCCCACTGCCTCCTCATCCTCCTCTATCTCCCTCTCAAATGCCACTGTACAACCCCACAATCATGGGTCAGAGCCGGCTACTATTATTCGGGTAGCGAAACCGTTATTTCCGATATAAATTCTAAGCTTTTCACGCACCTTATATGCGCTTTCGCTTACGTTAACTCCTCCACCTACCACCTCTCCATCAACTCCTCCACCGAACAACAGTTCTCTACCTTCAACCACACTATAAAAAGCAAGAACCCGTCCGTTACAACGATTTTGTCGATATGGGTCGGCAGAGAGCAAATGTTAATCTTCTTCTCTATGATAAACCAGTCCTTATTGACGACACAATCACCAGCACCAAATCCTCACCATATTTTCAGCAAGTGTTCTTTATTTGTAAATATCAATTATTTCCATACTTAGTCTAATTTCCTTACATTTGGTTATTTCCATACTTAGTCTAGTATTTCCAAACTTAGCTATGCTTCTTGTAATTATTTAAGCCATCCGTGTATCATTGTAATAAGCAAGCTTTCTGAATAAAAGTGATTCTATTTTTCAATTCTTGACATGGTATCAGAGCCAAACCACGATCCCTAACCGAGTCCTACATGGCCTCCTCTTCCTCTTCCCCCTACCTCCTTCATCCTTCCGATTCACCTAGTTTAATCCTTGTTTCTGGCCTTCTTACAGGTGACAACTTCCCAAAATGGCAAAAAGCCATGACCCGTGCACTCAATGCCAAAAACAAACTCAGTTTTGTTGATGGCTCCCTCCCCACCCCTGATCCTAGTTCTCCCGAATACAACCAATGGAATCAAACCAAAGACATGGTTCTTACCTGGCTTTTGAACTCCATCAGTCCATCTCTAGCCAACTCACTCGAATTTCACACAAACCCACGTGATGTTTGGGTTGATCTTCAATCTCGTTTCAGCCACGGCAATAATGCCCGTCTCTATCATCTCAAACGTGCCCTTTCCTCCCTGCACCAAAATACCAACTCCATTCATGAATACTACAACAATATCAAACAACTATGGGATGAATTAAGCCATCTTCAAAACACCACTGACCTCAAGGATATGCAAAAACAAGCTGATGATGAGCGTGTTTTTCAATTCCTCCTTGGCCTAAACGATTCCTTTGCCCAACTCAGAACCCAAATCCTTGCTATGGACCCCCTTCCTTCAATCACCAGAGTTTTTTCTATTTTATTTCAGGAAGAGCAGCAGCGCCTCCTTCAACTCCAACCACTACCGGCGGATTCCATGGCCTTCGCCGCCAACTCCAGCCACTCACGGAGCCACCTCCGTTGCACCGAGTGTGGAAAACAGGGCCACACCCGTGACCGCTGCTGGAGGGTCATCGGCTACCCACCAGGCCGTGACCCACGTAACAAGCCACGTTCCTCCATTCTCGGCAAACCACCATCTGGTTTCACTCCGGCTGCCAATCAAGCCTCCTGCTCCACCGATTCTCCTCCCCTCCTCGGATTGACGCCGGATCTCTACCAGCAACTGTTGGATCTGCTCAAACCGAAACCCACCCCTTCAAACTTTGTTGGTAATGTTGCTTCTTCCCCTTCTTCCTTCGATCGACGCCGGGATTGGATTGTGGACAGTGGGGCCAGCGCCCACATGTGCCACGACCGGCACCTGTTTTCCTCTTTGGAAAACCCCCCCCCCCCTTCCCTTTCGGTGAAGCTGCCGAATGGCCATACCCTTTCTATTAAGGGTATCGGCACTTGCCATTTATCTCCCTCCCTTACCCTTTTAAATGTCTATTATATCCCTGATTTTCATTTTAATCTCTTATCTGTCCCTCAGCTCACCTCTCACATGAATTGTACTGTTTCTTTCTCTTCTAAAAATTTTTTCTTTCAGGACCCACAGTCGACGAGGCTGATTGGAGCGGGTGATTTTTGCAATGGGCTTTATGTGTACCGGCCCAACAATATTCTGGCTTCTTCCGTGCAATCCACTATGAATAAAGACTTATGGCACCGACGCCTAGGTCATCCTTCTCGCCTTATTATTCCCCAATTATTTAATAATTTTCATGTTGTTTCGGATTGTGATGTTTGCGCACGTTCCAAGCACACTCGTTTGCCTTTTTCTTCTACTGATAATAAAAGTACTTTTGCTTTTAATATAATATTTTGTGACATTTGGGGTGGCTACCACACTTCTTCTATTTGTGGCTCTCATTATTTTCTCACTATTGTCGACGATTTTTCACGCACTACTTGGCTCTATCTTATGCGTTTTAAATCTGAGACATATGCCAATCTCATGCATTTCTTTGCTCTTGTCCAAAATCAATTTAATACCACGGTTAAAAAAATTCGCACCGATAATGGACAAGAATTTCTTTCGCACAAATTTCAAACCTACCTTCATACTCACGGCATTATTCATGAGCGTACCTGTGTTGAAACCCCTCAACAAAATGGTGTTGCGGAGCGCAAACACAGGCACCTCTTAAATATTGCTCGTAGCCTTCGCTTCCAAGCACACTTACCCCTCAAATTTTGGGGCGAGTGTGTGCTCACTGCAGCATATCTTATTAATCGTACACCCAGTCGCATTCTTCAAAATAAATCCCCTTTTGAACTTCTTCTCCACACCATTCCCAATTATAATCACCTTCGTGTGTTCGGTTGTCTATGTTATGCCCAAACTCTTCGTGCTCATCGAGATAAATTCTCTCCTCGTGCCTCTAAATGCATTTTTTTGGGCTACCCCAGTAACCACAAAGCTTACAAACTCTACAATCTAGACACACATACCATTTTTTATTCCCGCGATGTCACTTTCCATGAAGACATCTTTCCTTTCCAAGATCTCCCTGATCTTTCTCTCTCACCTTCTTCCATTCTTCCCTTACCTGTTCCCGAACCTCCCTTATTGACCCCATCTCTTCCCCCTCCCACCGATCTCACAACCCCTTCCCCTTCTACCACCATCATGGACTCTTCCTCTCTTCCTCCTCCTTCTCGTCCTCGTCGCACTACCACTCGCCCTGCTTACCTCCAGGATTATGTTTGTCCGACTCTACATACAGAGCCCACGGCATCATCACTCGCTGCGTCAACCTCAGGTACTGCTCACCCTTTATCTGCTTTTCTTTCTTATTCTCATTTTTCACCCTCTCATCTTACATATTTACATGCTCTCACCACTTCTATTGAACCTTCTTGTTATTCTACTGCCATTCGTCATTCCCATTGGCGCGACGCCATGACCAATGAGCTACGTGCCCTTGAAGCAAATTCTACCTGGTCCCTTGAACCTCTCCCTCCTGGTAAAAAACCCATAGGCTGCAAATGGGTTTTTAAAACCAAGCTCAAAGCCGATGGCTCTGTTGAAAGATATAAAGCTCGCCTCGTTGCCAAAGGCTACACTCAAGTTGAAGGGCTCGATTATCATGAGACTTTTGCCCCTGTTGCAAAAATGACTACTGTCCGGTGCTTGTTAGCTGTTGCTGCCACTCAGCAATGGCTCATTCACCAACTTGATGTCAACAATGCCTTTCTTCATGGTGATCTTGATGAAGAAGTATACATGACACCACCTCCCGGATATTGTCCTAAGGGGGAGACCCGTGTTTGCCGTCTACGCAAATCCCTCTACGGTCTCAAACAGGCATCCCGCAACTGGTTTTTTAAACTAACCACTGTGCTTCTTGATGCAGGTTTTATTCAATCTCAAGCAGATCACTCCTTATTTACCTTAGTCACCACCATGAGTATCACCATTGTACTTATCTATGTTGATGATATTCTGGTTGCTGGCAATGATCTCTCCAAAATAGAAGACTTCAAACATGTTCTCTCCACCAATTTCAAAACCAAGGATCTCGGCCCACTCAAATATTTTCTTGGTCTCGAAGTTGCTCGTTCATCAAAAGGCATCTTCCTTAATCAACGAAAATATGCTCTTGATATTTTGACAGACAGTGGCCAACTCGGTGCCCGGAACGCTCCCTTTCCCATGGAACAAAACTTGAAACTCAACAATCAAGATGGCACCCTTCTTCCTGATCCAAGCTCCTATCAACGACTTGTGGGCCGCCTCATCTATCTCACTATCACTCGTCCTGATATTGTCTTCGCCGTAAACATCCTCAGTCAGTTTATGCATGCTCCCCGCCTTCCTCACATGCAAGCCGCCATCCGTGTTCTCCGCTACATCAAAGGCAGCCCAGGTCAAGGCATTTTCTTTCCATCCTCCAATACCTTACATGTTACTGCCTACACTGATTCTGATTGGGCCAGCTGCCCCACTACCCGCCGCTCCACCACTGGTTTCTTCATTCAGCTTGGCACGAGTCCTATTTCCTGGCGTACCAAAAAACAAACGACTGTCGCCCGCTCTTCCACTGAAGCTGAATATCGAGCTATGGCCGTCACCACATGCGAGCTGACATGGTTGAAACAACTCCTCACTGACTTTGGTATCTCTCATCCTGAACCTTTCAGCTTGCATTGTGATAATCAATCTGCTCTGCATATTGCCCATAATCCCGTGTTTCATGAACGCACCAAACATATTGAGATTGATTGCCACATTATTCGAGAAAAGATCCGGTCTGGTCTACTCACTGCAGTCCATACGTCCTCACATGAGCAAATTGCAGATATCTTCACCAAAGCCTTAGGCCGCGAACTCTTCCATCATTTTCTCTGCAAGTTGGGCATTACGGACCTTCATGCGCCAACTTGAGGGGGAGTATTGACGACACAATCACCAGCACCAAATCCTCACCATATTTTCAGCAAGTGTTCTTTATTTGTAAATATCAATTATTTCCATACTTAGTCTAATTTCCTTACATTTGGTTATTTCCATACTTAGTCTAGTATTTCCAAACTTAGCTATGCTTCTTGTAATTATTTAAGCCATCCGTGTATCATTGTAATAAGCAAGCTTTCTGAATAAAAGTGATTCTATTTTTCAATTCTTGACAGTCCTCTTATAGAAATTCTTTCGTTCAGTCTTCCATAGAAACAGCTAGGCTTTATGGGTTTCAAGGTTTAGACCTTTGTGGGGTTTTGCCAACCGGAAGTAGCTCGGACATGGCCAACTTCGGTACCCTTTTGGACGAGTGGCGAGTTGCTGTAAATTCTGAAGCAAAAAATTCAAGCAATCCAGAGTTACTCCTGGTCATGGTCGGTAATCGTGTGCCAGCTTTGGGTTCAGTGATTTACCCAATTGATTCCATGAGGAGGAACTTAGATTGGGTACATGTAACAGCGTACGATTACTATTTGCCTGTAAGGGACAGAGTCACATACTTTCATGCAGCTTTGTTTGGCCCTTCTAATACGGATAATGGCATAAATGAGTGGAAGAGAAGAGGTTTTTTGCCAAGCAAGTTGGTCTTGGGGTTGCCTTTCCACGGCTATGCGTGGACACTTTTGAGCCCGCAAAAGAATCCAATAGGTGCAGCCTCTGGGGGTCCGGCTGTCACCATGGACGGTTCCATGGGCTACAAGTTCTTCAAATCGTTCATTAGAAGCTTTGGTCATGAAGCAGCTTCCGTGTACAATGCTACTTCAGTGGTGAATTACTGCACGGTTGGGTTAACTTGGATTAATTACGACGATGTGGAGGCTATTAGAGCTAAAGTTTCTTATGCAAAGCAAAAGGGTCTGCTTGGTTACAACGTGTTTCAAGTCGGCAATGACGACAATTGGGTGCTTTCTAGAGCAGCAGGTTGGTTACATTTACATATTTACATAGCACTTCTTAGATTCCATGTGGTATGTTTCTTTTATTCCTTTGTATTGAGGAACAAAAACGAATATCGTTACAATTGTTCTTTAGTTTTAGCAGAAGAGATCCATGGTCTGGATTCATTTCTTGTTTAAACCCACCAACGAGCCATCAACAAGGTGTCACAATGATTTTTTTTTCTTCAATTTTTTATTGCAATGGCGCATCATTTTCTTTACCTCATCTAACACTTCTTTCTTCTCCTTAATCGGTTACCATGTATCTGTATTTGAGAGTGGTTAATGAAGTAAAACGATTAAAGCAGACTTTGATTTCGTGGATGTAGGCTAATTGCTCCAACCACTTAAACCTCCTATCTCCTTAATTTTTCTGTTCTCTTGCTCTATTGTTTTACAACACATTGAGCTTGTACTTGCCACATTAGGAGATTGATGCATAAGAACTGAAGTGAAGCCAGTGAAAATGCTGATTCCTCTGTCTTGCCTCCAAACTTAAATTTTGGTTTTAAGCCATAACAAGATTTCTGCTATCTTGGGGGCAGAGGAGCCTGTTTCTGGATTTGGTCAACACTATGTACTCTTAGTTCGTCATTATCTGCTTGTGGTCATTTTCACATATTATGCATGCTTAAAGGAAAGAAACCTAAAGAATCTTGTTGGACATTCTAATATCATCCAACTACCTCTGCAGCTCAAGTGGAAGATGAAGATCAACAGAATAAGAGAACGTCATTGTTGATAATTATCTCTGCTGCTTTTGCCGCTGTGATATTAATGAGCACTATTGCGTGTTACTTTCAGGGGAGAGGTAATTTTTCCTACTCTGAGATCACCATTAACCATGAATGGAACAACATCCACATAGTTATGAGGTGGAATTACTAAACATTTTTGGCCCGTCTTTTTGTTTTTGGTTACAGGTTCTATAGATAGTGTGAAAAGATTCTTGCATAAAGTCAAAAATAATATATCATCTGCTGAAGATTTTAATAGCAACGCATCTAATCTGCAAGTATTCAGCTATAGTTCCATTAGAGCAGCTACAAATGACTTTTCAAGTGAGAATAAGCTTGGAGAAGGTGGATATGGACCTGTTTACAAGGTAACATTTGGCAATACATCAATTGTGTAACGCTTTATATGGATGGAAATTTTTGAAACACAGCGTCAATTGTTATATAATGGAAAACAAAATCTCATCTCAGAGTAACATCAAGCCAAAGACACAGCAACCTTTTAGCTGTAAACCATAGTTCTTTCTTTTTTTTTTTTTTTTTTTTAAGAAGAGGACGGTACCTATAGTTCATTTCAACCTTTTAGAACGATTCTTAGCCTATACCCTTGCCTTCTGCCACTGATTCCTCAATTCTTCTTAATCAGTTTCTCTCTTTTTTTCATCAATTTTCTATCATGATTTATTCAGGTTCCCATTTCCTTTTCTTTAGAAGGCAGGAAAGAATGTGTCTAATTTACCTCTCTTCCACTCTGTTTTCTTAATTCTAAATGGAGTTTTGCTGCAACAATTTTAACGGTGAAAATCAGTAACGCTGATACAGTTGTCCCATGACATTATTTTTCATTCTGTTCATTACCTGGATTGATCTGTTGCTGGGAACAACCATGCATTACTAAACAACCTTTGAAAATCTCTCAACCGTGTAATGTTGATTAGTTTAAGGCCACATACCAGAGAGGCCATTTGTCTGTACAGGACGATGGGATTTTATGAGCTCTTCTTTTAACTATATTTCTCTCTTGATAAACAGGGCTGACATCTGCACAATGAAAATGGAATAGACAGTTGCACATGTTTCTGTTTGTGCGCACTATATTTTAATTGATAGTGATATGGATACTGTTATAAGGGTTAATGAGTACCTTTATATATATATATATACATGTATAGGGGCCAATAATAATCAGCACTATGAGTGGCTCTTTATACTATCTTTGGTGGGTGGTACTAATGAGGAATGTGTGGTTTTCTTAGGGTAACTTACAGAAGGGACGAGAGATAGCAGCAAAGAGACTTTCAAGAACTTCAAACCAAGTCCTTGAAGAGTTCAAAAATGAGGTCATGCTTACCGCAAGACTTCAGCATGTAAATCTAGTTAGAGTTTTGGGATATTGCACTGAGAGGGACGAAAAGATTTTGATTTATGAATACATGCCAAACCAAAGCTTGGATCTATACCTCTTCGGTCAGCAATTTGCTATGCTTCCTATCACAGTTTATGTATACATGCTGAAAAACAAATTTTTGTACTCAAAAGCTTAAATGGGTCTAACCAGGAAGTGTTGTAATTTTCTTGCCCCTGCTCTTTTCAAAAACTAATCAAGTATTAATTTAACTTGTTGCAGATCCAACTAGAAGGTTGCTTTTAGATTGGAGAAAACGTGTTCACATCATTGAAGGTATTGCTCAGGGGCTTCTATACCTCCAGGAATACTCAAATTTTACTATAATCCACCGAGATCTAAAGGCTAGTAACATATTACTGGACAATGACATGAACCCTAAGATATCAGATTTTGGGATGGCTAGAATTTTCAAGAAGGATGAACATGAAGCAAGAACAGGTCGGATCGTTGGAACATAGTAAGTAGCATGCCTTTCCTTGAAATTTGACCTGTTTTTAGTAGTATTCATCCTTTTCACTGTTTCATGCTCTACAGTGGCTGCATACCTCCCGAATATGTGAGAAAAGGTATATACTCAACGAAATACGATGTGTATAGTTTTGGAGTTCTACTTTTGCAAATCATAAGTGGCAAGAGGAATACATGTTATTACGGGACACATGGAAATTTGAACCTCTTAGAATATGTAAGTTACTCGGTGATTGTCCCATGATTTTTTGTGATATCTGCAATTATCATTTAAAGTCCTTTTGACCTGCAAGGATGAGCACTTGTTGCAGGCATATCAGCTGTGGAAAGAGGGAGAAGCGTTCGAGTTTGTTGATCCATCACTGGATGATACATCTTCTTCTTGCAAACTCCTAAAATGCATGCAAGTGGCTCTTTTATGCGTCCAGGAAAAGCCTGTTGATAGACCTACCATGTTAGAGGTTTCTTCAATGCTCAAGAATGACGCTGGAACCATCGGTAGTCCTAAAAAGCCTGCCTTTTCAATTCAAAGAGATGAAAATAGGAAGGAAATTGTCTTTTGCAGGAGAACTTGTGTTCAGTCAATGAAGTGACAATTTCCCATATAGTACCCCGATGAAAATCATTGTATTGTTTTGATTTTGGGACTTTTTGTTTGCTGAAATTAAAAAATCTGGTAATATTAGAGTCGTCTCTGTACGCGTACAAAACAACAAAGGCACCGCTCTTTTGGAAAAAAAAATGTTTCAGACAATATCGTATCATAAGCTTGAATACTTTTTAAATAGGAATTGGGCTAACAATCATGGTTAACTAGCTTATCAGTATCCACTCTAACTATCACTACATCAAGTTTTTCTTTAGCATTCCATTTCCAAATTTGAGTCATGGATTGATAGAGTTAGTTTGTGGTTTCAGCGAAGGCCAGATCTCTTCTTGAACTCGTGGTTGGAGGGGAGTGTAGTGGTTGAATCTAATTCTCGGGAAGTTGTGAATTGGTTATAAGGAACTGGTTGTGTTCATTGGGAAGTAGTTGATGTATGAGACGATATTCTTGCACTCTACTACAAGTGCCGCCCGCTTTGTTAAAAAGGAAGAAGAAAGAAATGATATTCTTGTAAAGATTTCAGAGTTAAATGTCCAGTTCTGTCATGTTTATAGGGAAGTGAATCAAATTGTAGACTGTTTATTTTGACATGTTGTATAGAGGTATTTGTTCATGAGAGTAAATTATATGAAAGATTTCCTTTTGTTTTTTCTTTTTTAATTTAGAGGTAGACTGATCTATATACGGGCAAGTGAGGGCTAAGCTCACATTAATAACTTGAGCTATGGTGTCGTATTAAACCAGTTACGTGCCTAACATGTCTCTGAATGTGCCAAGAAAAAGAGGGGCTTGCGCAGAGCAATCTTGGCCCTTGTTTTCTTATACGTTGAGTTGTGCTATAGGATGTTAATGTGAGTTTCAATTGAGAGCATGAAAATCTCATCAAGTCACCAACCCTTTTTGGTTTCTTTCGTGGTATTTGGAATAAAGGGTTGTATATGCTGTACTGCTAATGGAAATCGTGCTTATTTTCTTCCATTGCTGAGCCAGCAGCTTTATCTTTTAGTGTAGATGGCTTACCTTAGTTTTAGACAAGGAACAAGTTCCATCATTCCTAGTCCATGTCTTACTCTCTTTTTTTTTTTCTTTCCAGCTACAGGAGAAATTGGAATTTAGATTATAAAACCTAAATCCATAGAATGTATACAAATTGATCAGGCATAGACTGGGAAGTTTCCCCTGCCAATTTGTTATTGGCAGGTGTTCCTCATGTTATGAGGTCATATCATTTCCCTATCTATATCACCCATTTGTCTCTTGGTATCTTCTTAGACGGGCTAAAAATTAATCCATGACAAAAAAAAAAAACTCTCTTTCTCTCTCTATTATTCAAGAGGCAATTGGCTATTAAAGTATTGAGTCAAGCAGATACTGCCATAGGAATGAAGCCAAAAGCCTACAGCTGAGAAAACTGTTTCATCAATTTGTCACCAAACCGATCCTAGATTACCCCCAACATTTATATTCATTTACGATTAGCCCCCAACAACAAATGCAAGTTATGGCAAGCATCTTTTGGCCGTCGGTAATTAGGAAGATGACAAGTGATCTGTAACACCCGGGTTCAGTATCAAGTTGTTTAAAAAAAAAAAAAATTAATTTTTATGTGCGAAAAATTCATTTGAGTTTTTAAATATATTTTTAATATAGGTTATAAGCCTAAAATCTCTCTTTTGGTGAATTACTTTTTTTTTTTTTTTTGGTTTGATATTTAGATTAAAAATCTTTTTATAGGCCGAGACAATTTTTTTGAACAAATTGAATTTTTTTTAGATTAAGTCGATATCCAAAATTTAAGAAAGAGCCATTTTATAAATTTTCTATATTATCCAAACCATGGGTCCAAATGTTTTTGAAATGGGTCCTACCCAATCACCCAAAAGCCCAAGCCCGTGAGTGTTAGACTTCAATCAGTATTACCAAATGTTTTTTTTTTAGCGGTTTGCCTTAGGCAGTTATTTTGGTATGTCAAGTTATGAGATATTCGGGTCTTTGTGAATTTGTTATTCTATTTTATTGAAGGTTATATCAGTACTTATGTGGAGGAACATGAATATTTTGGTTGAAAAAATGAATTAATTTGTTATGAGTTTTTTCAAATTTTATAGTTGTGAGATTAGAGTTGATATTTAGTAATAAAAATTAACTCTCCAGAGCTCTGGACCAGGGTGTTACGTGATATCAATTAGGTGATCTTGGGGTTTGATGGCTAATTGCAACATAATTCTTCACCTTATGATAAATATGCAGAGTCAAATCAATTAATATTATATTAAAAAACCGAAAAAGAAAATGCTAGGCATTTTAATTCGTTTGTTGACTTGGATGAAGTTCTTTACAATCATAAAACAGAAAGGAAAATGGACAGGGACCTGAGGTGGCAGTAAGATGAGGGAGGAGATAATCAAAAATATCAAAGCCTCCTGGGACCGGCAGCTAACCGTGTCATCCATCATAACTTGGATTTCTTTCTTACGTACGTATCAAAATTTTCGTTCAGGATTTTGGATGATATTATGTGGTAATCCGAAGTTCATAGTAGGAATAGCAATTTGATGACTGGCCATTTTCAATAACCTTAAATGAGAGTTCTTTCATACCAGAAGTATTAGAACTCTGCACCTGACAAAGAGCTTCGAAGTAACTCAAGTATCCACGCCACTATTTTCACCCAAGTTGAAGAATTCCCTCTTGTTATGCTTAAATAAGTTGGAGGTTGACCCTTTTATAGCTTAAGTTTGGTTTGGAGGCACTAAATTTCAGAAATTGAGTAAGACCTTGCTTGGCGACACCTGTTTGGTAAAAGTATTATAAATGCATCTTCTAATTTTCTCATTGCAGTGCTTAAAAAGTTAATATGTGTGTGCGCGCGCAAACATTTTTTTTTTTTTAATTTCTGAACTGTAATGACAGCTCAAGACGAAGAAAATGGTCATGGAAGCAAGCAAAAGTTATTGTTAATAATTCTCCTTCCAATTGCTTTGATCGTTATCCTTGTAGTCTTCATGATGTGCTGTGTAAAAGGCAGAGTATTGAAGTCAAAAGGTTAGTGCCATCAACAATCGAGTTTGCCATTAATATCAATGGAAAGGAGAGATACCCTTTTATTAGAATGACATAAAGAGTTCAACAATTTCTTTCCTCTTTTTCTTTTTTTTTTTTTTTTTTTGCCGTCTTTGGTTATAGGCATAATTCTTTTTGACAAACGAGGTCTATCTGGACCCATAACAAATCCATCAGCTGCTGAAAATCTTGATAGCTTTTCTACAAGTGTTCAGCTTTTCTACCATCACAGCCATTACAAATAAATTTTCAAGCGCAAACAAGCTTGGTGAGGGTGGTTTTGGCCCTGTCTACAAGGTAACGCGTCACTTCCATGCTTATTCTTTTATCTGAAGGATTAGGAATATTGGCAAAAAATTGATTTTGGGTTTAGATAGTAAAATGTATCTTGTAAGCTGATGATGCAATGGCTAGTACTTATAAGTCTAGCTTTGCAGACAAGCTAACCATTAGTTCAATGTTGCTGGGGTGAGTTACCAAGTGGGCAAGAAATAGCAGTGAAGAGACTTTCAAAAACTTCCACTCAAGGACATGAAGAGTTCACAAATGAGGTTACTCTTACCGCCAGACTACATGTAAATCTAGTTAGACTTCTAGGATTTTGCGTAGAGAATGAAGAAAAGATGCTGATCTACAAGTACATGCCAAACAAAAGCTTGGATTTCTACCTCTTAGGTATGCCATATTGAAATTTTATGCCAGTATTAGTGTCACTCTTGAAAACCTAAAGAATTGAGAAATTTAAATTTATAGGATCATGAAAAGCCATGATTTTTTGCTTGAGTGGTACTCTCCTTTTTTGTGTTTGGCTAGACTTATTATGGGTAACGACTAATTGCTGACATTTTTAATTTCCTGCAGATCCCATCAAAAGGCATATCTTAGATTGAAGAAAACGTGTTCACATCATTGAAGGGGTTACTGAAGGGCTTCTATATCTGCAAGAATACTCAAATTTTACGATAATTCACAGAGATATCAAAGGTAGCAACATTTCACTAGACAAGGATATGCATCCAAAGATATCGGATTTTGGAACATAGTAAGTCCTCAACTCGTGTATGGTTCTTGCAAATGTTTATCTTGTTAAATTCTCCGAATCTATGTTGACATATGCAATGCGCGCAGTGGCTATGTTCCTGTAGAATATGTTAGGAAAGGTGTATACTCCATGAAGTATGATGTCTATATATAGCTCTGGAGTTCTGCTTCTGCAAATCATAAGTGGCAAGAGGAATTCATGTTATTATGGACCAAACGAATCATTGAGTCTTCTAGACTATGTCAGTAACTTCATTAAGCTTATTTCATATGATTTCAAGATTTTGCTTTTGATATATATATAAAGATGAGGAACATGCATGGGATTATTGAAGGCGTATGAGTTGTGGAAAGAAGATAAGGGCATGTATTTTATTGATCTATCACTTGATGAATCCTCTTCATCTTTCAAACTCATGAGATGTTTGCAAGTAGCACTCTTATGTGTCCAAGAAAATCCAATTGATAGACCAACAATGTTGGAAGTTTATTCAATGCTTAAAAATGAAGTTGTTCCTACTCATACACCTAAAAAGCCAGCTTTTTCAATAAAAGCAGATGAAATTGTGGGGAGCAGTTCTCAATCACAGCAAGGAAGTTATTAGGCTAGCAGTTCGCAAATTTTCCAAGTAATACCAAGATGAACAGACCGGCTTTTGTTGGAGATCATGATTTACCCTTTTTGTTTGTAAATTTCAAAAAATTTGGCAAGTTTTCCCTTTTTCAAATTCTTATCAAGTATACATCAGTACTCCCAGCAATGTTGTGTACGCTGAGATGGTAGCTGTGCGCGCAAGAGGCAGGCATTGCTAGGCAAGTCATTTGCAAGGCAAGTGTCATGATGTTATCACGGTATTCCTCCGTATAAGTGAGGGCTTATTAATAAAATTGAGACGGGACTGTTATGTGGATGGCTACCGGATCTTCTTAAAAAAAAAAATTCAATGTTGTAGACTTGTTTTGTACTCCAAGAAAAGATGATCTCCAACAACCTACAATTAAAAAGATAAGTGGAACTTGTGGTACGCAAAGATATCTCCGATGTCTAAGTCAATGAGTATTGAGTTCACGGAATACTTAGACATTTGATATGTCTCTCTCAACCACAACGAGCCCCACTTTTCTTTTTTATTACAAGTTGTCAGAGACCATTTGTAGGAATACGAAACACATCCACAACATTCAGCATATATAAATAGTACTAGTACTGCAACCAATATCTGGTTGTTGCATGCATGCTAATGCATGTGTTAATTTCTATATCTATTCTCTCTAACACACTATTTATAGAGGAAATTCCTTTAATTCTCACATGCAACATATAAGAAAATTTTATGAAATTAAAAATATTTATCTGTTTAACATTTCATGTTAATCTTAAACTCATCTTTGAAAAAAAAAAAATAAAAGAGGATGGGAACAAACAGACTAGAACTTGCTTTTATTGAATCTTTCAAAGGCATTTCATATATATATATATATATATATATATATTATATACAACCTTGAATTATGGAGTCGATGGAAATAATCATATATAAACAATCATTGACTTCTTTTTTATTTTTTTAAATACGACTTACTGCCTAATCACAATTAGACTTTTATATGAAATCTGACCGGTATGATCAGCCAATGGGGAACTCAGTCAATTAAGGTTGTCCATTTTATATACATAGCATGTGTACTGCTCAAAATATGGCTTTGCATTTATATATAGAAGCTTCCACTTGGGGTTTTCTGGCCTCCATTGTTAGTGCATGATGCCAGCAGCTTCCACTTGTCCATCTCATGTTGATCTTCATCCAAGCAAGCATATTTTCTCAGAAAGCATACATTAATTCAGGACAACCAAAAACTTCCACCCACTAAAAGTTTGCCATCTTTTCATGTATACCTACATGATTAGTGTTACTATTTTAGAATTATGCTACGTATAATTATTTTTGTATATTTTTTATATATTCCACTAATATAATTGATTAAAACAGTTATTTTATATTAAAAAAAATTGACACAGTCAATTACATTAATAGAATACGTAAAAGTAACTGCACATATAATCTTTTCTCATTTTATATGTTTCTCCGACTTGATCTATCTGTTCTTTATAACAATTTCCATATTAAATCACGCATGAATATTAGACAAAATTAAATGTCAAAATTACTAAAGAAATTGAGTAAGAATATAATTATAAAGATTTATTATTATATATACATAATTGGCCAAACCAACAAGGCCAATATTAGTTTAATTATTACCTGCAAATTATATATATATATATATATATATATATATATATATATATATATATCTCTTTTATATCCTCGAAATCAGGTCAAAGATTGGTTTCTAGACAAATTATCATCCTATCTGATGAACTCCAAGAACAATTCAAAACATGATGATCACTACTAGAATCTCTCTACCTTTCGTGCGTACTACACATAAATACTGTTCTTTAATTTCTGGTAGGACCTTCCATAAACGCATCCATCCAAACTTCTGAAAACTGAATGTTTTCTATATAATATTCTACCGCCGGCCTCCTCTTTATAACGGATCCACAACTTAAATCAGATCCTTCAAAATTATGGCAAGCCTCTACTTTGTGAACTTCCTTCCTATTCTATTCTCCTTGCTCATGATCGCTGCCGGAGGTGCCACGGCCTTGTCGATGCCGGTGGTCAAAGCAGGTTACTATCCTTCATGGGTTTTGGATAGTTTGCCACCTTCAGCCATAAACACATCATTGCTTACCCATGTCTTTTATGCTTTTCTTGTGCCTAACAATGTCACCTTTGAAATTGACATCTCGGATTCAACGGCCACGATCCTCTTAAACATCACCACCACACTCCATCACAAGAATCCCAGCGTGAAGGCTCTTTACTCCATTGGTGGAGGAGGTCTCGATCCAGATCCTTTTGCTACCATTGCCTCCAATGCCTCCTCTCGTGAAACTTTCATCCATGCAACTATAGAGGTTGCACGTAAATATGGGTTTGATGGGATTGACCTTGACTGGGAATTCCCTCAATGCACACAAGAAATGAATGATTTTGGCCAATTACTAAAAGAGTGGAGGCATGCAATCCGAAAGGAGGCTGAGATCACAAACAGGCTTCCTCTATTGCTGACCGCCGCCGTGTACTATTCAGCAGACTTAACAGATGGCAGCAGCCGCTCTTACCCGGCGGCGGCGATTAAGGATAACTTGGATTGGGTCAATGTGATGTGTTACGATTATCATGGATCATGGAACACTTCAGCCACGGGAGCCCATGCGGCATTGTTTGATCCACAAACTAATCTGAGTTCAGTTTATGGGTTAAAGTCATGGATTCGGGCTGGGGTACCGGGAAATAAACTGGTTATGGGCTTGGCGCTTTATGGTAAAACATGGAAGCTCAAAGACCCAAACTCACATGGAGTCGGAGCACCAGCCATTAGCGTGGGTCCGGGAGATATGGGTGTGCTGACTTTCTCACAAGTGATGCATTTCAATAACAGGACCAAAGCCACCGTGGCATATGACGTGGACACAGTTTCGGTCTATTCTTATACGGGGACAACGTGGGTAGGGTATGATGATGCCCTAACGACAACAGGGAAGATTTTGTTTGCTGAGGCACTTGGGCTTCGAGGGTATTTCTTTTGGGCTCTCAGCTATGACAAGGAATGGACAATAACCGCACAAGGTACGTATCTTCTTCTTTTTTCATATCGTATAGTGCCAATTTTTTTTTCATTTTCATAAGCAAATTGGTATTCCATGAACCATTCAATGAGTCATCATGTACGTACGTAAAATAATATTCATGATCATTAAAGGGTATTTAACATTTCTTTTCTTTTCTTTTGAACTTCTTGGCATGTAGCTTCAAGGTCATGGATCCTTGACGAATGATATTGGAGCTTTGTTATTTGGCATGTTGTCTATTGGAGATCATCATCATCATCAAGTCCTCACGGAGAAAAACTAGATAAAAAACATTGGTGCAGGCATGCATATTGCCATGGATGACCTTCAATCGATCTGCTTGTTATTAAAGTAGAACCTGCATTAATTTCCAGTACTGGTTTTCGATTTGTTTAGTAGTTTTGTACTAGCAATTAAATTAAAGTCAACCTAATCCAAATTCCAATGCATGATCTTATATATTAATATGTTGTGTGCCTGCTGATCGAATTGTTCTAATTAAAATGAGATCAGTTATTAATTAATTAGCGCGCATGCAGCTAGCTAGCTAGCTTTCAACAAACGTCTCTCCGTTCGAAAGATTCTTTCATGGCTTCTCCCTCAATAAACAGCGCCCAACAATCTGTCAATAAAATCACTACAATCAATTAATGCACGAGGATTTCAAGGTTGTCATGTTAAAGTAGTACTACTACATGATGATGATCACAGTCGAGCATCCAACTTGAAACATATTATATGCTGCATGCATTGTTATCTGATGATCTTATGATCTGTCACATTGTTCTAACATCACTTTCAATTAAACGATCGATATGTTCGGTGTATGAGCCTAGCTTGTAATAATTAACTTCTAGTTATCAAATTTCCGTCGTACTAATTAGTTTAAACAAGTTCATTTTTGTTCCAATGCGGCGACTAAAGGATCCTTAATTCACGGAAAATCTATTTTTTTCACCAAAAATGGCGGAAAAAGGGAAGAAAAACCAATATATATATATATATATATATTAAACAAAGATGATTAATATCTATATATATATACACACCACTATTTCTATATATATTCCAATATTTTTTTTTCCACAATTCTAGTAGCTAGTTCTAATAATAGAGTTAATTATTATTGATACATGTTCATGATCTTTTGCTTAAATTAATAAATAAAAAAAATGAAACTATACGATCACTATCAGTTATAAATTTGAGGATGTCAAGATTAGTTTAATCGTTGTTAAAATATAAAATAAATAATAAAATCTATATTTTCTTATCAGTTTAAACTTTTGAGATAAATAATAATTTCATAGTCATATGTTAGCCAAAGATTATTTTAATTAAATTCAATATCATACTGATCATCTACCACATATAATGGTTAATTTGTTAGGAGGGATCGATGAACGTCGGCAGATATGGATGAAAGTAGAAAACTTCTTATGAAATGGAAAGATTCTTTTATTTTTACTGGCATGCAAAGCCCGACCGGCTAGATCGATCATTCTCTTCTATGCCTATATATATCCACCAAGTCTGCTTTGCTTGTAGTCACCCAATACCACTGTTAACTTCATTGTTTTTTTGGTGTTAAAAACTAAGAGAGATATGGATATCTTGGTCTCGTATCTACTTCAGATTGTTGTCTTGTGCATCTCTCTTCTTCTCATCTTCATGAGAATCTACCGAAACAAACCCACCTCCCCCAGGCTTCCACCGGGCAGAAAAGGATGGCCTTTCGTGGGTGAAACTTTGGAATTCGGCAGGGCCTGCGTAAGTGGTGATCCAGAGAAGTTCATAACTGATAGAATGAGCAAATACTCCCCAGATGTCTTCCAATCCTCCTTGTTTGGAGAAAACTTTGCTGTATTCTGCGGTGCTTCTGGGAACAAGTTCTTGTTTTCAACTGCAAACGAGAGTGTCAACACATGGTGGCCCCGCTCGCTGCTTGAAAGTCTGAATTTTCCTTTCGACGTGGAAGGGTTTAAGGACGAGCTCGACGAATTGCGAGCAATGCTCCCTGAATTTCTGAAACCGGCCGCTCTGCAACGCTACGTACCTGTAATGGATTCCATGGCAAAAGAACACATGGAGATAGATTGGTCTCCTTCTAAAGAAGTGAAGGCTCTCCCACTGGCAAGGAAGTACACCTTTGCAATTGCATGTAGGCTGTTAATAAACGTAACAGATACAGAGCGTGTAAACAGATTTACTAATCTCTTGAATCTCGTTGGAGCTGGCCTCATATCAGCTCCGATCAAACTTCCATTTACAGCTTTTAATCGTGCAGTTAAAGCTGGCAAACTCTTCCATGAGGAGCTCTTCGCCATCATTAGACAGAGAAAGGTGGAGTTCTTAGAGAAGAAAGGGCAAGAAAATGTACTAGACGTGTTGACTCGCATGCTCCTTATTATAGAAGAGAATGGCAGAGAAATTAGTGAGAAAGCGGTTGCAGCTAGCATTACTGGTTTATTCATTGGCAGCTACGATACAACAAGTTCGACAATTACATCAACTTTGAGGTATCTTGCAGAGTCACCCCATGCCTACAACGAGGTTCTAAAAGGTAACATGATTCTTTGACATGTTAAATGGATATTAATGCAAGCCAAAGGCTATCGTTTTTTTATGCAGCTCTTCAAACACAAGAAACTAAACATATATATGTACGGGTACTTTAATCTGATATGAAACTGGCTCGTTTGTTGTAATTAACAGAACAAATGGAGATAGCAAAGTCCAAAGGTCCAGGCGAGTTGCTGAATTGGGATGACATTCAGAAGATGAGGTATTCTTGGAATGTGGCATGTGAAGCAATGAGGCTAGCACCACCTGGTCAAGGAGCTTTCAGAGAGGTCACATCTGAACTCACTTATGCGGGTTCGACAGTTCCAAAAGGATGGAAGGTATGTATAACAATTATGCCTATATATATATATATACAACCTGTATGTCAACCTGCGAAGGCATGGATGCAAAAATTTGGATCAGAATGCCTATATATATACATCTCAATCTGCTTTATTGTAGGCTTACTGGACAGTAGCTTCAACACACAAAAACCCCAAGTATTTTCCTGATCCAGAAAAGTTCGATCCATCAAGATTTGAAGGGCATGGGCCTACACCATATACTTTTGTACCATTTGGAGGAGGACCTCGAATGTGCCCTGGGAAGGAATATGCACGATTAGAGATACTCACTTTCATTTATAATATGGTGACCAAATTCAAATGGGAGAAACTAAATCCCAACGAAAAGATTATATTCAGTCCAGCACCTACCCCAGTTAATGGTCTTCCGCTTCGCCTTAATCCTCTTAAGAACAGTACTTAGTATAAAAAAAATGGGTCAACAAATTAAGCTTCTTGTAACAGTTGTTGTCACAGCCAATAAGACTTTGCACGTTCAGAGATATCAATCTATCACGATCTGTAGCTAGCACAACTTTGGTGCTTTTTTTTTAGTGAAAGCTAGATATAGTTTTAAGTTGAATAAGTACGACTCGTAATAAAATAGTAGATTTTTTTGTGGGTTCCAAGTCATGTACGCCACATTTTTTTTTTCAAAAGAAAATTTCTGAATTGAGGTCTTAATCGCGATTAATTGTAAACGAAGTTATAATTAAAATACTGACAAGTGCATAATATTACCCTAATCGGATGAATGTTTATCGGTTATTGTCATAGTTGTGCTTACCTACCTTACCGCGAAGTAGTCCAACGCTCTGAATTTCAATATACGACGGCAAAGACTATAACTTAATTAAAAGCCACGACTTTCGGAAACCTATCATGTGGGAGTGATACCATCACAAGTTTCTTCAACATATCAAGCAAAGACTTTTAAATTATCAGTTTATTATAAGCCATGACTTTCGGAAACACATGCACCATGTGGCCGGATGGATACCACCACAGTCTAGATCTCTTGATCAACATATTACGCAAAGACTATCAAGTTCGTAGCAAGCAATCACGTATTATAAGCTATGATATGAATTAGGTTGATATCCATATCATAACTTAATTAAAAGCCATGATTTTTGGAAACCCATCATGTGGGATGGATATGATCTATCTATTCATAATTAATGGTGGAACATTAATGATCAACAGTTGGCCTTGATTTCAGAAACGACTTTTCTTTTTGTATATAAAATGCATCACGTTTTGGCAAACGATGCAGTTTCTTGGTGGTGATGAGTCCAACACGATCTCTTCTATGCCTACTTACATATAACAAATCTGTTGGCAGGTACGCAGTAGACCGAAGGCCAGTAGTATTACTGTTATAATTTCTAGCTTGTAGAAGGAGAAAGAGACATGGATCTCTTCTTTTCGTATCTACTACAGCTTGCAATCCTCTGCATCTCTCTCCTTTACATCTTCTTCACCATTTACATAAAAAAATACACATCTCCAAAACTCCCTCCCGGCAGGAGAGGATGGCCCATCATTGGCGAAACTTTGGAATTCGGAAAGGCCTGCAAAAACGGTGACGTAGAGAAGTTCATAACTCAAAGAATGACCAAATACTCACCAGAACTGTTCCGAACCTCCTTGTTTCAAGAAAACTTTGCTGTGTTCTGCGGTGCTTCTGGGAACAAGTTCTTGTTTTCAACTGCGAACAAGTATGTCACCCCATGGTGGCCACGCTTCATCGTCGAAGCTCTGAATTTTCCTACTGAAATGGAATGTTTTAAAGATGAGCTCACCAAATTACGAGCAATGGTGCTTGAATTTCTTAAACCAGAGGCTCTACAGCGCTACGTACCTATAATGGATTCCATGGCCAAAGAACATTTGGAGATAGGTTGGTCTCCATATAAACAAGTGAAGGTTCTCCCACTGACAAAGGAGTACACCATTGCTGTTGCTTGTCGGGTGTTCATTGATATAGAAGATCCGGAGCGTTTAAACAGATTTGCCAATCTCTTTCATCAGATTAC